>NC_083282.1:74028015-74330946 GCF_963506605.1 Zootoca vivipara | reverse complement strand
GGGTGAGGAGGGGGGCAAGGAGACAGAGATGAGACAGGCTGCTGAAGAAACCCAGGGCTGTCTTAAGCAGTGTTTCTCAACCTTTTTTGGGCCAAGGCACACTTGTTCCATGAAAAAAATCACGAGGCACACCACCATTAAAAAAGTTAAAAAATTTAACTCTGTGCCGCCCTATATTGACTATATAATTATGACTGTAAGAAACACTTGCCAATTGCTGTGTTGGTTGCAATCTCCTGTAATAAGGCTTCACAAGCCGCTGATTTCTCTGCCAGCACAATCCTTTGCTCAGCAAGTTTCAGGTTGAGCTCATCCAGCCAGCTTCTTTAAGTTTGTCTAAAACCACCCTCCCGTGGTGGTGGCTGTTGAGAGCTGCGCTCGCCCTGCGTCGTGACCCAGCCGGCTTCTTTCCGGCGGGTCAGTGTTGTTTATTGGCGGCCACCAGGCACGTGACAATGCAAATCGCCCTTCTCGTCGCCGCACGTCGCGGCACACTAGCCGTGTGCCGCGGAACAGCGGTTGAGAAACACTGGTCTTAAGCATATGCGGCACCGGGGTGCAAAGATCTGCCCGACGCCCCCCCAGGTTGCCCAGTCCCAGGCACGCAGGAGGGCGGAGCCAGCCGGCCACCTCAGCGTCTCACTGGTTCGGCCGCCCCCGAACTCACGGTGCACAGCCACCTGCAGCAGAAGAGCCTGCCGCGGCGCTCCAACCAATGGGCGGGCTCTTCCCCGGACTCAACTCTCGGGCCCTGGACTCTCGGCCTGGTGCCCCTGAAAGCCCAACACCCAGGTGCCCTGCACCCCTAGCACCTATGGGTAAGACGGCCCTGCAGAAACCACAGAGTTTCCCCTTTCTGCTGTGATCCGCTCCCCTTCCTTCTGGTCTCCAAGAACACTGGGAGGAATGAAGAGGGCAGAGCAGAGACAAGACGAAGGCTTGGGCTGCTGGGGAAGGAACTGGGGGAGGAATCTTAGAGAGGGGTGGGAAGGCAGGGACCTCCAGTCCTTGCAACTGCCTCCTTGGGGCAAGACCTACAATACTGGGAAGAGTTCCTGTGATCACAAGGCCTGTTTTGGTTTCTTTGAATAAAGAGTTGACTTCGCTGACACTGGGTGTTTTATTACTGACCCACTCCTGACACAAGTTCATATTTTATTGAATATATTGTTGCACCTATACATTTGCACCCATTAATATCCTTTTCAATGGCAGATCTTAGCTGCCCCAGAGAATAAGGTGGACAATGGCGGCACATCTTGCACAAACTGGTTTCCCCCTTCCCTGTTCCCACTAATATGCATGCCCTAAGAAATTGTACCTTGAAATGTCAGTCATTGATGAATGAATATACCTGGTTGTGGAGCTCTGCAGACCCTGGCACAACTGTAGTTGCAGCACTGGAGGTTACGTGGGCAGTCATAGTTACTCCTGCAACGACTAATTCCTGGCATGGAGCACCGAAATGGATTTCCTGGGCACATCCCTGAAATATTGTTATTGTTATTGTTATTATTATTACTACTACCCACCTTTTTCATTGACAGGGAAAAGTGTGGGAGAGGAGAAACTCTCATTAAAAACAGTTAATCATTAATATAATTACAATTTTATACGTGTTTGTGTGTATGAATGAAATCAATCAAAACATACTAATAATTACAATAAAAAGAGCACAAAAATAAAAAAGAACAGCATCTGAACATCGAAATATGAACTTTCATGTATTTTAAAATTCTATTGACTATAGTACAACCATGTTGTCTGTAGCAAAATTTGCATTTGAATTTATAATTAGGAAGCTCACATTTTAGGCATGCAAGAGCTCACTATCCTACATTCTCTCCACACGTATTTTATAGGTTCCCCATCTATCCAACTTGAAGCTACAAACATGAGTTTGACCAAACTGCGGGAGGCAGTGCAAGACAGGAGTGCCTGGCATGCTCTGGTCCATGGGGTCACCAAGAGTCGGACACGACTAAACGACTAAACAACAACAACAACCTATCCAAATCTTATGTAGGCCAGAAACCCTGGAAAATGCTGCTAAATGACAACTTTCCAGTAGAATTTTCCAACATGTTTCTCCCCTCCATTTTTTGCAGTTAGAAAAGTGATGGGACGCCAGCCAAATCTGTGTTAATAAACAGCACGTCCGAAAGTCCCCAATTTTTCAGAATCAGCAACTTAATCTGTAAGTCAGGGGAATCCTTCAACTCACTATGATTTTGTGAAGATAAATGAGACACACAAAGGAATTTGCAATTTAAGTTCTATATAAACAAAGAATGGTTTGTTAATCTCTTTTAAGATGTTTCCAGCTAAACATTTCATTTGTAAGAAAAAGAAATTACAATTGTCATTGTGATCAGCTGATTCTCCCAAGATGTGAGAATCAAAAAAAAAAAATGTTGCCTATCTCTAAAGATGCAAAGTTGCCAGCAGGCATGGTAAGCTATGGTAGAAAGAAAGAAAGAAAGAAAGAAAGAAAGAAAGAAAGAAAGAAGAAGAAAGAAAGAAAGAAAGAAAGAAAGAAAGAAGGAAAGAGTAGATAGATATTGATATTGATATGTGGTTTGTTCAGCTCTTCTATTTGTTTAAAGCATATGTCAAAGCAGTCTAAAAATACTAAAATTAAAAAAATATAAAAATAAACAACATAAACAATTATTTCGCATTTAAAAACAATCCATCACTTTTGGCGACTTGAGTCTTTGTCACATATGCTCTGCTGCACTGCTACCTTTTTCACAACATTCCAATCTGTATTGTATACTTGAATACTGTAAATGGAATTCAATCATGTCCTCACTCACACACACAAAAATACAGTCTAGCTTTAGAGAGAATTAATAATTGCTCTTGGATTTCTGTATCCCTTATGCAAACTACAAAACTCTGTCCATGCCCACTGGCAGCCTTCTCCAGAGTGCCTAAGACACCACCAGCTCTGTTTAATTGAAGGTAGCCTGAATTTATTTATTTATATTAGTAGTACTGTAGTAGTAATAATATTATTATTAATATTGTTAGTATTGCAATGCTGTCCTAAATACATGCTTGCTCTAACTCCCACTATGCTCAATGCAACTTACTTCTCAGGCTACAATATTTCACACACTCTTGGGAATTGTTGTTGTTTAGTCGTTTAGTCGTGTCCGACTCTTCGTGACCCCATGGACCATAGCACGCCAGGCACTCCTGTCTCGCACTGCCTCCCGCAGTTTGGTCAAACTCATGTTCGTAGCTTCGATAACACTATCCAACCATCTCATCCTCTGTCGTCCCCTTCTCCTAGTTCCCTCAATCTTTCCCAACATCAGGGCCTTTTCCAAGGATTCTTCTCTTCTCATGAGAATTCTCTTGGGAATTAGTCTCATTCAACTCAACTTCTGGGTATAGACAAACATATGTTTGCCCTTAAAAGGCTGCAGCTCTAAGCACATTTACTACCTGGAAATAAGTCCCATTGGACT
Organism: Zootoca vivipara; assembly: GCF_963506605.1. Lineage (NCBI taxonomy): Eukaryota > Metazoa > Chordata > Lepidosauria > Squamata > Lacertidae > Zootoca > Zootoca vivipara. The sequence goes on along the minus strand of NC_083282.1, from coordinate 74,327,467 downwards.
CACAGAGTTCAGGAACATAGAGCTGCAAAGCAAGCATGTGCAGAATTATAGTGGGGGCTGCCGTCTCTGTTAATGACTCGCTTGCCATTCCTGCTCTGCTTGCTCATGCTGCAGCTCACATTGCCGCTTGCTGGCAGTCACACAAACTACACCATGGCAACTTTTTCCCTTACAAAAATATTATATAGCAAGACAGCATGAATTCCATTTCTCTCTTCTGCAGGACAAAGTCCTGTTTATCTCAGGACAAAGTTACTTGCCCTGAAATGGCTTTGTGGATATAACTACCGATAACCGAGCCTTAGCTACTCCAAATGTTTTTTTCCCCTGTCCTGTATTCCAGAATCGCCTTTCAACTTTTTCGCATCTTACCTACCTATTCTGTAACAAGTTGCAGGGGGTAATTCTGTCCAAAGGGCCAGAAGCCCCACAAGGAGAAGGACAGTCGGTGTCTTCATGGTGCCTTCAGGAATCGGGTGTGAACACTTAGAATAGAACAAGACTTGTATTTAAACAGATGCGTGGGTAGGGTTAAGATTATATGTCTCCCCATCTACCTCATACTTAATATCAGCAGCATCACACTTTTCAGGCCCTTGGAAATAATTGCATTGCAGCATCTTTATAGATTGCATGCGTTGTTGTAGCAGCAGGGCCTGAAACCTGTGGGTGTTGACACCTGTAATGCGCCTGCATAAACACCCAAACTTCAAAGAATTCTCCTGAGTCACACCCTGATTATAGCTCCTTCCAGCACGTGAGGAAAACTCAATCACCCCTGGGAATGGTACCAGGGCAGGGCTCATGTTGTAAAAGAACCAGGACTTCCTATATTCGAGTTAATACCTGGTGATTGTGATGTTTTCAAAAAGACAGACAGAGAGAGAACTAAACAGCTCAATAGCACAGCACATGCTTTTTTATTTTTTTCTGAAGAAGCATGTGAATCACTATGTGGCATTTCTAATTAAAATGATCCTCAGATCTAGAGTGAAATGGTCAGCTCATTACTACATGGTGCATAGTGTTCAGTGGGGTTTGCTGAGAGACCCTTGGGGGGTCCAAGGCCCTCAGACCTGAAGAAAAACCCTGTTTGTGTCCTAAAAGCTGGGAGTGGATGGTGAGAGTGAGTGGTTGTCTGAATACTGTACTGTAGTGTGTTTTATTTTGTACATTCTGCTGCCTTGCAATGCTCTCTGACTTCATGTTGGTATTGTCAATATGAATATTGCTTATGTATCTTTAATTTTTTTTAATGCAAATTATTTGACATTGGTTTTATTTTACCTTGTGTATGTGTGTGTATCATCATCAATAATATTTATACACTGTTCAAAATCCAAAAGTGATTTACATAAAACATGGTAAGATAATTTAATTTTAAAAAGTAAAAAATGCATACGCAACATTTAAAACCAAAAAAATACAAAGAAACATATCAGCAAAACTACAGAAGCCATCAATAAAAAGTCAGTTAAATGCCAATAAATAATAAAACAGAACAATGTGGTGAATCTTAGGAGGGTGGGAATGCCTGCTTACAGGGGTGCCAACTTGAATAAAATATGGTGGGGGGCAGGTAAGGCCTGCCCCGTATAATCAATCACATGATGTGGCACACGCACACCATTTGAATGGCAATGCCCATCAACTCGGGGGGGGCATGCTCCCCTCAAATATTGTATTGGGGAGGCCGAAGGGACCTTGGCCCTTACGAGTTGGCTCCTATGCCTGCTTAAATAAAGAGGTGTAGTGTTTAAAGCATGTTTCTGCCTCATGAACAGCACATGGAAGGGTGTTTGACCACTGGCCATGTTGACTGAGGCAGATGAGAGTCCAAAAATAGCTGGTCACAGGTTCCTCATCCTTGTATATTATAGGTATACTACAATATACACCAGGGGTCAGCAAACTTTTTCAGCAGGGGGCTGGTCCACTGTCCCTCAGACCAGTGTTTCTCAACCGCTGTTCCCCGGCACACTACTGTGCCGCGGGACGCTGGCTGGTGTGCCGTGACGTGAGAAGGGCAATTTTGCAGCATCGTGGTCCCCTTTCGCTCTAGCTGCAGGAAGCCGGCCAGAGCCTCCCCCTTTTTTTTGCAAATAAATTTTGGGAGGGAAAACCCCCCGAGAGAGAGCAGCACCGCCGTACAGCGCCCAGGCTCCTTCCTCTCCCAAGGTAAAGGGATCCGGCGCCGAGAGTGGGAGGGGGAGGGGGGAGGGGGGAAGGAGGAGCGCAGGCGAGAGCTGGTGGGCAGAAAAGTTGGCCAAGTCGCGGCAAGGCAGCGGAGAGCTAGAGCGCGCGAGGAGGGAGCCCGCGCAGGCGCCGCCACCGCTCTTCCAGCCCAGCTGCCATTCTCCCAACACTAAGCGCTCCCCTCTCCCCTCCTTCCTTTTATCCCACACCCCCATCTTTGCCTCGCTTTCTCCCGCCCTGCCCGTGGCCGCAATGAGCTTGACTCACCGGAAAGCAATATTTGGCAAGTGTTTCTTACAGTCATAATTATAATATAGGGCGGCAAAGAGTTAATTTTTAAAACTTTTTTAATGGTGGTGTGCCTTGTGATTTTTTTCATGGAACAAGTGTGCCGTGGCCCAAAAAAGGTTGAGAAACACTGCCTCAGACTATATTTTGAAGAAGAAAAAGAACAAATTCCTATGCCCCACAAATAACCCAGAGATGCATTTTAAATAAAAGGACACATTCTACTCATGTAAAAACAAACTGATTCCCGGACTGTCCGCAGGCCAGATTTAGAAGGCTATTGGGCTGGATCCGGCCCCCGGGCCTTAGTTTGCCTACCTATGATATACACGTACACTACTGTAAAGTGCTTTGAGATCTACAGATAGTAAGCTATCTATAAATGGAATTCATAATAAGAACAATTATAGGACCATCACACACACACCCAACACAAAATCCACTCGCGGTGTCCTGGGTTTCTTTGAAGGCAGGCTTCTATAGTTCATAGTCATGTGGTCTTGCCAGGAATGTCTGCAGGCTGGAATCCTTTCTTCATTGTGTGCTGTGACGCTGCAAGTGGAAGCAGGATGTTGTAAACCTGCCTTAAAAGGATGAGTGGAGTCCCACAGCCACCTCATTACTTACACCAGGTAGTCACAAGCACATGCAAATTTCTTTTCTTTTCAAAAAAACATTTACTTTGTTCCCAACTTTTCTCAAATGGTCCAAAGAAAGACCACATTTGAAAGCTGAAACAGTGAGAATTTGTTGGAAAAGATGGACCACATGGTCTTTTTAGGGTCCACCAAGAAATTTTCACTCAGGCCCCATGAAGGGCCACCAGCCGTAGCCTCCACCATTAACTCAAGGTGGGAGAGAAGGTGGCTGCACAGAGGGAACTAAGGCTAGTTCCAGGTGGTAGAAGCCCCATCTCCCTGCAAACCATCCCAGCTAAAGACTCAGTACGTTCCCTCTTCACATTCCATCCAAAAGTGGGAAGCAAATTCCTCCCCATTTGCGCCAGTAGCGATGGGGCTTGAGCGAACAGGCCTTCAGACCAAGCGCTGATTCCCTATTCCCAGGAATGCCGATTGGTGTAGATACCTACACAGTTTGAGGCAGAACAACGAGCAGCCTAGAATCTTCATGACCCAAGGAATCAGGCAGTCCCTGAACACCAATCACATGCCACTGCTACTATAATGCCCCCCCACATTTGCTGCACTGTTTCAGTATTGTTAGGGGCAGCCACCAGGCCGCTAGACCACAGTGCTTTCTGTAACACATTGGGTGACTAGGTGACAGCCAAGCCAGGTCAGCAACAAGCCAGCATCAGCACCCCCAGGACACTAGCTCAGGTGGGTGTGAATGCCCTGTGCTGAAGGGCAACAGCTAGGGAAGTGTAAATACTGCCTCCAAAGTATCTGCCACCTGGGGCAGCTGCCTCACTTTACCTAATGGTAGAGCCAGTCTTGGAAAGAATCAGTTTTTGTTTTTATTTTAAAGCACATAACATGCATGGCCCTAAATATGGAAGTTCTTCATCCTTATCTGCACCTGGCCATTTGCCTGCATAGATGACAGACCTGTTTGGTACCTCCTTGAACAGAGTCAAGCACAGCAAGATGCCACATCAGGGACGGGGGAAGGGGGTTGCGGTGGGGGCAGTCCGCCCTGGGTATCACCACTAAGGGGGGTGACAAAATGCCGGGTGCCACTCACTGCAGGAACCTGCAGCGCGCCTTAGCCATGCATCTCTCCTGGGAGGGATGCAGTGGCTTGGGCGCCTGCAGGCTCCATGCTGCCCCAAACAGTCCACCTGCTGCCTCCCCCTCAGCTGCCTCCCCCCTCAGGAGCATCCTGCCCTGGCTGTCCCCACCTCCGTGGGCAGCTGTCCCCGCCCCTGGGTGCAGGGCATGTGCACTGCCCCAGGCGCCCGATCAGCTTGGTCTGTCACTGCGCCAAATGTCATAGAATCATAGAGTTGGAAGAGACCACAAGGGCCATCCAGTCCAACCCCCTGCCAAGCAGGAAACACTATCAAAGCATTCCTGACATATGCCTGTCAAGCCTCTGCTTAAAGACCTCCAAAGAAGGAGACTCCACCACACTCCTTGGTAGCAATTTCCACTGCCAAACAGCTCTTACTGTCAGGAAGTTCTTCCTAATGTTTAGGTGGAATCTTCTTTCTTGTAGTTTGAATCCATTGCTCCGTGTCCGCTTTTCTGGAGCAGCAGAAAACAATCTTTCTCCCTCCTCCATATGACATCCTTTCATATATTTGAACATGGCTATCATATCACCCCTTAACCTTCTCTTCTCCAGGCTAAACATACCCAGCTCCCTAAGCCGTTCCTCATAAGGCATTGTTTCCAGGCCTTTGACCATTTTGAACTCCCTTCCCTTTTAGTATTTCTGTCCATGGGATCTCACCCAGCGTTTCCCTAAGTTTTCTGAAGTCGGCTTTCTTAAGGTCTAGGATTTGAGTCTTAGTATGCTTGGTTGCTCCTTTCCGCTGAACAATAAACTCCAGAAGAGCATGATCACTCCCACCTAATGATCCTGCCACTTCTACCCCACTAACCAGGTCATCACTATTGGTTAGGACCAGATCTAAAATGGCTGATCCTCTTGTTGCTTCTCCTACTTTCTGGACAATGAAATTGTCTGCAAGGCCAGTGAGGAATCTGTTCGACCTTATGCTCTTGGCTGAGTTTGACATCCAACGAATATCAGGATAGTTGAAATCCCCCATTACTACTATCTCACCTCCTTTTGAATGCCTGGTCATCTGTTCCAGGAAGGCATCATCTGTGTCCTCAGTTTGGCTTGGGGATCTATAGTAAACTCCCACAATGAGATCAGTGTTATTTTTCTCTCCCTTCATTTTGACCCAGATACTCTCAACTTGGCTTTGAAGTTTTAAATCCTGGATCTCTTCACAGGTATACACATCCCTGACATATAACGCTACTTCTCCTCCTTTCCTGTTTGGTCTATTTCTCTGAAATAGATTGTATCCCTCTATTTCTACATTCCAATCATGAGACTCATCCCACCAGGTTTCAGTGATGCCTATTATGTCGTATTTAGTTTGCTGTACCAAGAGCTCAAGTTCATCTTGTTTATTTCCCATACTCTGTGCATTAGTATACAGACATTGAAGACCGTTGATCATTCCCCCATGTCTCTTATTTAAGGATATTTTCCTCCCATCACTAGGTCTGCGTGCTTTTTGCTCCATTTGGTCCTTGACATTTGGATGATCATCTTCAGAACTTGATAGACTCCTACCATCAGGACCACTGTCTCCCTCCCCCACATAAGTCAGTTTAAAGCCCTCCTGATGAGGTTTTTGAGTTTCACAGCAAAAACATTCCTCCCAACTTTTGTGAGGTGCAGCCCATCACTTGCCAGAAGTCCATCTTCAAGAAACTGCAGGCCGTGATTTAAGAATCCACACCTGTTTGCACCATTTGCGAAGCCAGTTGTTCACTTCCCCTATTTCTGGGCTGTGTTTCCCCTACTGAATCATCTGCTCCATATTCTTCAAGTCGGGCTAATACTAATGTCCATACTAAGTGTTACGCCAGGCTTGGATTAAAAGTTTCCTGTCACTAATGATGGGAAAACAGAGATGGAATTCTGACTGTGTTCCTGCTAATGCTCTGATCTTCCAGAATCACCCAATTATTATATGTATCTCTCCATCTGGACCTCGTGTCATTTCTGTTGCTTGCACGAGACCTTTACATTGGTCATTGAGTCTGTGCTCTTAATTAAATGCTGGGCATTCCCCATGTTGCTCAATGAAAGCGTTGTTGGCGTGCCATGTTTTCGTTCTTTTGGATGTACTTGAAAGCCACAGTCACATCAGTGTCTGTGACAAAATACTTTGGGTGTGCTCTTATAGATGTGCTCATATATATGTATTTATGCACTCACACAGAGAGACGCACATTGGTATTTATCTATTGTAAAATGTTTGAGATATTTCAGATAGTAAGTGGTCAATAAATATAAACAATGAGCAAACAAATGAACAAATGAATAAAGAAAAATGGTTTGGTGCATACAGATTCGTAGTATCTAAGTCTCAGAAACCTGGAAACCCTTTTTAGAGCAGATATCCACGCAGTCTCACCACCATGTGAGAAGCTGGCCATGGGTCCCACCTGACGTCATGTCTCATGTGGCTCCAAAATGCATCAAATAGGTTTTAATGAGTGTGGTTTGCCTTTGTGCTAGCTCTGATGCTGATTGCATCAGCTGCATTTTGGGAGTCAGGAAGCAGCTTGTCAACTTGGATCTGCTGCTGAGTGAGAAGCGGAGCGTTTGTTGTCTTCCAAAAAGTGCCCTGCCCTTCTTTGACACACCTATGTAATACTTCCGTTTCCCTCCACCTTTCCAGGGAATACAGGAGATGTTTTTGATACTCCCAGTGTTATCACTCCAGGTTGTTTGGAGCCCCAAATGAAATGTGATTTGGTACTATCAGGTGTGCTCGATTTGTATTGAAATAATTTTATTTTTAAATGCTTGCACATTAACAATATTAATTTAAATAGAGTGGTACTTCAGAAGTTGAACAGAATCCATTCCAGAAGTCTGTTTGACTTCCAAAACATTTGGAAATCAAGGTGCGGCTTCTGATTGGCTGCAGGAAACTCCTGCAGCCAATCAGAAGCTATGGAAGCCGCGTCAGACATTCGAGTTCCAAAGAACGTTCACAAACCGGAACACTCCCAGGTCTGCGGCGTTTGGGAGCCAAAACATACGACTCTCAAGGCATTCGGGACCAAGGTATTGCGAATGTTTTTGACAACCTCACATATACAAATAATATTTGCCTCCTTTGCAAATCCCACAGGGACTGCGCGCCAAAATTTGAGGGACCCAAAGTAAAAGAAAGTAGAGAAATCAAGTGCTACCGGCAGATTTACCAGGTGGCTGGCGAGACATTAAATAAAACAGAGGTTGGTTCACATTTGTAAGCTAGTGGTTCACCATTCTTTATGGGGAATGAAATGATCAGTGACTACTAGCTATTATGGCTATGCTCTGCTTCCATAGTGAGAGGTTGTAATAATTCTGAATACCAGTTTCTGGAAACCACAGGTGGGTAGGATAGTCTTGTGCTCAGGTCCTGCTTGCAAGTTTCCAGCAGGCATCTGACTGGCCACTGTGAGTGCAGGATTTTGGACTAGAGGGGCCATTGGCCTGGTCCAGCAAACTCTTCTCATTTTATTATGCCATAAGTCATGGATTGCCAATCTGGTGCCCACACAAGCACAGGCAACCCATAGAGACCATCGCTGGCACCCACAGGGTCCCTCCCCACTCCTCCCTCCAGCCTGTGTTGAAATTAGGCTTGAAAGAAGTATTCTCTTGTAGCCAATGAAGCAACATGTGCTCAGTTGCAGTGTGCATCTCCAGAATGCAGACGTGTCCATGGGCTCAAAAAGTTTGATGACTCCTGTGATAGGTGTTGGGGAAAAAACAAAGGCATTTGAAAGAAAGAGGCTCAGGTAAGCTGGCTGGTCAGTTTGGGAGAAGGGGAGGGCACATCAGGGAAGGGAGAGTTGGTGACGGTGCAATGAAAGCCCACGCGGAGCGTAGCACTCTTCAAGTATCTCAAGGGCTCTCACATGGAAGATGGAGCAAGCTTGTTTTCTCCTGCTCTGGAGGGTAGGACTCGAACCAGTGGCTTCAAGTTACAAGAAAGGAGATCCCTACCAAACATCAGGAAGTACTTTCTGATGGTAATAGCTGTCCGACAGTGGAATGGACTCTCTTGAAGGTGGTGAACTCTCCTTCCTTGGAGGATGTTAAGCAGAAGTTGGATGGTCATCTGTCATGTTGTTGTTTAGTCGTTTAGTCATGTCCGACTCTTCGCGACCCCATGGACCATAGCACGCCAGGCACTCCTGTCTTCCACTGCCTCCCGCAGTTTGGTCAAACTCATGTTCGTAGCTTCGAGAACACTGTCCAACCATCTCGTCCTCTGTCGTCCCCTTCTCCTAGTGCCCCCAATCTTTCCCAACATCAGGGTCTTTTCCAAGGATTTTTCTCTTCTCACGATCTGTCCTTCCAGTGAGCACTCAGGGCTGATTTCCTTAAGAATGGATAGGTTTGATCTTCTTACACTCCATGGGACTCTCAAGAGTCTTCTCCAGCACCATAATTCAAAAGCATCAATTCTTCGGCGATCAGCCTTCTTTATGGTCCAGCTCTCACTTCCATACATCACTACTGGGAAAACCATAGCTTTAACTATACGGACCTTTGTAGGCAAGGTGATGTCTCTGCTTTTTAAGGTTTGTCATTGCTTTTCTCCCAAGAAGCAGGCGTCGTTTAATTTCGTGACTGCTGTCACCATCTGCAGTGATCAAGGAGCCTAAGAAAGTAAAATCTCTCACTGCCTCCATTTCTTCCCCTTCTATTTGCCAGGAGGTGATGGGACCAGTGGCCATGATCTTGGTTTTTTTTGATGTTGAGCTTCAGACCATATTTTGCACTCTCCTCTTTCACCCTCATTAAAAGGTTCTTGAGATTCCTGCTTTACAGGGGTTGGACTGGATGACCCTCAAGGTCCCAACTCTACAGTTCTATGATTGTTCCTGCCATGGTACGTAAGTCTGTACTAATATGTACATAGCTGAGTAGGAGAATCAATGCCAGGTTCGGAACAAAGCAAGCAACAAAGAGTGTATTGTTGCAAAATAAGCAGATATCCACAAATGTTTATTTATATTATCCGTTCTAGGTTTAGATTTCATTTCCTTTTTTTTTTTAGTGCAAAGCCTCATTTTTTTTAAAAAAAATCATTATGTGCAATGTATGAATTGCTTGATTCAGAGCTAAGCTACCAAAGATAAATCTACACAGCTTTGATTCACTGGACTCCTTCTCTGCTTTGACCCCAAGTGCAGCTGTCAGCAATGTGTGCGGTATGATCAACCATTGCAATCCACCCCATTGGGAAGGCTTGGCGAGTTAATGCTCCATTCAGTGTTTCACCTGTGAAAACAAGGATTGTTCTGCTTGTGGGTAAAAAAAGTCTATGCCTCCAGCTTCCTACTTGGGGTGTGGGGGGGGGAGGTGTCTGCCTCCCTTCACAGGCTCCCATTCATTAGCATAGTCAAACACTCCAGTTGTCCATTCCCTCCATCCATAAGAATAAAGGCTGGGTTAGGGGAAAAGAGTTTATTTCTTGCCATTTCCCAGGAGAGGAGATTTCAGGATAAATGTATGAAGCTGCCCTCTCATTGCTGCTTGGAATACTTTGCTTGGGAACAAGCTGCGTTGGGAAGGAACAGGGTGTTGAGTTATTTCGCACATATGCGAATGGTGCCTGTCGGGTGGCCACCTGTCCTATATAATACAGGATTGTCCCATATTCCAATGTAAAATGTGAGGTCTTGTATTGATAGTTTTGTCCTGTATTGCCCCTACCCACCCACCCCTCTCTGCCAAGTTAGGGATCCTTTCCAAATCCATGTGTTTGAAAGGGTGTGTGGAAGGTCATGTATTTTAGCTCTGGGTAGCCAAGCACACAGATTTACAAATTCGTGTGTGTGTGTGTGTGTGTGTGTGTGTGTGTGTGTGTGTGTACACATGTGTGACAAATTCCAGAGGGGCCATCCTGCTGTAGATTGCAATGGATTGCTTTGAAGTCACTTCAGCACCAGATTTGGGGGAGGGATTGCTCCCCAACTGCCCCACCCTGTATTTTGCCAGAACAAAGATGGCAACCCTAGTGTATGTGTGAATTTTTAACAATACAAGTGGGACTGCATAAAAATGTTGCAGTGAGATATCCCTTTTTGAGATTCCAGCCACTCTGTTCTATCCCCTTCCCTCCCATCCACTTTTCGGCTTCATCAGAGAGACCGAAACAAAGAGGCAGGAGAAAAGATTAAGATCCTTTGTCCTATTTCCCGCCACAGGAAGTAGGGGATATGACATCAAACAGTCCTGTCTTCTACAAAAAATGCAGGAACTTGCTGAGTCTTAACCGCTTCATATGCTTATTTAGTAAACGTAATTGCGGGTGGCACTGTGGGTTGAACCACTGTGCCGCTTGGGCTTGCCAATCAAAAGGTCAGTGGTTCGAATCCCCACGACAGGGTGAGGTTCCGTTGTTTGGTCCCAGCTCCTGCCAATCCTAGCAGTTCAAAAGGACACAGTGCAAGTAGATAAATAGGTACCGCTCCGTCAGGAAGGTAAACGGCGTTTCCGTGCAATGCTCTGGTTTCGCCAGAAGCAGCTTAGTCATGCTGGCCACATGACCCGGAAAAACTGTCTGCAGAAGCGGACAAACGCTGGCTCCCTCAGCCTGTAAAGCGAGATGAGCGCTGCAACCCCAGAGTCATTTGTGACTGGACTTAACTGTCAGGGGTCTCTTTACTTTAATTGCCATTTTGGCAGCAGATTTCCCCACAAACCCTTTGCTCTGCCATAAACATCAGGAAAAACTTTCTGACAGTAAGAGCTGTTTGACAGTGGAATGGTCTTCCTTGGGAAGTTGTGGATGCTCCTTCTTTGAAGGTTTTTAAGCAGAGGTTAGATGGCCATCTGTCATGGATGCTTTAGCTGAGATTCCTGCATTGCAGGGGGTGGACTAGATCAGTGTTTTTCAACTTTTTTGGGGCAAAGGCACACTTGTTTCATGAAAAAAATCACGAGGCACACCACCATTAGAAAATGTTAAAAAATTTAACTCTGTGCCTATATTGACTATATATAAAGTAATTTTTCAATTTTTCCCATGGCACACCAGGCAACATCTCGCGGCACACTAGTGTGCCGCAGAACAGTAGTTGAAAAACACTGGACTAGATGACTCTTGGGTCCCTTCAACTCTACAATTCTATGAACCACTGAGTGAGTGCACAATCCTCATTGGGCTGTTTGTAGGGGAGATTCCCCTTGTACCTCTGTAAGTCATGGGCTTCCCCCACCAGCATGCCTGCCAACGACTCCCTCTTGAGCCTAGGCAACACCATTTTGGTTACCTAAGAGGCAACACTCACAGCCTAGCACCAGAAATTGATGGAATGATTATAGTAGCAGCTACTTTGAAGTAAGCCCCACTGAATTCACTATGACTTACTTCTAGGAGTAGTTTTCAATTTACTGTACAGTATTCACTTTACTGCCAAGTTTGCACAACTGGTGAGAGAAGGATTGAGCAAATACAGTTAAGAGACTTTCTCCTTTAACGGGTAAATGGGGAGTTATGATTTAGCAAGAGGCTAAAGGACAACATCCATCAGCCATTGCAATAGAATTTAGAATGATGAGAGTTGGAATCCAGCAAAATCTGGAAGATCTCATGTTCCCCTTTCCCTTGCTGTAGGTACCAGCTTACTTATTCTTTTCCAAGGGTCCACACTTGAAAAGACAACAGAAGTCAATTAGAAATCTTCAGCAAGTTTATTGGGTCCGTTTATTAAAAATTTACATATAAAAATGACTGTTTAAAAATAAGACTACCCTGCCCTGCTTTTCAGAAATATATATATATATATATATATATATATATATATATATATATATATACTGTATATATATATATACTGTATATATATATACACACAAACACACATATTTATATATTTAACTTTTTTTTAAAAAAACTTTCTTTTTTTTTAAAGAGGAGGGAAAACAACAAATTCTCCATCAATACTGTCAAAGTCAAGTTGGGGGGTGGGAACAGAGTATTCCAATCAGAGATGCTCCAGTTTGGTGGGGGTTTTCTGGAGCATCTCATTCTAACTTACATATTTTAAAATAATATTTCCTTTTTTTGAAAAGCAGGTATTTGTGTGCAACTGAAGCAGAAAGCTATAGACAAAGGAGCTGCTGGCGCTGCTTTTCACAGTAGAGAATAACAAGGGAGAAAACAGCATGGTCTTCAGCTTGAAAACGTGAAAAGCTGCCGATGTCTCTCCCTCCATAAGCAAACCTTACTTAAAAAAAATAAAAATGAAATTTAGCAAGGAAGAGGATTTCTTTTCTTTTTTTTGACCAGGCATGTTGATGTCCGAGCTCTTGAGTGCTCCGCAAAGCCCCAGGAAAGACTTCATTGGCTGCCAACTAACCCCAGTCACTCTTGAAAATAATGTCTGCCTCACTTCCTGCGTCTTCTCTGAACCATCCACCTGTTGGGGCTCAACCAGTTTCGACAAATGGCTCAGCCCAACCATCCATTTCAAGCCAAGGGAAGGAAAGTATTTCAACATAGGGTTTCTTTGTTTTTTAAAGGTTTTTTTTTTATCTAGGCAAGTAGGGAGCAGTTTCAGCTTCCCCTCAGGCTTGTGTTATATGAAAACCAACAACCATTTACAACAGGAACGCCAATGATGAGTTAACAGGATGTGTCTGCACCCATAAGGTGAGGTGTCTCTCAGCCCCGATCATTTTCTGCCAACCTGGTTTTCCAGCTGGTCAATTCTGGCAGTCATCTGAGCAAGTGGTTGCATTAAGGAAACTAGCACATGCAAGATCATGTGAACAGTCATTCACAACTCAAGGCAGGGGCAACTAACCTCCCAGTTTGGTGCCTGAGATACACACACACACACACACACACACACACACACACACACACACACACCGCCAACAATTTTTTCTGGCTCCCAACTATTATTTTTTTATTTGATGGCTGCATTTCTAGCTGACCGTTTTCTCCAAGGAAGGAAGGAACTAAAGTTGGCTTACTGTCAGGGGCTGGACTGAGGAGGAATGGTGGGGACCGCCCCCCTTCTCTCGAACCTTCCTGAGAACTGGAGGATAGTATAGATTTAGAACAGTGGTTTGCAGAAGGACATAGTTCAGAGTCTGCAGAGGGCAGAAGCTGGGAAATACTGGAAGAGGAACAGCAGGAAGAAGAAGCACCAGGCGAGAGACAGCTGATAGACTCAGTGTCCTTGGAAAGCATTCCTGACCCCCCCTCCCAGGATCAGGAGTGCATTGCGGGTAGTAGAATAAAGAGCTCAGAAGCAGAAAGCTCAGATTAACAGGGGTGATGTTGAATAGGAAAGACGTAGGGGGGTGGGACTTTACTTGGAGCAATGCCATTATTTAGGGAAAACTACATTCCTTCGTCACTCTCTGTGAATTACTGAATAAATTGCTTGGTTAGAACTTTTATTGTTTCTCTGGTTCTTGGCTGCCACCGTAGGAGGGATCTGATTCCCCGAAGCCTGACACTTACATGGTTATCTCACCCTCCTCATATAATCCCCACAACCTCCCTGTGGGGTAGGTTAAGCTGAAAGGCAGCAAGCCTGAACCAAAGTTATCCAGTAAGCCTCATGGCCAAGTGGGGATTTGAACCCTGGTTAGACACAGTGAGCTGATGGGGATGCAAATTCCCCCTTCTCTCTGGGTAATCAGATAATTATATGATGAATGGAGAGGCACATGAGGACTGTGTGCCTGTGTACATGTGCCTGCCTGAGTGTGCACGCAGGTGTGTGAAAGTGTGCCCATGAATGCAGCATGGCCACACCCACCACTGACATGTGAACTCTGCAGAGTTGGCCAAGGGTGAATGTTCACCCTGCAGGGGCTTTTCCCCTTCACGGTGGAGTCTTCACTGGCTTTGGGACAAAACCCTGAAGACAATTCAAAATCTCATTAGGATAGCATGCAGAAATCCATTACCTTGCAGAAAACTGCTTGCAAAAAAAAAAGTGTACATATTGGAAGAAATTCACACAGAAACGCTGGCAAATTTTCATGCCTTTTTAAAAAAAGAATCGACAAAATGAGGCAAAAATGTGGGGACTTGAATTTAAGGTTATAAAAATGAGAAAACTGAAAGTAACAGATTCACTCATCCCTAGTTCCACCCCAAGAGCACAATTTTAGCCTAACATCATCAGAATGAGTGACAATGACTTGCATAGGCCATCGAGTAAGCTTCATTGCTTAATGGAACTTTGGGCTTGGCTTTCCCCACACCCAAACTCATCCATTCTAGCCGCTGGACCACCTTCCCACCCCTGAAGTTATTGCTTGTCACAAAGGTGGCATCAAGAGCGCTGAACTTCAGCAGACACTTTGCACATGAGCTCTGGTGTGCACTTCCCCCAAGACTCTGCCCTTTTAGGTACAATTTGCCCTCTGAAACCCTGGAGAATGGGATACTTAAAATGAGAATCTAAATCCTTCCAAGAAAGGGGGGGGGGGAGGCAAAATACCAAATGTTCCTGCCCGCTTTCACTTTTCATGAAGGTTATACCAAAAAGGATATTTTTATCAGTGAGGTCTTCCAGGATTGCAAGACTGTTTGTCTGGAACTGTACCAGGGCTTCACATTCACACGGGTTGCGGAATTCAGTTTCTCCCTTGCCTTCCTCTGAAATAACATAAAATATAGTAGAAACATATTCAGATCAGCACTATCGACACTTAATAGCACCAGAGGCCCCTGATTCCATAGAAAATCTTCTTTGATCTGATGTGATCATCACCTTGCCACTGACTTCTACACAATGTCTGGGCGAAGTTGGTTAACTGAAGGCAACCAAAATGTGAAATGCAGTTAGCTTTCTGTGATTTAAAAAAAATTGTCCAAGGGCTGCAATGAAGAACTGAAAGGAGTCGGGGGAACAATTCTCAAATTGCCACAAATTGCAACCTTAATTGACATACTGCATGCAATATATGCAATGCTCTAACTTTCTAATAGGGAAAAGCCATTATTATTATTATTATTATTATTATTATTATTATTATTGAAAGTCTACCCCTTACCATCTCCAAGTCTCTGTGCTATGAGGCTTATTCACACATGCACTGAACAGGGATACAAGCTGTGACCAAGTATGTGCTTGTTGATTTGTACAGCTCAATTGTTGTGCGCATGGCCACACAGATTCCACATCTGTGGAGCACCACAAGTGAAGAACTGTACCGCAGCTCAACTACTAGCCCTGTTCACACGATACACACTGAACACAGGTTCAGGCTGTCTCTACACAGCTTCCCCCTTTCTTTTAGGGGGGATACTAAATCTAGCGTTAAATGACCTGGAAAGTGATGTAATGTGAGGCAGGACACAGGATCGTGCACAGAATGAGCTATTTGCTCACAGGATTTCCTGGAACACGTCATTCAAATACCCGACAGTAGAAGCATAGCAGTAAAGGTTGCCGCCAAGATTCCGCCATCGCTTACCAGGACAGATGTTGACTTTGAGGTTGTCGACAATGTTCGTCATGGTGTTGAAATCTGCGGAGTACGAGAAGTGCTGATCTACTGGCTCAGAAGCAATTGCTCTCAGTTCCTCTTCAACAGCTTTGCCGACTCCGACCGCAAACATGGTAATTCCTGCAGAACCGGCAACATGTAAAAGATACAAGGGTTTCAGTTTTTGGGAACTCAAGCAATTCGTTTGAATCTCAATAGCCAGTGCTATGGGATGCCATTCATACATAGTGCATGAAGACAGAACCAATAGTTTCCGAGAGAGGGAGGAGTTCCAGAGCTGGGGTACCACCACCAAGAAGGCTCTCCTTTACATAGCAAGCCTAGGCTGATGATGCAGCCAAGAGAGTCTTCCTGGCCAGTCTTCCTAGTTGGTCAGGTCTGCATGGAAGTAGGTCTCCCAGGTATTAGTAAATCACTATTATTATCACTATAATTTGTGGATTTCTATACTGCTTAATGCCAAACTAGGCTTCTACACAGTTTAGAAGTACAGAAACCAAAGGCACAAACATTAAAATGCAAAGATCCACAATTAAAATACATAATAAAACAATCCCATTAAAATATGAACATCCATCGCTGAAATATGCAATAAAACAATTCCATTAAAGCAACACAGCAATTAAAGCAGGAGACTCAGGTCAAGAGACCAAGGGGGGGACTGGGCAATGAGGTGCATCATTGATAGCTGGTGGAAAGCTAATAAGGATGAGGCCTCTCTTGTTTCCATAGGACATGTGTCCCATAACACCAGCGCTACCAGAAAACAAGCCTGCCTCTGCATCACCACAAGCTGGTCGTAATTAGGATGGGGCAAATCTAACCCCCTTCCCCTTCCTCTCCCACAGTAGTTTTAACCTCAGGTCTTGCGCCAAGCACAGAGCGCTCTCCCAGAACCTCCGCCCACAACATGAGGGAAGAGTTCATGACAGAAAACAACTGAAGTGGGAGAAAATCATGGGAGTTCTATGGGACTGCGTCAATAGTGGGGTCCAGATTAGGAGCCCTTGAGGTCCCAGGATACAAAATGGCTGATCCCTGTCATGTAGGCAATGAAGTGGAATACCATGCAAAAAGAGAGAGCTATAGACAGGAGAGCACAGGATTAAATAATATTGTGTGTTCAGTTGGATCTGCCCTGCTCTGTCCCATCATGACCGTGCTCTTATCCATCTATGGGAAAAGAACAAGTCTTGAAAACCTGGAACCAGATGACTGAAAAAAAATGAAAAAGACACAACTTTCAATGAGAAGTAAGCGGCAGCTTCCAGGCCTAACACTGGGAAAGGATGAAAACCTCTTTTTCCTCCCTTTCTTGTTTTGGGTTTAAGCTGCCTATCCTCTTCTGGGCAGGGATAAGAAAGGCTGCTTGTACCTTCCCTTTTTCTCATCTCTTGGGAGTTCAGCGACTGGCTAGAAAGCAGCATAACCGCCTCACTTTTTCTAGGCCCTGTAATTTGACACTCCTCTGCATTTTCCTTTTGGCAATAACAGGAGGAAACGAGAGAGAATTCGTTAATTAGCCACAAATTCCTGACACTGCCCAGAAACACAGAGGCAGAACAAACTGGCTGGAATGCTCCAGCAAACCTCTGGCTGGCCTGGTGCCAAGAGCAAAGGAGTTATTTGGCTCAAACCCTTAGAAGGCAGGCATTGCCATCCCAGACAGTCCGCCTACAGAGTGGCTCAGCCCCTGTCTGCTTTCAACCAGCTTTCAAACTGGTTTAAAATAAACAGGCATTCCTTCCCCCCCACGAGATCCTGAGAACTGTAGTTCTGTGATGAAGAGGTCTCTAACAGAATCCCCAGCAAGCCCAAATGGCTACAATTCCCAGCATCCTTTTAGGGAAACCATGACAACTCATGAAAGAAACCGTTTAGAATTTGTAGGTGCTAGAAGGAGAGAGAAGGGAGCATCTCTTGGTGGTACGGCATGTCTGCATGCAGAAACTCCAGGTTCAGTCCCTAGCACATGAGTCAGGAAACTTTTCCTGCCAACTGGGTGGATCCCACACTCCTCTACCCTTGAGGGACCATGTTGCCACATGGGAGAGGGGCTGCCCATCTGTCAATCACCGGGCTTCACAAGGACATCAAGTAGCAACTTCTAAGGGGCTAGCTAGAAAAAAATATTACCTCAACCAGCTTCAAAATTTCCAGAAATCTTACATCTCTCCTGGCAGTGGCTTTCCAGGGTTTCTTTCAGACAGCCCTATCTGGAGACAATGGAGACTGAACCTTGGACCTTCTGCATGCAAAGCAGGTGTCCTACCACTGAGACACAGCGGCAATTCATAGTCCAACCTCTATGGCCAGAACATACCTAGAGAAAAGAGTTGTATGGCAAAATGCATACAGTTGGAGATCAACTGATTTAACTGATTGGAGAAATTCAGAAGCAACCTCTTTTCAGCTCCTAACCCATGAATAAAAGCTCCACAATACCTACAGATGAAACTTGGAAAATTAGAATATCGTCACATTTATTTCAGTAATGCAACTTATTATTATTATTATTTATTTATTTATTTATTTATTTATTTATTTATACAAATGCTTTCTTTTGGAAATTCCACAGTAATAAAACCAATAGTTACAATAATACAAAAATAAACATGGCTATTAAATTTCAGTATTTCCATTCCATTTATAATTGACCCGCCTAACGACAAATAATTACAATTACAACAAATAAAGGATTGCATATCTTGCTTTGCATGTCATGCATCTATCTCATATATTGGTTTCACCTTTTAAGTTGCGTTACTGAAATCAATGCACTTTTCGATGATATTCTAATTTTCCGAGTTTCACCTGTATAGACAGATCCCAGTTACACCCTCACCTGACTCCTTTGCTCTTCTCGCCCACTCAGAGATGTCATCTTGAGAGCGGCCATCTGTGAAGACCAGGCCCACTCTGGGCACATTCTGGGAAAGGGGCCGGGCCCCTTCGGCCTCCGAGAAGCTGTGCTCCAGCATGTGCTTGAGAGCCAGGCCTGTCATGGTCCCCTTCTCCATGTACTGCACCCTCTGCACCGCTTTCTTGACGTCAGCCACCGTTGTGTGCTTGTTGAGAGGGAACTCAGTGCGCACACGGCTCGAGTACTGGACCAGCCCCACGCGCGTGCCGTGAGGGGACACATCGAGGAAGTCCACAATCTGGTTCACAAACTGCTTCACCAGCTCGAAGTTCTGGGGCCGGACGCTCTTGGAGCCATCGATAACCAGCACCAAGTCGATGTGCCCAGCTTTGCACTCTATAGCCCAAGGAGAAAAGGGGAGGCGAAAGGAGACGAGTGTTAGCCTTGTCTTCTGAAATAGCAGCAAAGTGAGATATATGGTGGATATTGGACCATCACCCTCAAGTTGCTGAAAAGTCCAGACTGGGCACCTCCAAGCTGTGAGGATCCCAGCTTCACACAGTTGGAGAATTCCCTCACAATCCTGTAGCTCTTTACAAGACCTTTGGAAACCCAATCCCAGTACTGTTTCTAGACAACTACAATGTACCTCACACACACGATTTTCAGTAGGCAATCTCTTGTGCCTTGCCTCTTGCATCACCAACATTCTGCTTCCTCAGCAAACCACACAGACAAACTGTGGGTCAACAGTGCCCTCTTGCTACCAACTGACACCACAGCCTAATTAGGACATGCAAATCCCTCTGTAAGATTGGGTTACAACCTGACATCCTGGATATTGTTATTATAATTATTTTTCCTTTTGAAGTTACTTTTTATAACATCATAAAAAAAAACTTTAAAATGAACATGAAGCAAATTTCTTACAAATACAATACTGTTCCTCTCTACATTTTATCCAATGTTTTTCAGTAAGAGATTATGGTAAGCACAACTTTAGAAAGTTCAAGCCAACAGCTCCCCCAGAATTTGTTCCTATAATCATCAGGTACTCCTCCTCTTAGATAAGATGTTAATTTCGTCTTCATAGCAAAATGCCAAACTTTGATAAACCACTCTTTCCGAGGGGGAGTACTATGTCTTTTAATCTTTGGGCATATAATTTTTGTGCAGCTGTTAAAATATGAGAAGCAAGTACTATGTGCTCCTTCTATATAGAAAGTGGTGTGTGTGTGTGTGTGTGTGTGTGTGTGTGTGTGTGTGTGTGAGAGAGAGAGAGAGAGAGAGAGAGAGAGAGAGAGAGAGAGAGAGAGAACACAAAAGTACCAATGCAAGAAGTGGTGGTACTTCATGATTCAGGATTCTGCTTAGTATTTTAATGATCTCACTATTCTGAACACCTCTTATTAACTTTTTTTATTTAATCTTTTGCTTCCTGTCACACATTTTTGCAAATAATACACAAACTCCTCTGTTGTAACCTTAGATCCCACGATACAGGAGGCACTCTTTCTTCTCTGAGGCCATTGCCACCCACCTCGGCAAATCCAGTCTAATAACACACAGCAACTAATGCATCCCTCAGCTCCTCCTAACCAATCATGCATTTCTGTTACGTGCCAACTGGGACACTTTTTGTTGTATTTTTAAAAGCAGAAACAGTATCTCTGAATGTGTGTCCATCTAAGAGATATCTGGAATAGTGATCAGTCAGGATCAAGACATCGCCACTTACCTGCCTGCCATCTATTTGAAATGCTCTGTGTCATGTGAGATGTCATGGCTGGGAATCTGTTTTAGGTATCAAAGAGGAGCCATGCATGAAGGACATTCCATAGCAAGGAAGACCCCTAATACTCACTGTTGCATGTCTTCTTGTCTGCCTGGAGCTGCTGACCCTCTGGGCAAAGACAGTGGTAAGAGCCTGCAGTGCTGACGCACTTAAATTCACATCCATGCTCTACGCTATTGCAGAGGTCGCTGGCTGAAACACAAATCATGGGGATAATTTCATCTAGCTACGGAGTTCAGTACGCTGCACCAGGCGGAGAACCATTAGGACCGTATGGTGAAGAAGCTATAAACTATGTTTTCTGCTGCTCCAGAGGGGAGGACCCGAACCAACGGAATCACATGACCAGAAAGGCAATTCCAACTAAATATTAGGATTTACTTTCTGACAGTAAAAGCTGTTCAAAAGGGGAATAGGCCAGCATGGAAGGTGCTTGACTCTCCTTCATTGGAGGGTTTTTTAACCGACTGGATGGATTCTTTGGTTGTAATTCCTCCATTGCAGGAGGCTCATAGCTGCCAAGTTTTCCCTTTTCTCGTGAGGAAGCCTATTCAGCATAATGGAAAATCCCTTTAAAAAAGGGATAACTTGGCAGCTATGAGGAGGCTGGACTAAATGGCCCTTGCGGTCCCTTCCAATTCCACAATTCTATGGTTCTAAGGCAAATTAGAAAGGCAATATTGCCTTTGGTTATGTTGATCACCAGGATTCTCCAGCACTCTTAGGAACATGTTTTATACTGAAGTCACAGACCATAAATCCAGCACATCAACATCCCTTCCACCGACTCTATGGGTGTCTTCTTTTGAGACATCCCAACTCATTTTCCAAACAGTCATTTGACAAACCTAGTAATGAATCATAGCCAGATGTTGCACTCTATGTTTTAGCTCACTTGTTTGCTTTTCTTTTTTGCTTCCCCTGCCCCCACCCCCCTGCACCAATGCATATGGTGTCCTCCGCCACAGCCACACAATGCAACACTTACCCTGGCATGTCTTGCCATCAGCCTGCAGGGTGTAACCATCACGGCAGCGACAATAGTACCCATTGAGGATATTCACACAATCATGCTGGCAGCTGTGGTTGCCGAAGTTGCAGAAATTGATCACTGGAAGAAAGAGAGGGGGAAATGCTTTCGAGGTGATCAGGAAACCATTCTTCCCTCCTGCAAAATGCCTCTATTCCTCCAACTCAGCCACCCCTTCCCTAATATTATAAATAATGATAATAATTCATTTATATTCCACCCATCTGGCTGGGTTTCCCCAGCCACTCTGGGTGGCTTCCAATAAAAGATTTAAAATACATTAAAACATCAGTCATTAAAAACTTCCCTAAACAGGGCTGTACTATGGCATACAGAGGCAGAAAAGGGCAGCCAAAATTAACAGGGGGCTGAAGAAACTACCCTATTAGGAACGACCACCATAGCTGCCAAGTTATCCCTTTTTTTAAGGGAAATTCCCTTATGCTGAATAGGCTTCCTCGTGAGAAAAGGGAAAACTTGGCAGCTATGACGACCACAATGTTGGTGACTAAGAGGTGACATGATGGCTATATACTAATTCCATGCTTCTTGATACCAATTGCTGGGGGGCGACAGTGGGGAGAGTTCTGCTTGTGGGCTCCGCAGGGGAACCTGATCAGTCACTGTGTGAAAGAAGATCCACATCAAGAGAGGTTTCTTATCTGATCCAGCAGGATGCCCTTAGATGCAAGATTACTCACTGCTACATGTCTTCTTGTCCTGGTTGAGCTGGTAGCCTGTCCGGCAGCGGCAAGTGTAAGAGCCGAGAGAGCTGACACATTGATGCTCACAACCGTGTCTCCCATCAGCACAGGCATCGATGACTGCAGAGGTTTTAAAAAAGGACACGTCATGGTCTGGGCAAACAAAAGCCGTAGGTAAGGCTTGTCCACCCTTACTTGTCCACGCGTACTTGGGCACTGGGAGTGCCGCCAGAGGATATCAGGTACAGCGATTCATGTGGACAAGAAGCTAGGGGGTAGGCAGATCGGCTGGCTTTTGGCTTCTCATTTTTCCAGTTCAGCCCTCCACATTTCCTCTTCATTTTGCAACTCATTTTTTTTCGAAGTCTTTGTGAAAATTTACCTGCATTTTTGCTAGGATTTCTCCTAATATATGCACTTTTGTATGCAAATTTTGCCCAAAATATGCATTTCTGCGAAGCAATTTACCCAAATCCAATGCACATTCGTATGCTATTTCCCCTTATACTCCAGGGCATGCATTTCTGTACACATTGCTTGGCCAGAAAGCTTCATTGCAAAATCCAGAAAAGTGCAAACGTTGAAGGATGGCTGTGTTTTCATTTATACGTTGTTTTGGAAACTGCAAATTAGATAGGTTCCTCCTTAAATGTTAACTGAATCCAATTTCTCTCACATCCTCATAAGAGGTCACAGGCACAGGCACATTCTCACTTTCACAGAATCACAAAATTGTGGGATGGGAACCCAGGTGTCATCAGGAATCTTTAACCCTTTCAGACTCATGACCCACTTTTAACCAAAACATGGATTTGTGAAAACACTTCTCAGTCTTTTACCATATATTTGCATGTTACGGTAGTAGCGCTGCTGTTGCAACCCGCCTTGGATCAGCCAGTGATCCACTAGAGGGTCCTGACCCATCAGCTGAAGTCCAGGGATCCAGCACAACAACCAGCAATGCAGGTATCACAGCTGTTTCTCTTATTTATTTCCTGCACTAGATGATAAAGAGTCTGGAACCCAAGCCTTGTGAGGAACGGTTGAAGGTGTTGGGGATGTGTAGCCTGGAGAAGACTGAGAGGTGGTATGATAGCCATCTTCAAATATCTTAAGGGATGCCGCATGCAAGATAGAGCAAGCTTGTTTTCTGCTGCTCCAGGCCCAGGACCCAGATCAATGGATTCAAGTTACAAGAAAGGAGGCTCCAAGCTAAAGAGGAAGAACTTCCTGACAGTAAGAACTGTTCTACTGTCCACCTTAGAAGGTGGTGAACTTTCCTTCACTGGAGGTTTTTAAACAGGTTGGATGGTCATCTGTCAAAGATTCTTTAGCTGTGATTCCAATATTCCGGGAGGTTGGATTAGATGACCCCTCCAACTCTACAATTCTATTATCTATGTAGAATCTATATTATCTACAGATCCATTTCTGAGTCTTCCTCCCACCCAGCACTGTTTGTTTTACAAGGGATTCTTACCCAGAATAAACAGTGTCGGCTAATGTACGCCACTCTATTCCAATATCGGCAAATGTTCAGCTTGCATCCACATTATACAGATGGTTCATTGTTGAACCTTATTACTCGTTGGCAGCTCAGCAATGACACAGTTGCAAAATAAAATTCATCCAGTGTGTAAGTTGCATTGTAATCTAGGCTTAGGAACTGGGAGAATTACTGCCTGTCTCATGAGCCCTAATAACTGTCTGACTGAACGAACTGATCTTACTTACTGGAGCACGTCTTTCCATCAGCATTGAGCTTGTATCCTGGGTTACACTGACAATAGAAGGAGCCTGGGACACTGACACAAGTGTGCTGGCAGCCGTGATCCAGTTCTGTGCACATATCAACACCTGGAAGATGCAAGATGGCACAGGGTAAATAGGGGTTACGCCCACTTACATTACACATGAGAACGGATATATCAGGGTGGAGACAGATAGTTTTTAGTTAGTGGGGCCAATTTAGAAGTTTGGAAGCATATCTCTCTCCAGGCTAAGCACTGCAGTGCGGGTGGGGGATGGTATTACAGGCTGGTAGCAGAAGCTGGCTGTGCACAACACTGATTGGCTGGTGCCTGTGACGCAACCAGTTTTGTCTCTCGCTCCCTTGTACATGCAGCAATCCCCAGAGCATTATGTACACTTAAACATGTTTTAAAAACTTAATAAGAAAGTTGCTCGCAATTGCTTTAAATTCACATTTATAAAAGGGGCAGGCAGACTGTCCAAAACTCGCAGAGAGCGGCCAAGACTGATGGATGAACCAGCATTTGATTAATTGTGAATCAATTCACGGGCTCACATCCACCCCATCTCCACCTCCATTACAGGTTGCAGGCAACACAAGAAGCAAGAACGCATGTACAATGCTTGAGCTATCTTCTATCCTGGTTTCCTCGAAGGGGGAACATGCCACCTTTCCCCTCAATGTTCTGATCTCACACTGAACCACTTTTGAATGTTGACAATGGCCACGGGAGGTGGCTTGACTGCCCTGCCACTGGCGCCATAACTCACCACACAGCTTGTCCTGGAATTGCTTGCCGAACTGTTGGATGAGGTCAAAGGACTCCACCAAGAACACATGCTCCTCCAGTGGGGGAGAAGCCATGGCCCGGAGGGAGTTCATGTCTGCCCGCTGCACGCCCACGGCATAGATTTCAATGCCGGCCGCTCGTGCCTGAGCTGCCACGTCTGTCACGCGGTCCTGGGGCCGCCCATCAGTGACGATCACTGCCACACGAGGGATCTTCTTGTGCAGCGGCCGCGCCCCCTCCTGGGTGGTAAAGGCCACGTTCATGGCATACTGGATTGCCAGCCCTGTCATGGTGCCTTGAGCCAAGGGGACAAAGGCGTTGATGGCCTTCTCCATGTCTGCCCGGGTGAAGAAGGACTTGAGGGAGAAGACGTTCTGGACCTGGCTGGAATACTGGATCACTCCTACCCGGGTGGCATTGGGCCCTATATCCAGGTTGTGAATGATGTCAATCATGAAGCGCCGCATGGTCTCGAACTCAAAGGGGCGGACGCTGCGTGAGCTGTCAATCACAAAGACAATGTCCAGGGGGCCAGTCTTACACTTTGTCGTCCCTGGAGGAGGGAAATAAGAGAGATCTCATTTCACAACTTTCTCTACCAAGGTGGGGGAAACCTCTGGCCCTCCAAGTATTTGCTGGACTCCAGCTCCCATCATCCCCGACTATTGGCCATGCTGGCTGAGACTGATGGGAGCAACATTTACTATTTACTTATCCCATTTGTATGCCACCTTTTTCCTCTAAGGAGCTCTGGGTGGTGTACATGGGTTGCCTCCTCATTTAATCCCCACGAAAACCCTGTGAGGTAGGTTAGGCTAAGGGGCAGTGACTGGCCCAAGGTCACCCAGTGAGCTTCATGGTCTCCCATGTGTGCATGGTCTAGTATAAATCCAACACTCATGCACTTTTATTATGTCAAGGACATGCTGCAGAATACCCCCACAAAAAACCCAGAAGTGATCATGTTCCTTTCGTGAGAATGAATTCACAGGCTACTCCTTGCTATCCTTAATACAGCTCTGATTCAAATGGTATCTGCTGTCTATATGCTCAGCAGGGGGTTGGACTGGATGGCCCTTGTGGTCTCTTCCAACTCTACGATTCTATGATTCTATATATCTTTTGGACTGGCAGCTTACCTAAGAGTTTCGGTCGGGCTTCCAATGCTGTAAAGGCAAGGAGGAGGAGAGGGGCAACGTATAGCAGCTTCATCATTCAGTTTTGAGACTGCAGAATCCCAGGAAGAAGTATAGAAGATTTTCTGGGGGGAAAGAGAGAATGTCCAATGAGATTCTGCAACGTTTCCTTCACTTTTTTGTTTTAGGCTGCAATCCTTACCATGTCTACTTGGAAATGAATCCTATTCAAGTCACTGGGACTTGCTCCCAGGCAAGTGGAAAAGTAAGGACTGCAGCCCAACTCCCAAATCAGAATTTTGAAGGTAAGTGTTCCAAATTACTATGTGAAATAGTGAACTGGGCAAGTACAAACAACAGCACAGTCCTAAGGATGTTTTACTCAGAAGGAAGCCCCACTGAGTTCAGCAGGCCTTACTTCCTGGTGAGTGTGTGCTTAGGATTGAGACCACCACCACCATCTGCTTTTGATCTGTGCTGGGGAAAACAAGCAGACACCGATCCAGTGCCTGGATCCATTTTGGAACACAACATAAGTCTCCATGTCCTTTCAGCAACTTTGCAAATTTCAGCATGTTGAGCTCCAAGTTACTGAACAAAGTACTCTTAATGCAAGGGCATTTCACCACCACCCCACCAATTTTGTGGTTTAGTAGTATTGCTGCAGAAATACTGTGTTACAGTTCCACATCCATAAGGCACTGTAAAACTGCAGTCTGCCTTTCAGACACAGAGCTGTCCTGGCAGCTGGACAAACCTTGTTTCAGCATATAAACCGGGAACAATTTATTGAGGACAGGCACTCTTTTCAGCCTTCTTTGAGCCAAGCATCTTGCTTATGCCTCTGAAGGGCAGAAGAAGACACTGCAAAAAGGAAACGTCCAACTGGCAGCCCTATACTCAAGATGCTATTCTATGGAAGGAAGTTGCCACCCTTGAGTATCAGAGCCAAACTGCACATAATGTTGGTCACATGCTCTTAAGTGCAGGGGCTGTTGGTGTTTTGGCAAATAGCTAGCATGGGTTACCTGATCCAGATCGGAACCCTGGTGTGGGGAGTAAGGTGATTTAACCCACCCTTTGCAATCCCCTTCCTCTGCTAACATTGTGCGATGCCAGGCAGATATGACCCTGGCCAAAGCCATGTGGCTTGCATTTGGCACTAAACTTAAGTGGCACTGAACACAAGCTGGGAGCACACTTTGCCTGCCCCACACCAGATCTCGTATGAACCCTGGCAGGCCTAATTTGGTCCATGGGCTGGTGATCCTTCCCCATGCTGTAAATCAAGCCACAGAGCAACCCAAAGCAAGGAACAGGATCAGCATCGGACCCTTCCGAGAACAGGAACATTCAGTGGGAAAAGAAGGGCTAGCAAGGGGAGCGATTTGAGACATACCAAGGTGAGGACAATGCAAGGATGGGCACTGTTATGTACTGAGCTGAATCCTAGAACAATAGGATTCAGAATCAGCGGGAGCTACCCAATCCAACTCCAGGTGGAAGTGAATCCGCAACCTGATTGGCCTGCTGGAGCAGCCAATCAGGCGGCTGGCAGAAGTGAATCTGCTACCTGATTGGCCTGTAGGAGCAGCCAATCAGGCTGCAGGCAGAAGTCAATCCACAATATAATTGGCCCACAGGTGTAGCCCTGAAGTAGCCAATCACGCAAGGCCCATTGTGTAAATAATGTATATAAGCAGATGGTTTGGGGAAAAGAGCCATTCTTCTTCTCCTCTTCTCCTTGATGACTATGAGCTGAATAAAGAGCATGAAATTCACTCTCGACTCCGAGTACATTTCAGGCACCGTGCCCAGCTTGGCAAGAGTAGATAGGTTATCTGATCTGGAGCAGCAGAAAGCAAATAATGAGCAGAGCTCTGGAGATGAAATGTGACAGAGATAAAAGAGAAATTGGATGGCCCCAGCTCTTTGCTTTCAAAGATACAACTCTACCTATTGTTAAGGTCATGCCACTGGGCCAAGAATCATACTCTCCCCACCACAGAGGCATAGCTCTGCTGTGATCAAATTCAGGACAAGCTTCTAAGTATCTTGCTAGATTACCTTGGATGGTTTTCATCGGGTGCCTCTCTCAATGGACTCACAGACAGCAACCAAACATTCCAGGCTCTTTTGGGGATAGAAACAGACAGACAGCCATTCTAAGGCCCAGTTTGTTGGGCCCAAGAATGAGCTATGTGCCTGCATGTAGCAGCTGACTACTAGACTTTACCTACCTAAATTGCAGAGTTGGGAAAGGACAAGCAAAACGATCAAGGGATGGAGCTACTCTCCTATGAGGAAAGGTTGTAGTGTTTGGAACTTGGAAGGTTAATTACAGGCCCCTGGTTGGCCACCGTGAGAACAAAGTGCTGGAGTAGATAGACCATTGGCCTGATCCAGCAGGCTCTTCTTATGTCCTTATGTAATTGTTCCACAGCATGGTGAACAAATTCATTTGGGTTGCAGCAGCTTGGGGGGGGGGAGCATTGCATTTTCACCAGAAACAACTTTTGATATCTAAGAGCAGGGGGGAATGCAGTTTTGCTACAACAGAAGCATCTGGAGAAATGACCCAGATTGTTCCCCACAAAAGCTGCTAATATTTAGGATGACTGCAAACTGTCCCCAAAAGACCCCCAAAGTTTAATGACATTGTGGAAATAGTGGCTTTGGCCAAAAATCATGGCTGAAATTGCTTGCAAACCCATGAGGTTGGGAAACGGTTTTCCAGCTTTCTAATAAGAGGGACAAGCTTTCAATTCTTAAAAAGAAAAAAGAAAAGAAAAAAGATGTGGTGTTTTGATATACTGTATCCACCAGGGGCCACTGCAATGCAAAGCAGCCTAGCCTGCTGGTTTCCTTTGCTGGCTCTAGGGAGGATTTGTGAATGGGGGAAGAAGAGTGACACCATGGCAAAAGGCAGTCAAAGGGAGCTTCTGCTTTCCCTCAAGAGGAGATAGTTGGGAAGGGAAGGTTTAAAACACTCCTCCTGCTGCAATCTTGAAAACAATTGCATACACCCATCCCCATGATGCATTACCATCAAAACAGTTACTTTCTGTCTCAGAAAGTAAACCCATGGGAATTAGCTGTGCATCAAGGGCAGAGGGGGAGAGAACAAGAGAAAGGAGACAGCCCCTGTTCCTTTCCCTTCTGGAAAGGAAAATAATGAAGAAAAGCAAACTTTCTTTGTATTTGCTTGGAAATGGGGGTGTAAGGTGGCTATCTGGCAGGCCTGGGCAACCTTCTGTGGATCTTAAACTAGGTCCCATCTGCACTATACATTTAAAGTAGCACCATACCACTTTAAACAGCCATGGCTTCCCGCCAAAGAATCCTGGGATCTGTTGTTTTATTAAGGGTGCTGAAATATTGTTCTAGGATTCAGCTCAGTACATAATAGGTGCTGATGAGTTGTTAGGCGATACCACCACCCCCCTCCAATTCCCCTCAGCGAGCTACAGTTTCCAGAGTGGTTTTACAATCAGTCCCTCTTCCCCCAGGGAACTCTTGTGAACTGTAGCTCTATGGGGGAAATAAGGGTCTCCTAACAACCCTCAGTGCCCTTAACAAACGAAAGTTCCCAGGATCCTTTGGAGCGAAGCAAATTCAATGAAGCTGTCCTCTGTGCACTTGCAATGGCTGTCTGAACTGTACACGCCTCACTTTTAATTGCAGCTTTTAGATGGAAAACACTGGAACATTTCTCAAGAAACTGCAGGATTGTAGCCTACAGATTGTGGCTAACACCATGTCTTTACGGCTTCCAACAGTAGTGATGGGAGCGCACTGAAGCCAAAGTAAATAGTAATGTGTGCGCAGCCTGAGAGAAACCAGAACTAACAAAAATTTGTCCATCCCTACACTGGTCACCTGAAAAGGGGGAGCGATCAATTCTTTAGACTGCAATCTAAATGTATTTACTTTGATATAAGTACTGTCACTGAGCAAAATGGTGCCTACTCCTTGCTTCGCTAATCTTTCTCAATGTTCAAACGCTGCCTGGTCACCAAGAGGTGAATTTTATCCTCCACGGGCAATTAGGCTATTAACTCCGAACAAGGAGGAACAGTGGCCCATTCTACAGATTTTCCCCTGTATCCATAAAACAGCATTCAAAATTAGC
Organism: Zootoca vivipara; assembly: GCF_963506605.1. NCBI lineage: Eukaryota > Metazoa > Chordata > Lepidosauria > Squamata > Lacertidae > Zootoca > Zootoca vivipara. The sequence goes on along the minus strand of NC_083282.1, from coordinate 74,297,574 downwards.
CTTCAAATGACCACAAGCTAAACAAGATTTTGTTCACTGCTCCTAATCATTTTACACCTTGTCACTTCATGCCATTTCCTCGTTTCTAAGAACTTGTATTGAGCACCTACAGTTAATCTAAAGCAGGGGTCAGCAAACTTTTTCAGCTGGGGGCCGGTCCACTGTCCCTCAGACCTTGTGGGGGGCCGGACTATATTTTGAAGGGGAAAAAATGAACGAATTCCTATGCCTCACAAATAACCCAGAGATGCATTTTAAATAAAAGGACACATTCTACTCATGTAAAAACACCAGGCAGGCACCACAAATAACCCAGAGATGCATTTTAAACATAGCTGCCAAGTTTTCCCTTTTCTCGCAAGGAAGCCTATTCAGCATAAGGGAATTTCCCTTTAAAAAAGGGATAACTTGGCAGCTATGATTTTAAATAAAAGGACACATTCTACTCATGTAAAAACTTGCTGATTCCCGGACTGGGAGCGGGCCAGATTGAGAAGGCGATTGGGCCGCATCCGGCCCCCGGGCCTTAGTTTGGGAACCCCTGATCTAAAGGCTCTCTATGTACGCATACAATATTCTCTCTTTGCACCAGAAAGCTTTCCTCCTTCATGCGTCTTCAAAGTTTGACACAAATTTGTCTCTGAGCCAAAAAGCAAACCCAAACACCTTCATTCATACAGCTGTCAGTTAAGAAAAGTGGCAATTTTTCATTCATTGGGAACTGAATACTCCCCAAGGAGATGCCAGGTAATCCTGGTTCCTTCTGAGCATCAAAAGATTCTAGTCAAATGGGGTTAAAAATGCAAATATATGCTAAGGAAAACATGCCAAAAAAGCAATTAAGGAAATCACATCTGAACTATTCTAACCAGGCAAGCTGTTTTTGAGAAGAAGAAAAACTGCCTTTGCAAAAAGATTTTTTTTATTATTTTTGAAGTCTTAAGGTCTCATAGACACAAAAAGAAGCAGACAAGGTTGCTTACATTCATGATCTGACCCCCTATCTATTAGTGGATCCAGTGACATTTATCAGGACTCTTGAACTACAAGCAGCAAGACTAAAACAGACATTCACAAACCAATCCTACCCATGTTTACTTAAGAATAAGTCTTGTGGCTAATTAAATACTTATGCTTAGAACTGTATTTTTATTACTCTGTGAATGAAGCTGCAATCCTAAACATCTTATTCCATTCTTCAACAGAGTTTCCTTCTAAGTTAGTGTATACAATTGCAATCATATCCCCACTTACCTGGGAGTAAGTACCTTTGCATTCAATAGGACTAATTTCTGAGTGGACATAGTCAAGATTCTGCTATCTTAGGCTGTGATCCTAAACAACAGTAGGGCCCTACGCATGCCTGCTCAAAAGTAAGCCCCAGCAACTTATTATTGGGGCTTATTATCATGTAAATTTTTATAAGATTGCAACCTAAGTCCCTTTGAAATCAGTGTGTTGAGTAAGTCTCTATAGAACCAAGAAGTTCACAAAATATATTGTCCAGTAATCAAGGATACTCTAAGTCTATGTGACTTCTATCATTTAGGTAAAGGTAAAGGACCCCTGACAGTTAAGTCCAGTCGCGAACGACTCTGGGGTTGCACGCTCATCTTGCTTTACTGGCTGAGGGAGCTGACATTCGTCCGCAGACAGTTTTCCGGATCATGTGGCCAGCATGACTAAGCCACTTCTGGCGAAACCAGAGCAGCACACGGAAACAACGTTTACCTTCCCGCCGGAGCAGTACCTATTTATCTACTTGCACTTTGACGTGCTTTCGAACTGCTAGGTTGGCAGGAGCAGGGACCAAGCAACAGGAGCTCACCCCATCGCAAGGATTCAAACCGCCGACCTTCCGATTGGCAAGCCCTAGGGCTCAGTGGTTTAGACCACCCGATACAAGGTACAAATGATAAATCATTAAATTTCCCCAGCCCCCTTGGGGCCTCATTTACTATTGATACTAGCACCATCCATGCAGGAAAAGTCTCCCGTCTGCCTTTGATTCTTCCTATCTCTTTCCTTCCCCATATCTGACTGGTCATCAGGTGTGGTGCTTAGAGTGTTAAACCAGGACAAGAGGGGCATGACTTGTTTGTAACTGGGGGGTGGGGGGAGAACCAGGAACAGCTCTTTGGAAGAAAGGTGGGACATAACATAATAATAAATTTTAAATATGGTATGTAATGTCACTTGACTCCACAGAACATGGCAAAAACCTGTCTCTTTCCTCTCTGCCCCTTCAGTTAAAAAACCCTGGAATATACTCTAGTTCTGCCCTGAAGTCAGCAACTCTTAAACAGTTCTACCCACTAGACCTGCTGCCCTTCATGCCTGGAATTTCCTCCCGGAATACCAACTTGGTGTCACATCTTTTTTTCTCTGTTCAAAGCCTTCCTCCAAGCTCCCCTCTTACATGAGGCCCTTTCTTACTCCTTACTGTTTCTTTTATATCCCTCTGTTATCTCTCCCCCCCAATCACCTAAATTCACACTCTTTGAGCCAGATTCTTGGTATGCTGAAAATAAAGGGCCAGCAGATCATTTGGACTGTGTGGTGACATTTCTAGGCATCCTTGTTCAAATTAACACATGTGGAAGTTTCCCCCGTTGCAAGCCGCATCAAAGCACATCCACATCTGCTTTGTGTAAGTACCTAAAGCGCTATTCGGACATTTGTCTTCTGGGTTAAATCAACATGCAGGCAGGGAAGAGCATTCTAGATTCCCCCATCACCACCATCCTTCGGAACATCTGCTGGGGAGCGCCTGGTCATGGAGGGACACTGAAAGGATGTTGAACCCTGATTTCTCATGATTCGATCTCCTCCAGAGACTCTACCTAAGAACAGCAGGCTCCCTGCTGCAGTCACCCTCCATCTCAGAGGGCAAAGGGGGCAGTGATGAAGGGGGACAGAGCTAGCACAAGCCATACAAAGTCTTCCTCTCACCTACTGATTTAGCCCTGGGGTTGAATGTTTCAAAGGGACTCTGAGGATCATCTAGTCCAACCCCCTGCAATGCAGGAATATGAATGAATGCAGGGGCAAAGGCATTGTTGGCATCCCCTGGAGAAAGTACCATGAAGGCAGCTTTGCTGCTTGCACCTCGAAAGGAGTTGTGCCCAATCTCCGGCGCCACCCTGGAATATTTATTTACTCTTTTTTTTTGCTGCCTTTCCCTTCAAGCAGGGCAGGGCATGGTTCTCCCCTCTTCTTATCCACCCAACAACCCTGAGAGGTAGGTTAGACGGAGAGGCAGGGAGTGGTCCAAGGTCGCCCTGCGAACTTCACGGCTGTGTCGGAATTTGAACCCGGGTCTCCCATTTCCTAGTCTGACACTCTAACCACTAGACTGTGCTGACTCACTGAACAGCAACAGGAGCGGGACTCTTAATCCTGCTCTTATGTGAGTGGTGTGGGGAAGATATATGCCGATCCTCTTCATGTCAAACAACTAAAGCTGTTCTCAGAGAGAAACCGTTGCTAAGCAGAGGAAGAGGGAGGTTTACATTCACATATGAGGCTGAAGGTTAAAATCCCACCGAAATGTCACAAAATAGCAAGCAAGTTTTCGAATCCAGCGGAACTCCTTGTCAGACTGGATGTCAAGGAAAGCCAGGGACTGTAGGGACATGAGAAAAGGCTTCACTTCCTGTTGAAGACATAACATCTCTGCATGGACAGCACCTTCACAATTTACCACTACCCCTCTGTCCCAGACACTCCAGGGATGGAGTGATGAGCCACAGAGCCAGTTGAAAAGTCATGTGGATTAGCTTAATTTTGGAATCACACACGGTGAGATAAAACCTCAGCTGCTACAAAAGCCATTTGCGTGGAACACTTTCTACTTAAAAAAAAACCCTGCACTGTTTTTACCACTTCTTAAATTATTATTATTTCTCTCTCTCTCTCTCTGGCAATGCAGCAATAACCACAAAAATTGTTTTGGGCAGCTGTGCCATGCATAACATTTCTTGCATTCTACATGTCCAAACCTTGCTTCAATGACAGGGTGGCAAGCAGCCTGATTCTGTCTGGGTCCAGGCCATTTCAAAAGCTCAACTAGAGAAAGAAAAACTCGAGAAAAAGAAATGAGAGAAAAAGCGAGAAGTGAGATGCTTATTTTAAAAATGAGGAGAGAACCAATTGATTTTAACCAGAGAGGAATCACATAGTAATACTGCTGACCATCCCTACAGGATTATAGTAAGGATTACTGTGAGTGTGTGTGTGTGTGTGTGTGTGTGTAATGAAACGGAATACAGACAAGACAGAGGTGCTGTGTGTTGCAGGCTCTCAAGTGTGCAAAGTGAGTGGACAACCTTTTATGAATGGAGATTGCGCTCCCCAGACAGATTAGGTCAGTAGGCTGGGCATGCTTCTTGGCCAACTAATGTTGCTTGAGGGTCAGGTGGCTTCAGTGGCTACGAGTGACTGTCTCAAACTATGGGCCTTCCTTGGCAGAGAAAGCTTGGCTGTAGTGCTCCATGCTCAGATAACCTCAAGAATGGACTACTGCAATGCACTCCATGTGGGCCTGCCCCTTGAAGACATTTCATTTCGAAAGCTGCAACTGGTGCAGAATGCAGTGGCCGGGATGCTGGCAGACAGGACTGGTCCCAAATATCTCAAGGAGTGCCTCCTCCCATACAAACCTGCCCCAGAATCAAGATCTGTAGGGTTTCCCCGTGACAAGGTCAAGATGCACCTTTTTCAGCAGGCCTTGGCAGGGGTGAGGAGCGAGGTTGGTATATCCCTCCCATTTACATGCAACCCACTCTAGAACCCCATTACGAAGTGTGAGCTATAGATGTCTATGAATGAATGAATGAATGAATGAGAAAATAAATCGATTTGACCGCTCAGATGCACCATACAATATTTGGGGAAGGGCCATAGCTCAGTGCTACAACATTTCCTGGCAGGCAGAAGGTTCAGGTTCAATCCCCAGCATCTCCAGGTAAGGTTAGGAGACTCCTTCCTGAAACCTTGGACCGCAAGTTGGCGTACACAATGGGGATGGGGGAGAAACTCGACCCAATTCCCGTTTGAAGATCAATTTATTCAATTCGCACTTTCGAAAAGATGTGGAACTTGAAACCCAGCCATCCTTTAGCCCAAGGGACACATCCCTTGCAGGCGGGCTGCATGCAGGTGATGGTAGGGCTCAGATGCAAAAGTGGGAGGCGTATCAGACATGACTCTGACCTTTGCAATGGGCAACCTTCCAGCCATGCAAAGACCAGAGGTTTCTATGCATATTTGTTTCTAAACACATCTATATATACCAGAGGTGTCTCTCAGTCCTGGCGAGCAAGGGACTCCACAGTTCAAGTACACACTCAAGCCAGGAAAAAAAGCATTCAAGGAGGGGATAGCCCAAGGACAGTTGCAAGGGCCAAATAGGAAGTCCTGGAGAGCCACGTTCAGTCCCCAGGGCACTCCACCCCTTGTCCTAAGCAGCAGGGAGATTTGGGCCCAGAGGCAGAGTGAGTGGGCAAGAGGGGGAACAAGGAGGAGACCCGCTTATTGCCCACAAGCCTGCTAAAAAAAACCAAAAAAACCCAAACAAAACCTGGAACCAGCGTTGCCCTCAACTCCCCGCCCCCATCGCTGCAGCCGGTTGTTCGGTGGTAGTGGGTGTTGGGCAAAATACGCACCAACCTGAGTGGCAACAGCGGCAGGGTCGACGAAATAACAAAGTCGTCTTCAGTATCTTTGCTTGCTTTTATTTACAATTATATACAACACACTCCTCTACTCCTTTCCTCTCATTTCACAATACATCACCACAACCACACCCATGAACCATTTGCTTAAATACAGAATTCAAAATAGTCAATTACCCAATCACATTACAGTAAGCAAACTCTACCTTCAATTATTCAAATTAGCAAAAGCTCACAGGTGTGTTAACATTCAGAACAAGGTTACAAACACACATCTCTGTGTAGCACCATTGACCACATCAGTCTTAAAGGAAAAACCTAACAACCCCCTGCTGGTCAATGATGCATAGCAGTAACATTCAGCATCTTCTGTGTATGTTTAAGATGCGTAGCTGTTGGCAAAGCTTTTGTGAAAATATCTGCTATTTGCTCTAGTCCAGCTACATATTCAAAAGTAATAATTTTTTCATTAATCATTTGTTTTTCAAACTCCAAACATAACCGTAACTTTCTGGTACGTTGGGTATTGCCTTCTGATGTCAAAATGGCTATTCCACTTTGGGAATCAATGTGCACGGGTATTGGTAATTTCACTTTTATTTTTAGGTCTGCAAACAACTGCAAAAACCATTCAATGTCTCTGATGGCTTCAGAACATGCACAAAGTTCACTTTCTGTGGTTGACATACAAATTATATGCTGCCTGCGTGTTCTCCATTCAAATGGACATTCATTGTATCTGTAAACAAAACCGGACACGCCTTTATATTTGAAATGTTCAGACGCATGAGATGCGTCACAAAAAATATCGAACCCTGTATCATTATGCGCCTTAAAATGTAACCTGTAATGCAGCGTGTGTTTAAGATAAAGCACCACTCTTTTTAACGCTCGAAAACACTGCTTGGTTGGATTCTCCACAAATGTGGAAAGAAAATTAAAACTGAAAGATATGTCTGGTCTGGACACGCGCTGAATAAAGTTCAGCTTTCCTAATATCGACCGGTAAAGTGTTTTGTCATGAAAAGGTGTATCCTCTTTAGTAAAAGTAAATCCACATGTTAATGGGGTTTCTTTTCCTTTTGCGTTCTCCAAATTTAGCACTTCTATTAAATCCTTAATTTTTGCAGTTTGATGTACAGCAAAAGAACCATCTGCAGCCCTGTCTATTTGCATGGACAGGTAATTCTTAACTTTCCCCAAATCTTTTACATCAAAGCGTTTACAAAGTTGAGAAAGAAACAACTGGTATTCCTTTAAATGTTTACATGAAAATAATAAATCATCAACATAAACGGCCAATTTGACAACAGAATTATCACATTGTTTGGTAAAAATGCAATTATCAGCTTTCCCCTGCACAAATCCAAATTCAATCAAGGTTTGTTTTAAAGTTTCATGCCAATTCCTGCCACTTTGATGCAGGCCATACAGAGATTTGTTTAATTTACAAACTACCCCAGGTACAGCATCTACACCATCTGGAACTTTCATGTATATGTTTTCATGCAAATCAGCATTAAGATAAGCTGTGGAAATGTCACAATGGTACAATTCACACCCATTTTTAACAGCGTCTAGCATCATCAACTTTATACTTTCAAACTTCACACTCGGAGAAAACACATTCTCATAATCAATGCCTTCCAATTGTTGATAACCCCTTGCTACTAACCTAGCTTTATATCTCATTACTTTATTTTTATCATTGAGTTTTGCTTTGAACACCCACCTTGAGTCTATGACCCGCATATCAGGTGTTTGCTTCACAAAAGTCCAGGTGTTATTTTGATTTAGAGATGCAAGCTCAGAATCTATCGCTTTCATCCATTGTTGAGCTTGTGACTTTGGCATGGTGTGTATCTCTTTAAAACTTTTTGGTTCAAAATTAACTTGGTTACAGTATACATTGTTTGCAACTTCTTCTATTTCCTCATCAACAGTAGCAATATTTTTACGTTTAAACAACTGCTCCTGTCGTTTCTGCCTCTGTAGCTGTTGTTCATTGATGTAACGCTGTGGCTGTCTAGTTATTCTACTGGAGCGTCTAAGCTCTGGTAAACTTTCACTGTCAGCTTTTAAATTTCCTTCCAAAACTTCAGAAATACGGCTAGTAGAGGGTTTTGGACTTACAGTGTGGTCTGAGTTGTCCATTGCCTCTTGTTCCCCTTTAAACTCACATTCTCCAATCTCTGACTGATTACTGTCAGGATCGGTATCAACTGGCTGTTCTTTAGCATCAGCTGTACTCTCTGGGGATATTTCTTTAAGACCATCACTATCTTCAAACTCAGCTACACCATCCCAGTGTACTGATGGTATAATGCTACGGGTAAGGTGAAACTTTTTTGTGTCTGGTAAATAAATGCGATAATTCCCTTGTTGATATCCCATAAATTTACCTGGGATACCTCTTTCCTGCAGCTTCCCTTTAGCTGGGTAATGCATCATAACATCACTGCCCCAAACACACAAATACTTTAGATTGGGACGCTTTTCAAAAAGCATTTCATAAGGTGTTACTGTTAATGCAGAATGATAGGATCGATTCTTTATATGGGTATAACAGCTCAAACATTCAGCCCAGAAGCTATCAGGAAGTTGAGCATCATGGAGCATTGTTTTTATCCCAGATTGTAGGTTTTTGTTAACAACTTCAGCAATCCCATTCTGCCAGGGACTCCTAGGTGATGACACTTGGTGTACTGTCCCCTGCGCATTTAGGAACTCTTCAAAATCCTGTGACATAAATTCACCTCCAAGATCAGAGTACAGATTTTGTATATTTTTACCAAAATGAGTCTTAACCCAATTGCAAAACTTTTTATACATTTCTAGTGCTTGAGACTTCTTAGAGATTGCATATGTCCAAACATATCTGGTTTTCTGGTCCACAAGTGTTAGCCAGAATCGGGACCCTCCAAGTGATTCTGGCAATGGTCCTACTAGATCACAGTGAACCCTTTCAAAAGGCTCTGCTACTTCTCTCATAGTGCTTTTGCCCTTTCGTGCCACCTTAATTTTATGTTTGCAGCATGACAGGCAGTTCATGTAAAATTTACACGGTTTAATTTCTAGGCCATGCACTATATCCCGTGTTTTCAAAACATCTGCAAAGTTTTTATGACAAAGCTTGCGGTGAGCTTCATGTAGGCAGTTTTTATGTGGCTGGCAATTTGCCAACCCCTGCCTGCTCCTATTGGCTACACCACAACAGCTATTGCTTCCTCCTGAAGAGGAGTGAAACTTGAGCCTGTAAAGCCCATGAGTCTGTTTTGCATAGAGAACCTGCTTATTGGCCCGATAAAACCGGCACATTTTTTCAGTAAATTTAGCTCTAATACCTTGACGTGCAAACTGATAAACTGATAATAAGTTCCCACACAGTTCAGGGCAATAAACAACATCTGATATAGTAATATTCAAACTGTGCAGTTTTATAGTCCCCTTTCCAAGTGAGGGCAAAACTATTCCATTCGCTAAATGCACATTTCCAGTCTCTGGTGTGTAATTTATGAAGAGACTGCGATTGCTGCTCAAATGCTGCGATGCGCCACTATCGATGATGAAAAAGTCCCAATTACCTCTTTTAACCTCACAAGGCTGTGGTTCTGCAAAGAATGCTTTCGGCTCGGGTCGACTACCTCGCTGCGGTCGCTGTGAAGGCTTCCACGCCTGAGTGACTGTGTGTCCCTTTTGCGACCTAGAGGAAGTCTTTTTACTCTTTGCTCTGCATTCCGAAGCAAAATGTCCCAAAAGGCCACAGGCAAAGCATTTCTTGTTGGCTCTTAAAGCTACAACATCCCTATTGTCATTTGAATGCACATTATGCTCTTTGGGAACCGGCATGACCGAGGCGTCTCGCCTGTCCAGCTCTGCCATCAGTTTTGCAGTCACGCCTTCAATACTCAGCTGGTCAGGAGGGACCAAAGCGAGCTGGCTTGCGACTGCGTCATACTCTTTGTTTAATGAGCAGAGGATTATAAAACAAAATTGATTAACAGGAACCACAACGTCTCTTCTCAAAAGCTCCAACCTGATTTCCTGTAAATGTCTCAGGTGAGCTGCCAAGTCACCGCCAGGTTGCAGCTTTGCCTGATAAAGCTGGCGGTAAAAAGCCAAGGCTGACGCGGACTCTTTTCTCAAATGGACCGCAGCCAAACTCTCCCACATTTCTTTAGCCGACGTTTTATCTCTGATATACACAACTTGCTGGTCGGACACTGCCATGTTTATAAAAGCTTTGGCTTTGTTATCCCCCCGTATCCATTCAGGGGTGATTATCTGAGGAGGGGTGTCTGTGGCGTAGTTAAACAGGTCCTTACATTCGAGTAATCCTCTCATTCTAAAGGACCAAAGACTATAATTACCATCAGTTAGTTGAGGAAAGGTAAGCGCCGTCTTTTCGCCGTCATCCATCCTGGATATACTTCTGGCTCCTTTTCGACTGGCAGACAGCTCAGCTTCGCAGCCCTCTTAGCAAGCAGTTCAAACACCCATGCGCAGTTTCTGGGCCCATAACCGGATGTTGGGCAAAATACGCACCAACCTGAGTGGCAACAGCGGCAGGGTCGACGAAATAACAAAGTCGTCTTCAGTATCTTTGCTTGCTTTTATTTACAATTATATACAACACACTCCTCTACTCCTTTCCTCTCATTTCACAATACATCACCACAACCACACCCATGAACCATTTGCTTAAATACAGAATTCAAAATAGTCAATTACCCAATCACATTACAGTAAGCAAACTCTACCTTCAATTATTCAAATTAGCAAAAGCTCACAGGTGTGTTAACATTCAGAACAAGGTTACAAACACACATCTCTGTGTAGCACCATTGACCACATCAGTCTTAAAGGAAAAACCTAACAGTGGGAGGTTTGTGAGAAGCCAGGAGGAGGAAAGCAGCTGGGGAAAGGGTGTGCAAATATTGAGCAGCAGTGGAAGCATTTGAGCAGGAGGCCTTGGAGATTGTGGGCTGTTTTTTTATTATTATTAAAAAAGAGCTCTGCTGCAAAGCCAAGGATATTCCAATGGGTTGTCTAAAGCAAAGACCTTCACAACCTGTGCAGAGGGGATAAGGGTATTTGTGTTTTGGCAAAGCCGGACAAGAGATAAGTGGCTCTACTGGAAAAGCAGCCTACGATTCCTAATTTTTGAAAGGTGTGATGCAGGGTTGGGGGGGGGAGGGGACTCCACAGAACTAGGGAGCAGCCAAAAAAGCTTATCTCAGCCAGCAGTCCCCTTGCGAGTGCATAAAAAGAAGCAGAGCGAGAGAAAGTCAAAGAGCGAATGGAGGCTGCAGGCTTTCAGTTCCTGGAATGATCAAAAGCTAGAAGAAGGGGTCCCTGATCATATAATGGAGCCAGGTATGTCAATGTGAAACCCAATAGGAGTCCTGGCTCTCTCCCTCTCACTGCTCTACCCAGCAATGTCTTGCCTGTGTTCCCATTTTGTACTGTCTGGACTAACAGCCAAATCCTGAGTTTCAAGAAAAGCAGCCGCTTTGGGTTTCAGTGTGGCCTGCCTGGTCAATCCTTTATTTAATCTTTTTTCTCCCCTTTGCTGGACGCTGGTTAATAGAAATGCTTTGAATATTCCAATTTTGAATCACATGGGTGCACACACTGTCTGCCCCAGAGCAGAGCAGAATAACACACAGCAAAGTTTCTGGACAGGATTCTCTTCCAAGTCTACCTGAAGATGCCAGGGATCAAACCTGGGAACATCTGTTTACATGGCAGCTGCTCTTCCACTGAGCGATGGCTCTCAATTCTTTGGCAAAGAAAGTTACAATCATAAAATCATAGAGTTCATAGAATCATCTAGTCCAGGCTTCCTCAACCTCGCCCCTCCAGATGTTTTTGGTCTACAACTCTCATGATCCCTAGCTAGCAGGACCAGTGGTAAGGGATGATGGAAATTGTAGTCTCAAAACATCTGGAGGGCCGAGGTTGAGGAAGCCTGATCTAGTCCAACTCCCTGCAATGCAGGAATCTTTTGCCCAATGTGGGGCTCAAACCCACGACCCTGAGCATGAGAGTAAGAGTCTCATGCTCTACCGACTAGGCTATCCTCCGTCAAAACATTCCACAGTATATTTTGCATGGAAAATATACTTGGACATTGTCTTGGACAGTGATTCTGATGCAGAAGAATCCTTTACTGTGGTGGCACCCCAATTCTGAACACCTCCACACATGCTTTTTTCCAGTGCCGGCTCAAAATTCATTCATCAGTTTACTAAAGGCATCTTTAGGATGCTAGCTGTGAAATTATTTTGAAGTATGCAGCCGCTTCAGTGCTTTTGGAGAGTGCTGTTATTTACTGTGTTTTCAATTCCTGGTGACATTTATGGTAGTTTCTGGAATTTAATGCATTTATGGTTTTATGTTCTGTATTTTACTCTGCTTCGTAGCCAGCTCTGGTAGTTTGAGATGGAAGACTAGGTTAGAAATAATTTAGCTACACAAATAAATACATAAAACCCTCAATGCATATCCAACAGAAGGAAGAGGGGTGGCCCAGATTGAATGCCCAATGACTCAGTGGGAGGGGTCCCTGCATTCCCCACAAGAAGAGCCAGCACTGTTTGTAGCCAGCCAACTTAATACGGAGCGAGTGGGAGGGAAGGGGGCAGTGGGGGCACACAGTGATGGAGGTGGGGCTAGCCAGCAAGGCCCCACTCATAGATTTCATCAAAGCTTCTAAAAAAGGCTTGATGAGTGCTACCCAGAGGGTTGACTCCAGCAAAGTCAATGCCTTTGCGCATTGAAATTGTCCCGCAAACTCAATGACTTCACTGCATACAACCCAGAATCACCTGCTGCAGGTCACCCAACTCCTGCTTGGTGGCTTCCTAGGCTGTGCCAGTTCCGAGTGCCTACTCTGAGTGCTGAGGACCAGGCACACCGGGCTGGCTCACCTAGACGAGTCTCCTGGACACAGGACAGCTGCATTCCTAAGTACCTCCTGTCTCATGCTAGATAGTGTGGCCATATCTTCTTCTGAGTGTTACTGTGCTTTAACAAGGTTAGAATGTTTCAGGAAAAGCTGGCCAGGGGCTGTGCTGGGCGCACAGCTTGAGATGTTATGTAAACAAAGAGAAAGGAACAAGCACCGTGAGGATGGCCAGCAACGGCTTTGCCTCTTGACCTCTAAAAGTGCCACAGTGGGGAATGACAACTAGCTTAGCCCAACACACGGCACTGAATGCTTCCCACCAGGCATGGTAATTATTTTTCCATACTTCTTTGCTCTTTGCCCCATCCCCAGCCAGGCAAACCCACTGCAAACGGCTGAAACATGAACCTGCCTTTGCCTCCCTGACAGTGACAAATTGTTTCCCACGTGGAAAGCCTGAGTTAGGCTCCCCGGCTCAGCTCCCTCGCAGCCCAAATCAGCAGCGAGTGAGAGAGCTGAACAAAAAGCTCTTTATTAAAACAGAGAGATCGTTTTACCTTTTATGTTCTGCAGAGCAGGAGCTGATTTCTTCTGATTTCGAGCCAACCTGTTTTAACTTGCGCCAAATTATTACCCTAGTGAAGGATTAAAAACGGTACTCTGTAACCGCCAAGGCATCTGCATGTGTGTGACACCAACGTTGAGGGACCCAGGTCACATCCACAGCATTCATTTATTGCATGTGGTTCTCCCCACCCAAAGAATCCTGGGAACTGTAGTTTGTGGGGGGCTTCAGAGGGCCTGGAAATGCTCTGCTACCATAGCTGTTCAGTGCTGTTTCGTGTGAGTTTCCCATCAACCTTCTTCCTATCCACAATGATGTAATCACACAAGCAATCACCATGTAGCTAAGTTGGCCTTCCCCATCCTAGTGCTATCTAGACACAGCTGGGTTCCAGCTCTCATCAACCCCAACGGTCACAGATGCTGGGGGTTGTAGCCCCATACCATCCGGAGAGCATCTTGTTGGAGAAGGCTGGGCTATGTGCAAATAGAAATCCTTCTGAATGATTGTGTGCTGGTTGGAAATGCAGCAGGGAGAGAATATCATGAAAGCCGCAATCAACAGAGGCTTCAAAGAGGATCTGGAGAACCCACATAATGCCAGGCACATGAGAGAAGAATGCTGAAAGGTGTTAGGGGTGCAGAAAAATGGACACTTCTGCAACTTGTCATACACACCCCTAAAAATTGGGTGAAATTGGGAAGTAGCTATTTCAAGAGGTGTTCACAATATGCACACCATATGCACACATGCCTGCTTCAGCTCAGAGCTCAGTATTTACTTGAATTGCCTTCTGGACTCCCAATATACCAGCATGCAGGAAGATGTCTAAAATGCTTCTCGCATGTGTGAAGGTTTCACTCTCCATGACACATAGCCAGGAACTCCAGTCTGATCCTCTCTTCTGTTGAGATTATTACAAGCATTGTATTCATTCAAGGTCTGCTTGTGGGTTTTCCCACAGGCATCAGCTTGGCTACTGTAAGAACAAAACACTGAACTTGATGGGCCTTTGGTCTGATTCAGCAAGGCTCTTCTTGTGTTCTTACAATGTTCAACAAGGCTGCAGTCCTAATCCCAATTACGAAGAATTGATGCTTTTGAATTATGGTGCTGGAGGAGACTCTTGAGAGTCCCATGGACTGCAAGAAGATCAAACCTATCCATTCTTAAGGAAATCAGCCCTGAGTGCTCCCTGGAAGGACGGATCGTGAAGCTGAGGCTCCAATACTTTGGCCACCTCATGAGAAGAGAAGAATCCTTGGAAAAGACCCTGATGTTGGGAAAGATTGAGGGCACTAGGAGAAGGGGACGACAGAGGACGAGATGGTTGGACAGTGTTCTCGAAGCTACGAACATGAGTTTGACCAAACTGCGGGAGGCAGTGGAAGACAGGAGTGCCTGGCGTACTATGGTCCATGGGGACACGAAGAGTCGGACACGACTAAACGACTAAACAACAAAAGACCTACCAAATTTAATGGGGTTTGCTTCTGAGGCTACATAGTTAGGATTGCAGCCTTAGGCCCAAATGTGCCAAGGAGACACATAACAGTAATGTAGTTTGGAAAAGCACTCTCATGTGTGTTCTATCAGCTACCATAAACTGCCAACACCAATATCCTGTCATCAAATCTTTATCATTCCCATGATCACTTTGTACTGATTCAATGAAATTTGCTTTATGCCATTTTGATTCTGTTAGCCATCTGGAGCAACTTAATGCAAAGCTGGGATATGTAAATATGGATTTTGGATAACGTGCATACAAGCAGGTGTCAAAATTCAGCACAAAGTCTTGTTAGGGAGAACCATAATCATTCACCTTTGGCTTCCCTAAACCAAAGAATTAAGCTTCCATGTGTATCTGGTGGAATGATGTTGGTTCTCCAGAAGAAGATGCAAAGAGACTTACAGCACAAAACTATGGATGTCTACTCGAAAATTATGTCCCATTTAGCTCAATGAAATTTATTCCCAGGTAATACTGGGAATGGTAGCTCTGTGAAGGGTAAAATAGAGTTCCCAAGATTATCTGGGGTAAGCCATGTGCTACACAGTAAGGCTTACTTAAGAGTAAACATAGAATTGAACTGCTTACTCACAATCTTTATTAAGGCATTCAGGTTTCAGATGGTTATCTTTCTCAGTCCTACCATAGGTCTACAAAGTCATAGTTCAACACTCTAAATCACTATTCCAAAGCAGCTCTAGAGAAGCATCAGGGAGATAAGGTGCTCAACAGTGAAATATGCTGCTCTTTGGGAAATATCTACCATATGGTTTAATGTTTACCAAAAACCCACCCTAACTTGCACATTTTGATGGACACTGCCCTCATTGATTTTCTGTTCTGGGGTGTCACTAGAACTGGCTGCTTTGGTCTTCCCACGAACATTTGGATTTTCCATTTGTGTACACATCTCTGCTGGTTAAAGGGATCAAAAGCGTGGCGCAGGGACCCTGTGCAGTAAGCTGGTAGGAATGCAGGCATCTTGTCCAAGTTCCTTTGCAGACTGAGAGGAGTATCTAAATCACAGTCTCAGGCCAGCTTTGTGAGCGAATTTACTGTTCTCTGTGCCCTTTAGCTTTTAAGTAAAGGGTGAAGTTTGCAGCGCTTCTGGAAAAGGGAATGAATCTCAGCAGGGTGGGTGGGTTTCCTCTTCTGAGCTTTTGTGGGTTTTGCCTAAGATAAAGTTGCTTCCCAATCAAATATCTGCCTGTGACCAAGCTAAGCTGCTGCATGACTCTTGTCTAACCCGTGCAGTTTTGGAAACACACATGCGCAGCAACTGAAAGCCTAAATTCTCTTTTAAGCATTTCTGAGGTTTCGAACAATTTGAACAAAGAGGATTTAACTCTGCAAATGTTATACACTGCTAGACATCAGAATATCAATTCCCTTGGGAACAACCTTTGGTGATCAAGAGGTGATCTTGCACAAAGCGCTGCATCCCCAGGAGCCACAATGGGTACCAGAAAACGGCCTGCTTGGGCAGCCCCATAAGGTCTCACTGCTGATGTCTGTCCTGAAGGACCCTTTTAGCTGGTGCTCAAATCTGAGTGCCTGGCAGCTGAATCTAAAGTCATTTTAATCTCTCACAATGCCCTGATGTAATGTTGCTCTGGGGCCTTGCGGGAAATGTAAATGGCAACCCCACTGGAGCACTGCTGCTGTTAGCAAGTAAGCCCACTGATGTAGGAGAGGGCCAATCAGAAAGCACATTGCTAAGAGCCCCCCCAGACCCGGATCTGGCCCTATCAGTGGCTGCACAGTTTTCATTCTCCATCTTTGCCTTACATAATGGCGAGAGGCCCCGGTCAAGATTTCTCTCCCACCTGCCTCCACTGAATTCCTGAAGATGCAATGGAGCTCCATGAGAAAGCCCTGCAGGCCTGAGGCATTTTTCTATACTCCAGTGCCAATGTATAATCAGGGGTTGCCAACTCCCAAGAGACTGCGATCTACTCACAGAGTTAAAAACTGGCAGTGATCTACCACCTTTTTGGGGGTTCAGGTCAACGTTTTTGAGCTTTTTTTGAGGAAAGAGGAAGGCCCATTTTGGGGGGGGGGTCGGGTCAAAGTTGTTGAGGTTTCCCAAGGAGTAGGTAAAATGTTGAGCTTTTTTAAGGGGAGCCACAGTTGTTCAGCTTCTTTGGGGGGAGCCAATGATCTACCAATGATCTACCACACAGACGTCCAGTGATCTACCGGTAGATCATAATCTACCCATTGGACATGCCTGCATTAGATATTTGGTATGGAGGAAAGGGAGAAGAAGTTAGGCAATCCCAGTATTGCACTGAGAGAGCTGTCAAATCAATTGGAACTAGAGCTGAGCCAAATGTTCTCAGAGGAAGTTTTTTAATGAGAAAATTTCTGCTTTGTTTTTCTCTCTACCCTTCCCCAGAAAAAAGGCCACTTTAAAAGGATTTTTTCATGTGTGTGTGTGTGTGTCTGGTGTGTGTGTGTGTGTGTGTTTTCCCACCCCACCCCACCCCCTCCACACATGGACATCCTTAGAATAACAGCAGGTCCAGGGCACTGTGGGAGCATTTGCCGGGGGGGGGGGGTGTTACAAAATGATGGCCTGGTTGCCAACACCATTGTCACTACTGTCTCTTGCAACGGCAGGCAGGCAGGCAGGAAGTTATAGTAGGAAAAGAAAGCTGGGCAGCTACCACTGCTAATTAGAGTAGCCAGTTATGCATTGATGATTTACATGCATGGATGCAAATTTAGAAATAACTACTATTATTTAAAAAGAAACATAACAGACAATGTGCCACTCTGCCACTTCCTTGCAGAGAAGCTGACTGGAGTGGCAGCAGCTGAATCTTACCTCTCTCATAGCACTAGGACTCGGGCATAATTCAGGACAGACAAAAGAAAGTACTTCTTCACGCAGTGCATATTTAAATGATGGAATTTGCTCCCACAAGAGGCAGTGATGTCCACCACCTTGGATGCCTTTAAAACAGGACTAGACGCTTCTTGCCTATTTAGCTCAGTTGGTTAGAGCATGGTGCTGATGCTACCAACACCACAGGTTTGATCTCCGTATGGGACAACTGCATATTCTATCATTGCAAGGGGTTGAACTAGATTGTCCTCAGGGTCCCCTTCCAACTCTACAATTTTATCTATATATATAAAAATGTAGAAGGTGCGTGTTTGTTATTCCACACCTTTCTCCACAACCGCTTGCCCAATTGCCCTCAACTTTGCCCACAACATCACAGTCACATGTAGGGGTGTAACCATCCACTTACATTGACCAGATGACACACCTAGGACAGGTAGAAACCTGGATTTCTGTACAAAAAAGTGCTCCCTCCAGTGGACATCCGGGGAAGCTGGGAAATAGATGGCAGAAGAGGTTGCAACACAGCGCCCTCTAGCTACACTGGTACTACAGCTAGAAAACCTTGGCCCTCTATCGGAGGCCACACTGGTACTGCAGCTACTAGGCCGAATGGAGGCTCGCCTTTACGAACTAGGCCGAATGGAGGTGGGGACTCGCCTGGGTGTGGGTTGGGGCAGGAGGGGACGGGATAGGTCATAGATCGGGACAGGGGGGGGGAAATCACAGGGATGAGCCACAGCAATGCGTGGCCTGGCCAGCTAGTGATTCTATGAAATTCATGGAGGATGGCAGTACTCTGCCTCCACTGTCGGAGAGAGGGATTATGCCTCTATAAGTACCAGTTGCTGAGAATTATAAGTAGAGAAAAAGAACTGTTATATTCAGGTCTTTCTTGTATGCTTCCCATCCTGTGAGAACAGGATGCCCAACTAGATGGGCCATTGGCCTGATCCAGCAGGCTCTTATCTTCTTTCAATCCTTGCAGCATGATGCTGTCCTTCAGCACATTTGAGGACAGCAGAGTAGCTTAGAAGGCATGGGGCTGTGTGGCACACATATCTGCCCTCCTGCAGGTTACCACCACTCCCCACGCCCTTCAGCATCTGCTGTCTGAGGCAGCCACCTTGCTTTGCCTAATAGTAGGGCTGGCCCCAGGAGAATCTAATTTTGGGAGGGAGTACTTAATGTTCTTCTTGCCCACCGATTCTCCCCTTCCAACATCCCCTAGGAAAACAACCTAGGAGGGAAACGGGACTGGGGTTGGAGGGAAGGATCCATGGCATTTCTCCCCTGGGAATCTGTCTCCTGACTTGTGCATTATCTTGGCAAAAGCAGGTCTGAAAGCAGCCATTTGCCAGGTAGCATGCAATTCTGTTCTTAGAATAACTGTTGTACCATGTTCATTTGCTGAAAGAAAGGGGGGGGTCATGAAGCTCTTGGTATATATGTAACACCTCCTACACCCATTTCTATTCCAAGCCCTGTTTTAACAAGGCTATTTCAAAACAATCTGCCCATTTTGCCAAGATGCATGAAGGCGGGAAGTGGGGAGACTACTACATATAAAATGTTATATGATACTTAAAGCTATGTCTGTGTTGCAAAAACCCACAGAAGACTGATTCTTCCACCTCACAAGCGGGTAACATAGAAGTGTGAAGGGCGAGTCGTAGGGGTAAGCCTCTGAATGAAACCTTTATGAAGTCCCTGATCCAAATCTGGGTGACAGACATGCAGTGGTTTGAACCCACATAGTCAAAGCTCCTTCTGTCTGGAGGAAGCTGGAAGAAGGCTGAGGGAGAAGCGGGGAGAACTTAATTGCTCTATAATAATTGTAGATCTATATCTGGGGGAACCCTATGTTGTTGTTTAGTCGTTTAGTCGTGTCCGACTCTTCGTGACCCCATGGACCATAGCACGCCAGGCACTCCTGTCTTCCACTGCCTCCCGCAGTTTGGTCAATGCTTCCACAAAAGCTCACCCAGGGATTTGGGAGAGTTCCTCAGTGAGATGATAACACACAGCAGATGCAACTTTCCTGAAAACCATTAACAATATTCTTCCCCTGCAATCTACAACTACAGGAGGTTGTATTGGGCTCAGGGCCGGCCCTACGGCCAGGCTGGGTGGCACAGGGCACCACGGCGCTGGCCCGCCAGGGGGGCGCCGCGAGCTGCGCCCGCCCACTGGCCGGCCGTGCAGCTACGCCCACGGCAACCGCGCTGTGCCTGCCCGCCCGCCGTGCAGCAGTGCCTGTGACAGCCACGCTGCGCCCGCCCGCTGCGTTGGGAAACGGGGCGGGGGGGCGCCGGAGGGATCCGTCGCACCACCATAGCTGCCAAGTTTTCCCTTTTCTCGCGAGGAAGCCTATTCAGCATAAGGGGAAATCCCTTTTAAAAAGGGATAACTTGGCAGCTATGCGCACCACAGCGCCAGGGACGCTTAAGACGGCCCTGATTGGGCTCATGGATTGCCTTTCTTCAGATAAATCATGACCTGTAACCAAGGTCTGTTCTTGGTTTTCACCTCACGGTTTGTCTGGGGAAGACAAAGCACGAGTTTGCATTCAGACACAATGCTAATCCAAACCATGGTTTAGCTCACAGCAGTGTGGCAGAAGCAAGACCAGAGGAATAGGAGCAAAGCTGCTACAGACAATCTCTCAGTTAATCAGAACATTTAGCCTTATGGGTAAATGATGTCAGTGAGGGCCACCAAGCTTTGCAAGTGCCTCTCCTAAGAGCATGTCC
This sequence comes from Zootoca vivipara, assembly GCF_963506605.1. NCBI lineage: Eukaryota > Metazoa > Chordata > Lepidosauria > Squamata > Lacertidae > Zootoca > Zootoca vivipara. Next base: position 74,277,307 of record NC_083282.1, on the reverse strand, counting down.
TCACCAGAATGCACCTACATAATCCTCTGCAGCACAAAACACCAGGGGTTCTGGAGCAGAGAAATAAAGCAGACCCACAGGCAGAAACCTTGCAATGAGGAAACCTGAGGCAACAATATTTCAGGAAGGGAGAATCAATGCAGAGCAACTGGAAGCTAAATATTGGCATTGTTCGCACTTCACATTAAACCATGGTTTGGCATGATAGGGAGGTGCCCAGAAAAGCCTTACGCTTGCATGATTCCCACCCCCATCCCAACCCGCTCTTCCAGTACAACCACAAGGAGACTGGAAGCTTCCATTCATTTTAAATTAGCTACAGGGAAGTGTTAACGTCTGATCTGTGACATTAAAACAGGGGTAGGCAACCTAAGGCCCGAGGCTCGGGTGCGGCCCAATCACCTTCTCAATCCAGCCCACAGATGGTCTGGGAATCAGCGTGTTTTTACATGAGCAGAATGTGTCCTTTTATTTAAAATGTATCTCTGGGTTATTTGTGGGGCATAGGTATTTGTTCATCCCCCCAAAAATATATATATATATAGTCCAGCCCACCACATGGTCTGAGGGATGGTGGACCGGCCCACAGCTGAAAAAGGTTGCTGACCCCTGCATTAAAATATCAAATAAAATGACCCAGAATAAAACACATTCAAGCTTCAAGTAAACTATTTCAGATCCTTCTCTAAGCGGTATTTTGCTTTTCCCATATTTAGTTGCCTAGTTAATTTATAGAGCAGAATCACTCTGGGAAACCAGTGTGGCATAGTGATTAGAGTGTTGGACTAGGACCTGGGAGATGAGGGTCCAACTCTTCATCCGTCATGAAGCTCACTGGGTGACCTTGGGCCAGTCACAGCCTCTTAACCTACCTAACAGGGTCGCTGCAGGGATTAACTTGGTGTGTGTGTGTTTGTGTGTGTGTATAAACCATGTACTCCTTGGAGGAAAAGGTGGTGTATAAATGCAATGGCTAAGCTCTTCTTCTTACCTGTTTAAGAAAGCTGGAGGGGCCAGCCAGATAGAGATGTTAGTTGCCAACCTGGCATCCAGAGATCTTCATGTGGTTGCAACTGGACCTGTGCCAGTTGCAAACAGTGCCTGGGGGATTGCTATCACTGGTCTGACTCAGTATAAGACAGCTCCCCATTTCCCAGCCTTGTTCTGCACCCGCTTCGAGAGCTTTTGCCCAGTAGCGTAGGAAGATGGGGGCGGTGAGGGCGCACCGCCCCGGGCAGCGCGATCCCTGGGGCGCTATCGCGGCTGCCCCCGCAGATGCCGCACCACGCCCCCAAAACGCACGCCACGCCCCTGCACACGGAGCATCACGCCCCCAGAATGCACGCCACGTCCGTGGGGGCAGCACGCCTGCTCTCCACCCCCGGTGGCAGAGCATGAAGCTCCGCCACTGCTTTTGCCTAACTGCAACATGTGCTTGAAAAGTGGTCATCCCTCTTGCTTGTCTAGATGGAAGTTGGAGGGGGGCGTATGCCACCCACTTTTGCAATAGGTCATGGAATACCTGCAGTGGGACAGAGGCAAAGAAGAGGGGCATAGGAAGATGTCTTATTCCAAGCCAGACTGTGCCATTGGCATTTAAAAGATGCCATCAGAAGCCTGAGACTGCTATTCTATGTGCACTTACCTGGGAGTAAGAACCACCAAATATTATGAGACTTATGCCCAAGTCAATATACATAAGCTTTGCACCATTAACTCACTCTAAATCAGAGCACTCCAGTCTAAGCGCTTGGCAGATCAAGTATCTCTTATTTGTTCTCCCAGCAGCGGCAGACTATAATTCATCTATGCCAGCTACTTTCTTCAGATGTTGCAGCCACACACTTGAGAGCTGAGCAATCCCCCTCCCCCCCTCTCAAAATGAGGTTAGATGCATGCATACCCAGGAAATTTTAGCAAAGGGCCCCTGTTGGAGACACTGAGGAATGTTTTAAGCTTTGCTTGAGAAGCCTTGCAGGAAACCTCAGGAGACGTATTGAGTTCTGAACAACCAAAGGACAAATTCACACAGAATTCTATTTTAAAGAAATACAATTGTCTGGGGGGAAAGGAAACCAAAAGAAAAGAAAAGACTCTCTCACCAAATGGCGTCTGATGAAATAATAATTATTTTTTTAAAGGAGGGGAAGATATCTTTCTTTCTTTCTTTTGTTATGAAAGATTTGAACAACAGTTCTTCCAGATGGCTTCAGTAAAAGCCTATTAGTTTAGGTAGATAGTGTCATTTTACTTTTTTGGGGGGGGACAAAACACCAAACTCTCCTGCCCGGATTCCAGACAGGAATTCATATTTCATGCGGGGCCAATTCCATCTCTGAAGCAAATCCACTTACTGTACAGAGCCACCCTCTGAGAGGCAAATACCAAAGCTGAGCTCTGCAAGCGAACCATAAAGATTCGCTTCAGAAAAGTTTTCTTCGCTGCCAGGTCCTAAACTCCATCCTCAAGGCAGCTTATTCCCCTGGCTTTTACAAGATTTCATTCTTAGAGGTTTGGCGATTCCAGTGTGAGATGCTGGCAAGGTTTTTCGAAGGATAATTTATTGTGCCGCTTTTAACCACTGGGTTTATGGGACAAAAGTCCCATTGACTCCACCAATATGGAGCCATGCCTTTCCTGTCTGCCTTCTCGGCACTAAAACCACTAGAATTTTTCTGGTAAGCAAGGCCCCTATAGAACATGCTTCTGCCTCTTACATAGGAGCTCTTTCTGTGCTGCCATTATACATGCAATGGTTTTCTTCCAGGAACAAGTTTGCCCAATTACAGAGAATTCTTTTATAGGTCCTAACCTCGTCAAAATGTTTCAGGTCTGCAACATTTATAGTCTTGGACACTGCACACTGACTTGTAAGGAAATCCCACTGTGTTCAACTGTAAATAGCAACACTCCATTACTTGATTGGTTATTAATAAGCAATTTTTATGATGGAATAATACGATTTTAAATATAAATACATACAAAATAACAGGTGCTATGTATCGTCTTAGAAGATGCAACCCTTCCTCGTCATCCCTACACAACAGAATGAAACTGAGTACCCCCTTTTCAGAACTGTTTATACATATGCAAATATATGCAGATTTATTGGCCCCAAACCAGAGATTAGTTGTGCTTAAATCCCATTGCAATAAACTAATTTGCAATTGTAAAAGTTCTGTCCCATCAATTCCAACGGGTCTTAAACACAATTAACTTACCCTGGGTTTGGGTTGCTGCAAAAATTGATTAGTTAAACCCCACATTATGAACTGGCATGTTTTGAGTAACAGGGTAGGAGCCATACAGCAAAATCCTATACATGTCTTCTCGGAAGTCATGTGTGCATTAGATTGCAGCCCTAGTCATTCTTGGCTGATTCCACAGCTAAAGATCCCACTGTATCTGCTACAAAGGAAATAAATAGTGTAGGGCACACGGCCCCCTGCCAACACCAGCTTTGGTCACAATGCTACACATAAGAACAAGAAACTGCAGTGACATATGAGCTGGATACAGCAAACAACCCCTTACTTACAGCTGCTTAACTGATTTCGCCTGCTCACATACCTAGGCAGCAAATGACTGCCTGTGCAAACTTGCCTACCACGTGCATTGTACCTTGATTGCAGGTACAATTTCAGCCAATGTACAGCAGATGTAAAAGCTAAACAGTCAGGCATGGAAGAAGACATGATAGCCTTGGACAGATCTTGTCGTGCTCAGAGCACTGCAGTGAAGCATGCATCAGTCTTAACAGTCATGTGTGGAGCAAAGCTACGGAGTTAACAGCTGCAAAAAGCATTCAAGGTCTCAGACAAGTTGTTACCTTCAAGATTAAGAGCAGATTGCTAACCACTGCTGTAAGCAGCTCTAGATAATCAGGACCATACTAAGAAGTAGGTACCATTTCTTACAAGGACCATACAAGAAGTAGGTACCATTTCCTTAAAAGGAGATGTTAGGAAATTCCTCACCAGCACCACTGGGCCTTGGGTGATAAGGAAAACTTTCCAGATTGCAACAGGAAAAATGGCTGGAGAAAACAAAGGTGGCTCAAAACTCTTAATGCCTTTTTTATACAGTTACCATTTCTGTGGGAAAGTTTACACTGCATGTGCACCAGCATGTGCAATGCACAGGTATGCATTTATTTTACAGAAGGCATGTGTGCATTCATGGCATGTGATGGTGCACACATTTCCTATTCATGTGACATACCTGTGCAAGAAAATCACCATGCATGAAGCATCCCTGAGCCAAGCACCTGCATTTCCAAATTTACCCCCAACAACCCTTGGGATGTTGCTTGAAGATCTGAAATGCCCAAGGCCAGAGGGAGCTTAGAAGAAGGGAAGGGAAGGGAAGTCTGTGCTCTGTAAGGAGCCACAGTTCTTAGGAACCAATCCCCTGGTGCTGTGTGAGGAACAGGAGTGGTCAAAGGGAGCTTTATTTATTGGCAGGATCTCTATGCTTTATCACAAGGTTGTAGCCGAGTGATTTATGCACATGCTTTGCATATAAAAAGTTCCAGGTTCAGTTTCTAGCATCTCCAGGTAAATTTAGAAAAGCCTTAAAGTATAGCATACTAGGCTAGATGGACCAGCGAACTGACCCCATTCTTATTCATAGCAGTGAACAGCATACCTGGCTCGAGGCTTGCTCCTCTGAGCAGATCATAGCACAGCACTGGAAGAGACCACAAGGGTCATCTAGTCCAACCCCCTGGAATGCAGGAATTTTTTGCCCAATGTCAGACTCAAACCCACGACCCTAAGATTAAGAGTCTCACATGAATTAGTAGATAGGTGAGAATAGGGAGTGAGAGGATGGGCAAATAAGAAGGCAGTAGGCTCTTCTATCCCAATACTGCCATCCATTTCCTGGCAAACAATGCCCTATACAAAAACTCAGAAGGGAGCTACAGATTTCTGGGTATTACAAATATTTATTAAATTGAATTTCTGCACCACCCTTCATCCAAATATCACAGGGAGGTTTACAATATAAAAACACGAAAAGGGATGCCATAATAACAAGCAAAAACCACACACACACACACACCAATACACATGCTGCTGCTAATATTATTATTTATAAAAGGATATGAAAGGCAGGAACTCATTACAAGAAATCTGCAATTCTGATCTTCTACCTGATAAGATGGGATAGATTTTATAAACAGAGGTGCAGAAATTTCCCTAAAAGATAAACAAAAATATCTGAGGAGTAACTGGGATGAAGCTGCATGGAATTGGATAGGGAGGGAAAGTCCTGCTCAGAAAGGTGTGCAATCTCTTTTTATGGAGGTTTAAAAGGCTTGGGTGTTTATCTATATCCCATCATGGTATTTAAGTCAAGGAAAAGTAGAATGCCTGGGGTAGGGGGAGAGACGATCCCTTGTGTTCTTTCCAAAAACTTCTCTGTCTGTCTGACTAACACACAACCCTCTTCCTACGCATTAACATGACCTTGGGCCAATCACCATCTCTCAGCCTAACCTACCTCACAGGGTTGTTATGAGGATAAAACAGGGAGACGAACTATGCGCACCACCTTGAGCTCCTTGGGAGAAAAGGTGGCGTAGAAATGCAATTAATAAAATAAATAATATGTGGAAACCCCAAATGGCTTCCGGACCCCCACCTTGGCGCACACACGCATCTCCCCACTCCCTTTAGTCTTCCAGCTGCACTTGATCAGAAGGTCCGCGGTTCACACCCAGCCTCTCCCAACCTAGCAGTTCGAAAGCACACCAGTGCAAGTAGATAAATAGGTACCGCTGCGGGAGGAAGGTAAACTGCGCTTCCGTTGCGCCAGAAGCGGTTTAGTCATGCTGGCCACCTGGCCCAGAAAGCTGTCTGTGGACAAACTCTGGCCTGAAAAGCAAGATGAGCGTCGCACCCTATAGTCGCCTTTGACTGGACTTAACCGTCCAGGGGTCCTTTACCTTTTACCTACTGCTAATATGCAATAAGCAGAGGAGATGCTCCAGCTCGGCTTTGCCTTCTGCCAGGGGAGCGGCGGGAAAACAGTTTCTCGGGGGATGAGGAAGAAAAAAAATCAGGATTGAAGGGACTCGCCTCCTCACCGCCCCCCCCCCGCGCCCCGTTATCAGCAGGATACCCAGCCTGCCCCCTTGCCCGGGGGAGGTCATGAATCCTGGTGCCATGCGCTCCCTCATCCCCGCGCTCTCTCGCCCTCAGGTGCCCGGCTCTCCCCGGAGCCCCTCACTCACCTCGGCCGCCTGGAAGGCGAAGAGGGGCAGCCACGCGACGCCGAGGAGAGCGGCAGCCGGACGACGCCTCCCTGGTCCTGGAGCAGGTAAAGGCGGTGGGGCGCAGAGAAGGGAGACCGCTGCTTGGCGGTGCCGGTTGCGCTCTGGCCGCTTGCTCGGGACTGAGAGGAGGCAGAGCGTCGGGCGCCTCATTTAACCGGGGCGGCGTGGGTAGAGACTGGGGGCCGAGCCCTCCCCCTGGAGGCTGCAAAGAGTGGGGCTGTAGCCCCATGGCGAGTGGCGGGGCTGCGCGGGCCCGGCCCCACCCACGCCGCCTGGCAACGCGCAGGGGGGGGGTGGCGCCGTCTCCTTCCCGCCCTCTCCCACGAAGATCTTCGGGGTGGGGGTGGGCGGGTTCCCCGAGGCTGTCTCGCAAGGTCAAGGAAGGCGGGAGAGACAGGAGCCCGAGTCTCCAAGGAAGAGACTGGTCAAGTCAGGCTGACAGATCATAGAATCGTAGAGCTGGAAGGGAACCCCAGGGGTCATCTAGTCCTGCCTCCTGCGACGGAGGAATCTCAGCTAAAGCATGCATGACAGATGGTCATCCAAACTCTGTTTGGAAACCTCCGAGGAAGGAGAGCCTACCACCTTCCCATAGAGTTTCCCCTGTCCGACAGCTCTTAACTGTCAGAAAGTTCTTCCTTGTGTTTAATTGCTCCTTTCCTGTAGCTTAAAGCCAGTGGTTTGAGTCTTACACTCCAGAGCAGGGGAAAACAAGCTTGCTCCATCTTCCACGTGACAGCCCTTTAGATATTTGAAGATCATTCAAAGGAACAAGAGTTTATAATTATTATTGTTATTATTTATTTAAAAAGTGCATGCTGCGCTTCATCGGTGCCCAGCATAGATCACAAGATAAAAACACAAAATACATAAAATAAAGTAAGAAAAGAAAACAGTAACCCCCAACCCCTCTCAGAAACACATTTAAAAGTATGGCATGTAAAGGGAAATGCATGTTTTCACACATGTTCTCTGCCTGGGGCAGTCAACCTGGGGCCCTCTAGATAAGGTGGACTTCAACTCCCATTCCCATTGGTCAGTAGTTCGGTTGTCAGGGGAGCTGATGGGAGCTGGCATCTAATAACAACCAGAGGATGCAGTGTTGGTTATCTCTGGTTTCTGCTCTCCCCAACCACATGTCCTCCAGATTTCTAGCTCCCATCAGCCCTCACCATTGGGATGTGCTGGAAGAGGTAGAGGGCACCAGGTTGGAAAAGGCTTAAAGCAGGCATCATTATCCTAGCTTCCATCACCAGATACTTGTTTCATTCCACACACCCCATTTTGCAAATTTGATGGATAGTTTGAACATGGGACCTATCCCTGTCATAGAATATCTTAAATGTGCATCCATGGATCTCATCGCCATCACTCTGACACAGGAAGTTTGGTGAATGGGCACTGACATTCTACATTTCCCCACAGATTATTTAAAAAGCAACAGTAGGGACCCCTTCCCGCAACACAGACATAACAGCATGACAAACATCTGGACTGCCTGCCCCTAAATTCGACCCTCACACCACCATAGTCTCTGTTGTTAATATCCTTATTGTTGTTGTTATGTGTGGATTTATATTCCACTTGATACCAATATGGTTTCTAAGCTGTTTACAGTTGCACAGCATTGTTAAAATACAGAATAATTAATATTACACCCTGAAATACTCCTTAATATATGGGAAAATAATATCTGGAATACAACAATGTCTCAGCATCTCACCAAACACAGGAGGGCGATTAAAGACAAAGCAAAAAGAGGTACCTTTCAAGAAACATGGACCCCTCTCTTTAACTATGTTATTGACCAGAATCAAGATCTTGTTTAATAATAATAATAATAATAATAATATATTATTATTATTATTATTATTATTATTATTATTATTATTTATACCCCATCCATCTGGCTGGGTTCCCCCAGCCACTCTGGGCGCTTCCAACAAAATATTAAAATACAGAAATCCATCAAACATTAAATGCTTCTCTAAACAGGGCTGCCTTGAGATGCCTTCTAAAGGTCTGGTAATTGTTGTTCTCTTTGACCTCTGGTGGGAGGGCATTCCACAGGGTGGGCACCACTACCAAGAAGGCCCTCTGCCTGGTTCCCTGTAACTTGGCTTTTGGCTTCTCGTAGCGAGGTAACCGCCAGAAGGCCCTCAGCGCTGGACCTCAGTGTCTGGGCAGAATGATGGGAGTGGAGACGCTCCTTCAGGTATACTGGACCAAGGCCATTTAGGGCTTTAAAGGTCAGCATCAACACTTTGAATTGTGCTCGGAAACATACTAGGAGTCAATGTAGGTCTGCTCAGTCTTCTGCTTGGATAGATGACGTTAAGTAATGTATTTGACCATTGAATGTATAAGCCTAAAGTCTAAAGTCAATGGACAGAACAAACAGCATTAGATGTGATGCTGGATAAGTGTTGAATGGTTCTTGTTTTCATATTTATCTGAAACCAATTTTTAAAATGTTTTAAAAACAATTACACCACACACAATAAAATGATCCCATCCAAACATTAAGATATAAACACCCATTATTAAATCTACCGTAAAACAGCCCCATTAAAGCAGCTCAGCAGTTAAAATAGGGCAAGAGGCTAAAGAGATATTTGCCCAAGTCTTGGCTGATGTTGGAAAGAGTCAATGGGTGTTGTCAATATTGCAGCTCCTATTAAAGATTGGGGGTTACCTGCATATGATGTGATCAGGCATTAAGCTATCCAATCTGTATTGGTCTTTTAAAGATTTAGGGCCTTCTAGTACACCTTCTGTGCAAAGAATGTATGACCCACATTTGGCTCTGGGTGGCTTTAAGCTCCACCACTTAAATTGGGGTAAACAGGAGTAATCGAGTGTAGACGTGTGAAGGAAATCAGGCCCAGGACCTGCTGGAGTACATGTGACTCCTACAAACGTAAACAAGAATCTTGGCACAGGTTAGACTCGTACTGTCCTGAGAGTGCTTGACTGGCCAGCACATGAACTGGACATTAATAGCATTTCATTGCTTTTTATGTTAGCGATGTGTTTAATTGCATGGAATTTCCTTGGCAGGACAGCAATCATGCCTCCATTTAATTTGTCTTGAGCGCTTCATGTTGCTGCCTGTCCAGAAGAGGGTGGTAAGGACAGCTGTGTTCAGGTGGAAATATCAATCAAGAAACATGTCCATCAAATTCTGACTTTACATAATTGAAAAATTATTCACACGTTCTGAGGCTTTTTATCCACAGTCCTCAATAGCCAGGGAGGGGTTTTGTTTTTCTCCTTTATTCCACTGTTGGTATGTGTTTGGAAACATTCTTTCTGTTTGGTGCAGAGCTGGACCTGGCCAGGGGGGACGGGGACGGAGCTTAGCCAAGTGAGTAGAAACTGGCAAGGATGATACTTTCAGATGTCAAATAAACTACCAGAATATAAGAAGAGTATCTGCTCTAAGGAAGTTGTCCCTTTGACTTGGTACAACCTGATTCTGATATGACCAGGTCTCACCTGGAGGTATAATGTAAAGTTCTGGGCCCTGCAGTTTAGGAAGGATATTGACAAACGAAGAGGTTCAAAGGAGAACAACAAAGAAAGAAGAGATGATAAAGAGGTGATACGATAGCCACTTTCAAATATTTGAAGGACTGGCACATACCTGTAGATGATGAAGCAAAGTTGTTCTCTGGTGCTAGGGGGCAGGCCCTGGACCAATAGGTTCAACTTACAAGATAAGGAATTTGAAGTACGGTAAACATGGACTGCCTTGGGAAGTGGCAGATTCTCTTTCATTAGATGTTTTTAAGCAGAGACTGGATGGCCAGCTATCAGGAATCTTATAGCAGCAGCTTCCCTGCAATGGCAGAGGGTTAGACTAGAGAACCTTTTGAAATATCTTCCACCTCTACAGTTCTATAGTTAAAATTAGCCGTTTGCGAATACCCTTTAATACTGATAGTGATAATGGCTTGCAGCTGCAGAAATCCCCACTCGTGTGTTAATTATCAGTTGGCATACCATTCACGTAGGACCATAGAGAAGAAAAATGGTGGAGCTGTGCATTTTGACCAAAAGTGGCAGTTCCACATTAAGTTACATTATGAATTAATAAATAGGTCATCAGATTGATCAATAGATGTATAGATAAATATCACGTAACATCATGTGAATTATAGATCCATGAAAAGAGCCAAATGGTTCTGAACCCCCTGTAGTCACTGGCCAAGATTCATGGAATAGTCATGGCTGAAAAACAATTGTCTCATCAGGAAGCTAGCCTGGCTTACATTTTAACACTTGCTGGATCCAGGGGTTAGACCCTGGATGCAGCCTACTCTACATGCAGCCTACTCCTCCAAACTCATAACATTATGTTTCCTAGCACTGCTTTGCAGAGCCATCTGAATCCTGGATGGGAGCTCAAGCACTGGAAGAGAAGTGCTTTAGAGACATTAAAGCTCTATCCCAGCTAACAGCGCAGCACATTGGTGCAGACATGACCAAGTAATAAATATGACACAATACTCAAAGCCTTGTATGGATTGGCTATAATCAATGTCAGAAGGAACAAATACTTCCCTGTAATCCTAAACATATACCATGTGCCAGAAAGCCATTGCCCACAGACTTTGACAAATGTAAATTTAAACCAGCTGATGGACGTTGGGTGGTCTCCAGTAGATTTGAAATCTGAAGATGGAACATGGAAATAATTCAGCCAACAAAAATTTTAAGAACAATAGACCGTTGTGGTGTAAGAACAGGGTAGATGTGGTCCACTGGGTTGAGCATGCCAAGTGGCTGGGCTTCCAAACTGCATTTCAAAAGGTAAAACAAAGAGCAGAAAGAGACAATAGTTTTACAGTGAGGCAAAGGTGGTGTGATAGAAGCACAAGGAATATAAGAAGCTTCCTTCTACTGAGTCAGACCCCATGGTCCATCTAGCCTAGTATTGCTTCCATAGGCTGGCAGTGACTCTCAGAGCTTTCAAGCATGAATTTTTTCCAGCCCTACCTGGAGATGCTGGGGATTGAACCTGGGACCTTCTGCATGCAAAGCAGATGCTCTACCAATGAGCTATGGTTCTTCCACTAATACAGCCTTCCCTATCCCTGTCTTATATAATCAACACTGCTTTCGCTGTGATTATTTTACAGACCTTTAAGCCAAGGATAAGGAACCTGTTTTCATAGAGCACGGGCTGTTTCTGAATTCTATTCAGGTGTCACAGAGTTCTAGGAATGCAGCAAAGAGATAGAGCTAGGATCAAAGCTGTCATTACAGGAACTGAGATGCTGGGTAATTTGCAAAACATACCAAAAAGAGTTCAGTCAATTTCTGTGTCCTTGCATAATTACCCAGCTGCTGGCCGTTTAGGCTTCTAAGCCCTCTCAGATCAAAGTGCATGCTTATGAGTGTTTACTTGGAAGCAAGTCCCATTGTGTTCAGCAAGGTTTTCTCCCAGGTAAGCATATACAGGATTGCAGTCTTATTGCAGGCTTTCTTTTCCCTCCTTCCATCAATGCATAAAATAGACAGGCAAAAGAAACGTCAGTGCTTATAGCTCTGTACCAGAGCGATCTGCAACATGAATTGTTTTTCCACCACCAGGCGTCCCAGTTCCTATATATATCAGGAGAAATGTGATCAATGTTGAGCTTCTTCATAACCTGCTACCCTCAAATATACCCACCACACCACACTGTGGCTGTCAGTTTTAAAATGCAATACCTAGGTAAAGGCAACAGTTTTGCACAAGTACATGGCATTTTCTTGGAAGGTATAACATGCTTTTACAGTAAATCTCCTGGTATGGATTGTCCAGGATTCGAAAGGTTTCAACTTCAAGGAGTAAAGAATTGTCAGCATGTTGTCAGTCCAATTTATGTGAGGGCAAGCATCATTGTCAGCTTTGCTTGGGATAAAGCAGGCAGAGGCAACCTTGGCTCTCCAGATGTTTTGGAACTACAACTCCCATGATTCCTGACCCCTGGCCCTGTTAGCTAGGGATCATGGGAGTTGTAGTTCCAAAACATCTGGAGAGCCAAGGTTGCCTATGCCTGGGATAAAGCCTCACACTGGCCCAAAGGACAGAAGTGGTTTATGAGGAAGTTAGAGGATTGGAAGTAGGTCATAGGAGACAGGACAGTTAAGGAGAAGGAAGCCCAGAGGAAGAGATGGCTGAGAAAGGGAGTACAAAACAGACAAGGAACCTGGAACCTGGGGAAAGGGCAGAGGAGGCAGGGGACTGAGCAAAAAGAAAACAATGAGAGGAGATAACCAGCCAGTTGGCTGAAGCCTTTGGGTGGCTTAATAACATTGTTGGATGTTGCAAAGAACAGTGTTCTTTCCTGTTGGATTTATGTTTCCTTACCAAAGCATATCCTTGGTAGATGAGCCATCTTAAAGGGATTCTCATTTAATAGAGTACAATTCAGCTATTCTTCTTCTATTTTTGCCAAGATATGTTATTCAACATGCAACAGGAGGTTTATATAACCACATCTGGAATTTAAGGGCTGAATCAAAGAAATAATTTCTCCTGGGCCTTTTGACACTATAATAAATTATTGTGGTATACCACCTTGTTATTTCACACTATGGAAGTATCCCTGGAGAAAGAGAGGCAGGTATGTTGCTGAACAGCGCAATATCACAGGCCAATGGAGGAATCCAGTAATCAATGTGATACATGAGGCTGCTGATCATGTGTTCTGGCTTTTCAAATGATACACCTGAGCTCCCTTTACTTATACCTGTGGTTCTACTCTACTGCCTCCAATGCAGATCCAATCCAGAGGGAGCTGACCCTCTCCAAAATGGAGTTCGCAGGTACCTTCAGCTCCCATCTGACCGGACTGTGCTGATAGTCCATGCAAAAGTTGCTCAGAAATCGTATGGCAGTGAAAAGAGGTAGGAAATCACCTTGAACTTCCTGTTAAAATCAGAATTTTCATGGGGCTCTCCACAGTAGAGAGACTAAATAGGTGGCGTGTATGCGTATGTGCTCTGCGTGAAATGAATTGTGGGTCTCGTGGTGTTCCAGTAGTTTTTCAAGCACACCCAGCTCTGCTTCTGAGGTATCCGATTCCCTTTCTTAGGTCACATCCACACTATAACATATAAGGCAGCGGTGGCCAAACTTGGCTCTCCAGCTGTTTTGGGACTACAGTTCCCATCACCCCTGACTAGCTAGGGGTGATGGGAGTTGTAGTGCAAAAACAGCTGGAGGGCCAGGTTTGGCCACCACTGATATAAGGTATGTGGCTTCACCCAAAGAATCCTGAAAGTGGTAGTTTACCTCCTCATGGAGCTACAATTCCCATCACCTATAACAAACTATAGTTCACAGGATTCTTTGGTGGAATCACCATTTCCAGGAAATGCATAGAGCCAGAATTCACTTGTGTTGCCAATGTATAACTTTTGCGAAGATTCCCCCACTTGCGTTTTTGCTTAACACTATTACACTGTGTTGCTGAAACCTGAATTGTTTCCACTAGCAATGGAGGATAAATTATTGTTTTATGTGTCCTTTCATACACATCGGAAGACAGCCCTGTTTCAGTAAGCTTTTAATGTTTGCTGTTTTGTTTTGTTCCTTTATATTTTGTTGGAAACCACTCAGAGTGGCTGGGGTAATCCAGTCAGATAGGTGAGGTACAAGAAATAAACCATCATTAATATAAATTATTGCTATTATTGCTATTATGACTCTGTTTTAAATTTTAATGCAAAACTCCCTAATTTGTGCCACCAGTAACAATATATGAACGGAAACACAGCTATCCTTCCAAAGAACTGGCCCTAAACTTGTTAGGCTAAAGTCTAAATGAGTCAGATAATTAACATCCTCAAAAATACTATTATGGCATGGGAGTATAAAACCACCCATTCTGGTGTGTTTTATTACCAAGTTTTTACGCACTACCAATGCAGCATGAATCCTAGCCATTCACGTGAGTTTAAAGACAGCGGAAACCCAAATAAAACACAGGAAAACACGTTTCCAAACCTTTGGACCTCAATTTATTTGTGTTGGTCTAAGGATCTCACTGTGAATGTAAACTCTGTTCCCAGCCTGTGAAACTTCCACATTCCAGGCTGAGACAGTCACAGGGACAAGTCCTCAAGGAGAAGTGAAGAAACGAGAGCGTTCCCCTCTATATAATCACATCTTCCACGGTAGGGGGGCATGTTGAGCTCGCTGCGCCTCTGATAGATGTGGCTACTCCATATTGATGTCTGGAGCCCAGATCATAACAAGAGACCCCTGTGCCTGTTCAGCACTATGGAAAGTAATTTGGTAAAAACATGAACAAGGAGAACAATTCCGTATGTTGGAAACAATTAAAAACAGTTCCATATACAAAGTAATGACCTGTCCAAGGTTATCCTGCGAATGTTACGGCTCAGCAGGAATCGGAACATGTGTGTACCAGATTGAACCATGACAGCTTAGTCATTTTCCCATGCCACTGCTCTTTAATAGGGGTGATCATTTAGTTATCCAGAAGGTTATAATAGGAATTCTGTGTGTATATTGTACACAAATCCTTGTACAGTATACATAGTAATGCTATCTTGGTATTAAATCTTATATAAATTAATAAGAAAAAAATATTTCTGAAAAGTTTTATTTATAGGTGCCCCTTTATATTTTATTTTATTTAGTTTATTGATTTGGTTTTTCAAATTAACATTTCAGAGATATATCAAACAGAAATCATAAAAACAAGATTCCAAGGAATCTCCTGGACTTCCACCCTCCCCCTTTGTGGGTCCTATTATTAATAATTTCCTCCTGCATCTTTTACGATGATCCAAATCTTTTACATCTCTATTGTGTCCAGAATTCACCCTTAAACTGCAAGTGATATTCCAATCCTACTAACGATTTTACCAGTTTACCTGTTTAAACAGCCCCTTCACATTTTCTAACCTTGTGGGTGTTCTTAGGAAAGGAATTACAGTAATATATGGCCCTCTTTGTTTGCTTTTTGTTGTTGTTCTTATCCCACCCTGCCCCATTTTGTTGCTCAAAAAAATTATTTCCACACTTGCCATTTTTTTCTGCGTGTTGCCTTGTACAAGCCTTCGTTGGATCTTTTTATAAAATAATGGTGATGTGTTTTGTATCATAATTCTCCGGGGGGGGGGGGACCACGTCTCTTGTCAGAGAAGTGTTCTCAGCTTAATCATTTTCACTACTGACAAAATACTTTTTCTTTTCTTCTCAGGTTTTTCTGCCCCCCGCCTTGCGTTTACCTGACTGGACCAGGCTGGAAGTTGAAGAAGGAAGACATGAAAGGTATTGCCCAGCTGTCACTTGTCATCTGAAGTCTTCTCCGCTGTTGCCATTAATTCTTCTCTGAGTGATCATGGACTTGGGGGACACTGAGTCCCTTGATGAGGAGTTGGGCTGGACAACCCCCAAATGTTTCTATATCACTGTATTTCTATTTAAATTATAGTAATTATTTCTAAGTTTGCCTCTATGCATAAAAGTCAATGGGCAAATTGTTTTTCTCTTTTTTGGTGATGTAGCTCCTCCTTTTTTGCCATTGAATGAACAAGTGCCTACTTTAGAATCAGGAGGTGCCCAGTTTGGATCTCACCTCTGCCCTGAACTCACTAGGTGTCCTTAGGCAAGTTCAGCCCCAGTTGCTTTCATCTGCAATAGGGTGTGTGTGTGTGTGTGTGTAATAACATTTACTCAAGTCACAGGTCTCTTGCAAAGATTGCAGCTAGATAATGCACGAGGTGCTTTGAATGTTGAAAAGCACTACAGTATATGCTCAATGCCACCCATTCTCAACTGAGCCACCACTATGTTCTCATGCCATGCAACTATGTTTTTCATCTGGAGCCATGCAGAGTCCCTGTTGCCACCTCCTTTCTTAGCCTAAGGGTGTCCCTGCTCCTTTTGATCACTCTTTGCCATAGGACACCGAAGGGAATCAACAGGACATGTGTCTACGGTACTTAGGTCAAAGTTTACCTTGGCCCTTGCTTCCTAGTAGACTTGACAGATTATTGACTGCAGTGGCTACAGAGAAGTCCACCACCCCCCAACTATCAGCCTGTAAAAACACCACAAAATATGGAGCAGTTGGGCTGCAGGTTGGGCTGCCAACTACAGGAAATGTGTCCAGACCACAGGGAGAGTTTTACAGCCTCAGGATTTGCTGACGCATCAAGGGGCAGAGGAAGGTGATCACACAAAGACCGGCATTGCTTTGAAAGGGGAGATCTGGGTCTGCATTTGAACATTATTTAGCTGTTAATCCACTTTCCCTTCCTTCAGATTAGACCAGAGCAGTCCACACCTGCATGTATTTGGAATTTGTATATGTGAAGCAACTTCAATGTTTCCTGTTCTTACCTGCAGGTTTTCACTTTTGTGATCAAATCATAGAATTGTAATGCTTTCTAATTCTTGATTCAGTTACCTGTATGTCAGTTAAGTATGAACAGGGCATGCACACAAATAGCTGTATGTACGTGTATCTTGGGGGGGGGTAATTTTTTTTTAAAAAATCCCCAGACAAGAAGTGTGCAAAGGCACCCAGTCAAGCAATTGTAAATGTGCTTGTGCAGTTTTCTGGGTTTGTGCAAATCAGAAGGGATCAAAATAAATACATATATTCCTCTGTCCAGGAGCATACTGGAAATAGGCTAGTGCACAATCAGAAGAGAAATGAAAGCATAGAAGGAGGAGGAGCAGAAAGTGACAATTGAGGCACCCACTCAAAAGCACTGGGGGGGGGCATCTGCAATGAAAATGGAACCCCATTTCCCCCAATTTGTCAGATTTTTCCCATATCAGATGACGAATTTACAAGGGGGGAAGCAGTCAGATTTTTCCCATATCAGGTGACGAATTTACAAGGGGGGAAGCAATGATATTGGTGAGATTGAGGGTAATTTCTTGAGGACTGTGCAAATTAAATGGGAACACAAACAGCTGCAAGCACACAGTAAACTCCAGTGTGAACAAGCCCTGCTATGCTGGAACATAGGAGGTCCTGGGCTCTCTTTTCAACACCCTCTTTTTAGATGGAGATAAAAACTGACCACAAAGAATTCTTTGAGAATATCAACAAGCATGTGGACCGGGTTGGTTTTGCATATCAGGTGTAGCTAGTGAGGTACTCTCTGCGTATGTTGCTGCTTCCTAGAGGTCATCATGATATCTCTGCTTCACTTCCTTTCCTTTTCCTGCCAAAGATCCAACAGACTTCAGTTCCAAAGTATGTGGCTATATAGGACTTGATGGCACAAGCAGCAGCCACGTGGAGACCCAGAAGCTAAACTTTGAGGAGCAGCTAGATTCCAAGGTAAGCAGCAAATGAAGGCTCAGTGGTAGAACCATAGCTGTCAACTTTTCCCCATTTTTTAAGGGAAATTCCCTTATTCCGAATAGGATTCCTCACGAGAATAGGGAAAAGTTGACAGCTATGGGTAGAACATCTGCATTGCACACAGAAGGCCTCAGGTCAATCTCCAGCATCTCTAGGTCGGGCTGGGAGAGAGCCTTGTCTGAAACCCTGGAGAGCCTCTTCAGGTCACTGTAAACACACCTGAGCTAGATAGACCAATGGCCTGAGCTAGATGAACCACATCTGATCTAGATCTGATTTACATCTGCTCTACATCTCATCTCAGCTACATCTGAGCCTAGATGGACCATCTGAACTAGACAGACCAATGGTCTGACTCGGTATAAGGCAGCTCCCTATGTTCCTAAGGTGGATCTGTTCAGGGCAGCTATGATATGTATTGTTAATAAACTCAGCTCACGCTTTAAAAAAAAATGATGATGATGATGATGGATCTCAAAACATAACAATTGTGTCTTGCATTGAACATATTTATGCTCATTCTTTTTTAATACTGCTGCTGCTTTTTTTGCAGAGGGGGGGGATGCTGTTTCCTGATTTTTCCCCCAGTAATTTGAGGCATGGCCCAGTCAAATTAATTGTTTTCAATGGGAGAATTCAGTTTAAACTGAATTTAACCCACATGCGACACTTGCTTTAATCTTTTTGGCTTTAAGCCTGCCGTCCTATACTGTACAGTTACCTGAGAATAAGTCCCATTGAACTTTGAGCTTACTTCTGAGTAGGTATGCATTAGATTGTGCCCTCTTTGCCCTGCCCCATACATGCCATTCTTTTTCTCTGTTTGTTTTTACAGTATTTTAAATACTATAGTTTAGAGTGTAATCTTTTATGTCTTGCAAGGGCAATTACATATTAGAAATTGTTCCTTATCAACTGATCAGTACCGAAACAATCCAAAAGCAGCCTTGAGACATGCTGAGGAAAGAAGATGTGGAGCATGGCTCGAGTTGTAGTGAGAGTTCAAACAAGTTGAAGCCTCATAAACAGTGACATTTTTCAAGAAAACAGAGCTCAAAGGGGATTGTTTGAGCCAAGGACTCAGGTACAGTCTTCCAAATCCAGCAGGTGGTGTTATGCGTACAGCCATTCACAGGGTTCCACTGTGCACAGGGAGAAAGGCAAGGTCCATAACTTGTGTAACTTGGCACTATGATTTAGTTACAGGTAGGTAGCTGTGTTGGTCTGACGTAGTCGAAATAAAATAAAAAAAAATCCTTCCAGTAGCATCTTAGAGACCAACTAAGTTTGTCATCTGAAGAAGCGTGCATGCACATGAAAGCTCTTACCAATGACAAACCTAGTTGGTCTCCAAAGTGCTACTGGAAGGAATTTTTTTTATTTTGTTGGTACTATGTCGTCATCTTGTCATCATGATGGCCATCGTGCATGAAAGGTATAGATTAGCAGGGATCAGACTCAGATAAGGTACACCACACATCACACAACCCAGCCAATGTGATCCTCACTGGGACTGCCAGTGAGTTGGAAGTTGGGCCTTTCCATCTACCATGCAATGGCAGTTAGAATCTGTTTGTTTGTTTGTTGTTTGTTTGTGTTTTATAAATTCTACTCCTCGGCCAGATAAGGCTCCCAGATCAGATTATTATTAAAACAAACAAACCCAATTCCCTGCCCTAAGGCTTACAATTTTAAAAGGCAAAGCACAAAAGGAAAATGAACAGGAAGGGAGGAGGAAATAGGCAAACTCCAGATCAAGTTTTTAGTTGTAAGTTCTAATGACGAGATGGGATGGAAAGGAGAGGGGACATCAAAAGTCACTGGTCTCTAATATAATAGCTCTGAATACCTTTTTTCCCCCTTCCCTAATGCTGCCAGGTTGTTGGCAGTCTCATTGAACAAGCAAACTTTGTTGGTATTTTGGGGGGTTTTAAAAAAGATTTTCTTGAATGTTTACAGTTTTATATTCAATCAAACAACACAATGTAACATTTGTCATATAAAAGAAACACACACACACACCGTGACTTCCCTTTCTGGTTCTTTAAATATTTACTACTACTGCTTAATTATTGCCTTATTTTTATAATCTTATACCTTGATACTCTTATTTTCTTATCAGTTTTATACCAAATTTTCCTTCATGATTACATCTTATAGTGAATTTCATTCCATGTTATCCTTACTTAACCTTTGATCTTATTTTCTTACTTGTAAGTGTTTAATCAAACCCTGCTAGTGAGTCCATATCTTTACAGTATTTCTGTAAATACAACAATAAAAGGCTCCCAGTCTTTTTTAAATTCTTCATTATCATTGTCTCTGATTCTTTACATCAGTTTTGCAATTTCTATATATTGCATAAGCTTGCCTTGCCTTTCTTCTTTTGTTGGTATGTTGTTGTCCTTCCATTTTGGGGTTAGTATAATCCGAGCTGCCGTTGTAGCATACAAAAACAACTTCTTCCGTTCTCTTGGTAGTTCCTGTTCATATACCCAACAGAAAAGCTTTTGGCTTTTTAACAAATGTTATTTTAAACATCTTCTTCAGTTCATCATATATCATTTCCCAATAACTTTTAATTATTTTACAGTTCCCACCACATGTGGTAAAACGGACCTTCTTTCTCTTTACACTTCCAGCACTTATTAGCACTTGTTCTATAGATTTTTGCCAGTTTGACAGGAGTAAGCTTTGTTTCTTTTTAAAACTGCAAATCCCCTTCTGTGGTTTTGATAAAAAAAACCTCCTCTGAAGCTGGTGTTTGCATTGGGAGAGAATCGGTCATTGGCATCAGACAACAGATGATGCCTGCCACAGGGTTATACGGCCCCACAGACTGCCGGGACACAGGCTCACGCCTCCTTCCTCCAAGCCCTGGAAGTGTTTGCCCAGTTTAGGGAAGGAGGCGCAATGCTCTGACGGACTCCAAGAGCCCTCCTGCTTCCTTCCAACCACCACCACCCAAAAAAAGGTGGTGGTACTGCGTACCATTGCGTACCGCTAGGAAGAAAAGGCAGTGCCACAATCCAATATGAAATCTGAATGTTGTGAAATTTCGACACAGTGCTCGTATTTACCATCCTTCCCAGTTCTGATTCTTTATGAGCTGCGGAGCCTCTTTGGAGCCGAGCCACCAAAACATAGCCACCAGATTAAAAGGATATGGGGTCAATTCCTATAAATAAATGTGTGATGTTATTGGAACACCAAGTGATTTCCCATTACCACTCCTTTGCCATTGGATAAACAAGCATTGTGACATCTTAAACATGGCCTCAGCCAAGAGGCAAATGAAATGCTGGGCTTGGTATGGGGGCATTAAGTCTCTAAGGAGATCAGCTAGTGCCTTGAGCAGGAAGAGGCAACACCCATCTTAGATCGTAAAGTCTTGGTAACTTGATAGGAGAACGATCCCTCGGGGCACTATTGCTTGAGAGACTAAAAGGCCTTTGATTTGCTCGAATGTCTTTTGCGTTCCTGTAACGGAAAGTTGCAGGAAGCCTGCCCCCAGACAGGCACACTGCCCTTGGATGAAGTCTAGTCTAGCATCATGCTACAGGCTGGCATGTGCCGCAAGGGCATATATGTCAGATGACATACAGACTAGCCTACAAAATGTCAGGGCCCTAGGACAGGAGCCTCCCACTAGGAGGAAGAGATGGCAATTCACTTCCCACGCAAACCACAGCAGATGCCAACAGCTTAGGTCATTCGATCAATCACATGAGCTAACAGAGAAAGGGCCTTACTTTTTTTTGTTAATCATTTTTTTATTGAATTTTCAAAAGTTTAATATGTATACTTCAACGCATGGCACCTTACATTTTTGCACACCGCTCCTTTCACACGTATTTGCTGTACACCAAAGATGATTTAGGCACGCACCTTAAAATAAGGGTGAAATGAGACAACTGTGAGTTCACCAACACATGTATCAGGCAGGTAGAATCATAAAGTTGTGGAGTTCAAAGGAACCCCAGGGGTCATCTAGTCTAACCCCCTGCAATTCAGGAATCTCAACTAAAGCATTCATTTCAGATGGCCATCCAAATTCTGCTTAATAAACCTCCAATGAAGATGATTCCACAACCTCCCGAAGGATAGCTACAGGTATCCACTTAGAAATGCTCAAATGTTGACCATTTTCCAGAAGACTTGATCAAATATATTGGTTCTCCTCTACCTTCTTCTGCAGCATTCGCAGTTTCTTCCTCCATAAAAGTCAGTTTTGTTTACTCCTTCACATCACTATCCTCTTGCCAGACTCTCCGGAGCTTCAAAGAAACCCATCTGCCTTCGTCGCTGCCTTTGTCCTTCCACAGCTGGTTTTCCGTGGCTGGTGATCTGCCAGGGATTACGCAGCTTGCAAAGCTGTAGGTTTCTGCTGATGAACATAGATATTGCTCGCTGCCAAGCGAAAGTACCTTCTTTCGTTGGCAGATAAGCGGTGAAAGAAACCCCTAAATGGTCCCAAAAGATCAAGAGCGGGAGCGATAGCTTGGCACCTTTTTATAGAACCAAAATGTCTGTGGCATTATCTCCAGCCTTGGAAGAATGCTGGGGCCAGGAGAAGGGCCAAGAAGGCTACAGAAGGGACCTTTGTCTCTGCAATGCTTAACTCATTGTGAAAGCAAAGCCTATCAGAAGAGAGAGAGGGGGAGAGGGAGCGCCAAGGTGACTGGGAACTGTAAACCTAGGAGATTCCTTGTGCTGTGCACAGCCAATTGCACGTGAACATTAATTTTCCATTTGGATTTCCCTAACCCCAAAATAAATAAAGCCTTCCCCATCCCCAAGTTTTTCATCCCACCTGTAATAACATCTCTAATCACATTCCCCTTTAAATGAACCTCAAAGGGCTGTGAATGGTGACCATTATGAGTTCTGCTGGGAGTTGCTTCGTTCCACATTTCATTCTTGCTGGTGACAAGCTGAGCTAGTGATAGTTCACACTGATGCGATTCCCTGAGAAGGCCAGTTTGTTTTTCTGCTCACTGGTCCTGGAGACAAAACAATGCCCTACCATCTCATTTCTTTATATTTCTTGCTTGGAAGGTTCCCCCCCCCATCCCTTCCTTTCATCTTGTTAAAACATTGCTGCTTTTTTTCCCAGGGGTTGTATAACCTAATCTCTCTATCAAAGCAAGATGGTTTGTAATCCAATTTACACAGTTGCTGTTAAAGTCTTCCTGTTCTGCACATTGAAGACACTAACACAGGGGTCAGCAAACTTTTACAGCAGGGGGCCAGTCCACTGTCCCTCAGACCTTGTCGGGGGCCGGACTATATTTTGGGGGGGAAATATGAACGAATTCCTATGCCCCACAAATAACCAAGAGATGCATTTTAAATAAAAGGACACATTCTACTCATGTAAAAACACCAGGCAGGCCCCACAAATAACCCAAAGATGCATTTTAAATAAAAGGACACATTCTACTCATGTAAAAACATGCTGATTCCTGGACCATCCGTGGGCCGGATTTAGAAGGCGATTGGGCCGCATCCGGCCCCCAGGCCTTAGTTTGGGGACCCCCTGCACTAACAGTTCGATCATGTTTGTGTCCACCTGTAATTAAGACCCTTTGAGTACAATGGGCTTTACATCAAGGTAAGTGTAGTCCTCAAGCTTTTTTCCCTCTGGGCCCCACTTTCAGGATAAAAAAAACAGTGGATTTTTTTATTGATAAGAAATGCATTGGAAAACAAAAAGAAGCAACTCTTAGCACTGCTTGATTTATAACATAGAACAGGACTGATTTATAATACGATTGTGGGATGTCCAGAAAGTATAAAGCAATGCAGCTACATAAGAACATGCATCATTCACAAAATATAATTATAAACAAGCCTCTTCCACCCTTTGAGAACCACTGGTGTACAGGATTGTAGCCATAACAACCCCCCCCCCCTTGATGCAGGTGTTCAGCTGTGCCAAAGCTCTGTACATTTCAGACTCAGACAAGAGGAAGCACTTCCGGCTGGTCGTCAACCTCTTCTTCAGCAACGGGCTGGAGATCGGCACATTCCACAGCAAGCTGATCAAAGTGATCTCCAAGCCCTCCCAGAAGAAGCAATCCCTGAAGAATACGGACTGTAAGTGGACATGGGCTCCTGGGTGCCAGCAAAAGGAGCCTTCCTTGTGTCTTTGGAGGCAGCCACCTTGCCTGGAAGCCGCAAGAAAGGATGGTAGACTGGTTGTAGTTGGAGAAGGTAACGCAACAGGCTAGGAAGGAGGCATAGCATGGAGGTAGAGCACATGCTTAAAAAGAGCAGATGGGAGAAGCTGGTTCAGACTCTGAATCTGAGATCCCAGATGGCTGCTACCAGTAAATAAGAGTAGTCCAGAGGTTGGGAACCTTTCTCAGCTCAAGGGCCACATCTTCTTCTGGGCAGTCTTCTGAGGGCCACGTGCCAGGTAGGAAGGCCAGAGACAAAAGTGAGCAGAGCAACCAAATGTTCCTTTGTTCAGTAGGATAGCTTCTACACTTACTCTGTATCCTCCATCCCAGACCCTCCAAGTATCTCTATTTTCCAGGGACAGTCCCAGATTTACAGAAGCTGTCCCAGTTTCTGATTTGAACCCAGAACATCCCGCTTTTCCTTAGGATGTCCCTATTTTCATCAAAGAAATGTCGGAGGGTGTGGAGTTACCTGACCCCCATGCCATCTGAAGGCAAACCTGTATAGGGAAGCATTTTTTTATGTTTAATGTTTTATTACATATGTTGGCTGAGTCAACCCAGTCAGATTTTTTTTGGGGGGGGGGGACAAATAGTAAAGCATCATCAACAACAACGGAATAGGGCATCCCTGTTTTCAGCGGAGAAATGTTGGCGGGTATGCCATCCAGAAAAGCAAGTGGCATTATCAGAGCTCAAGGACTTATTTCCACCAGGCAAAAACTCTCAAGGAAGGTGTGAAGCAGGGATGTTGAGGGGTGTGGCCTGGGAAGAGGTCCAAGAGTCAGATGGAGATGCCTGGAGGGGCCACCATCAGCCATCAAGCCTGAGGTTCCCACCCCTGGAGAATAGATGGACAAATATTCTGACCTGGTATTAGGCAGCTTCCTATGTTAAAGCAAGAACATGTCAGCTTCAGGGAATCGGATCCCTCCCCCAGTGGCAGTAATTAATCAGATCAAACGAAAGGAGCGTTATTACCAGTTACAGTAGTTTATTTAATACAGTGAGAGACAAAGGAAAGCATATCCCACCCCCTCCATCCTCATTAATCTACATCACTCCTACGTTGGGTAATCTGAGCTTGTTACCGCTGTGCTTTCTGTTCTATCACCGTCAAAGCCCATCTAGTCCTAGGCGAAGGGGGGTCAGGAATGCTGTCCAAAGACACTGAATCTGCCAGCTTTCTCTATCCTGGTGTTTCCACTTCTAGCTGTTCCTCACCCAGTATCTCCCAGCTTTCCCCCTCCCCCCCCAGGACTATGCCCCTCTGAAAGTGTGGAGCCAGTGTGGTGTAGTGGTTAAGAGCGGTAGACTCGTAAGCTGCTTTGAGACTCCTTCGGGTAGTGATAAAGCGGGATATCAAATCCAAACTCTTCTTCTTCTTCTTCTGCAAACCATTGTTCTAAATCAATGCTGTCTCCTGCCCTTGGGAAGGTTCAGGAAAGGGGGGGGGGGCTCCCACCATTCCTCCTCTGTCCAGCCCAACAGAACACCTGGCAAAGGAGGAAAATGCTACTGGAGGACAAAATATCTGGGGTTGCAGAAGTGGAGTCTTCAGCAACAGCTTCCCTAAATCCTGCACATGTTGACTCCTTGCACGAATCTCACTGTGTTCATGGGGCTTGTTCCTATGTAAGCATGTACAGGGCTGCAGCATTAAACCTGGACTTAGCCATTTACATTGATCTCTTCCCTGATGCTCTCCTTCCTATCCCCCTGCCACCCCACAGTGTGCATTCCATCCGGGTCCAAGGTCTCCCTCTTCAACCGCCTGCGCTCCCAGACTGTCAGCACCCGTTATCTTTCGTTTGAGGGTGGCGCCTTCACAGCAAGTGCCAGGCAGTGGGCAGCCTTTACACTTCAGCTGGGTGAGGTTTGCTAACAACATCTTCATTTTTAATCACTAATAATGTGGGGACGTTGGTGGTTCTGACCTCCCAGCCAGTGGCATTGCAACATTCGGCGGCACTGTGCCCAGGAGTGGGTGGCAGCCTAGCCCAAAATAAAAGTGGCTAATTAAGGCTTGGCAATTAATCAAACTAGGAAAATTAGCATCCGTTGTAACGTCCCTGTTGAAGTTAATAAATATGTTTGGGGCCAGGGTGGACTGCTGCATAGAGTTAAAATGACCAAGGGATGAGAGTTTTGTGTAAGGGATGGATAAAATATGGTTTGGAAGGAGACACTGTTTTGTGATTGCTATCTGGGTACTGCAAGTGAGTCTATATCAATGGGATTGCCTTAAAACAGGGATGGGGAATGTGTTTCAGCTCAAGGGCCATATGCCTCAAAGGCAGCATTCTGGGGGCCACAGGCCAAAGGTGGGCGGGACCAGAAGCAAAAGAGGGAGGAGAAACAGGTGTGACTCTTAGGCTACATTCCAGCCACACAAGTGCCAGAGGTTTACACCCCTCCATCTAGGCAAGCAAAAGGCATTATCGCAGCTCAAGGGTGCTTTGCAGCCAGGCAATAGCATTCAAGGAGGCCATGGGGCAGGGCCAGTGAGGGGTGGATCCTTGGAAGAAGGGGTGTGGCTTGGGGAGGGGTGTGGCCTGGGGGCTAGAAAGAAAGGTCTGGAGGGCTGTACTCAGCCCCCAAGCCTGAGGTTACCCACCCCGTCTTAAAACCTTTTGTCAAATAAGGCGCTCCTGTTAAGTCTCTCCTTCTTGCTCTTTGCATTTAGCTTTTCACCCTTTTCTCACTTTTCTTTCTTTTCCTTTTCTCCCATCCTTGTCTATATTGAGCGGGTGAGTCCCAGGGTGAGTTCCCCCTGCGAGAAGGATACATTCACTATGGTTCCACCATTCGCCTCATCTGCACAGCCACCGGCATGGCCCTGCCCCCTCTGGTAAGGACTGGCAGTCAACTGGAAGGCAAAAACCAAGAATCCATCTTAACTCTTTCTCACTGTCACTCTCTTGCGTTAACTGAAATTCAATACACTATGCCGTGCATCCTGTGCCTCGCCCAGAATTTTGTGATGGTTGCCTCCTCTTCTAGGTCCTCTCCCTCCCCAGGAATTTGCCATGGTTGCCACATTCCACCAATTAGTATATTTTCAGCCCATCATGTGTGTTTCACATCCTATGTAGTCCATGTCCTAAATACATTCCATCCAGGTTCAGCATTCATTCTGCAATTAAAAAAACCCAAAAACACCCTTCATGAAAATCCATATTACGTTTAATGTCATATTCCACAAAATATGTGTTGTGCACTAAAGTACAATTTATATGCACATTTTATGTGTCTTTTGAACTGAGAACCGTACAGCAAAATCTGGAGATAACCTTCTAGCCCCATCCTGATAATTCAATAGAGCAGTATCCTAAGGACAATACCAGAATCAAAAACATGAAGGGTTCCCCCCCCCCAAGCTGTTGTTAATCCAGGCATATATTCATCTCCCCAGATTATTCGGAAAGTTGCTAAGCAATCAGTGATGTTGGATGTGAACGAACCTGTCTCCCAGCTGCATAAATGTGCATTCCAGCTTCATGGCACTGACCGGATGTATCTCAGCCTCTCCACAGAGAAAGTGGTCCAGTTCCAGGTAACAGAGATGACGGGCAGAACTGGGGGATCAAGTGAGATAGAGCACCCTCCACCCCAGCTGTATCAAAATATTGCTGTATTATTTAATTTGGAATTTGTGCCACAGGGCTAGAGCAGAGCTGAAATTATTTCAGAATTCCTTTTTTTTTAGTAGCAAGAAGGGGGAGAAACTTTTGGAATTTTCAAAGCCCCTCAGAAAAAGAAGACCATTTTGCAGAATTTTCTGTGAACATTCTCAACCATTTTAATGGCGGTTGCCATTCCTACATGTAGTGCCCCAAATAATGACAAGTCCCAGACATTGTGGAAGATGCAAAATGGTGGCCTGGCTGCCGCCACTGCTGGTGGTGTTGCTACTTGCAGCAGGGTGGTGGGAAAATGCTTAGAAAATAACCTATGTCACTGCATCTGAAATAACCTATGTCACTGTATCTGAAGAAGTGTGCATGCACACGAAAGCTCATACCAAAATATAAACTTAGTTGGTCTTTAAGGTGCTACTGAAGGAATTTTTTTATTTTGCTATGTCACTGCCGTTGTTAATGGTGAGTGAACCCTAGATTGAGAAACTGTTGGAGAATTTCTCCTCCCCTTGGAATTATTTTTTTTTGAGAAATCCCTATTTCTCTGTCCACAAATATAGTGTTGGACAACAACTCCCACATGCTATCTGGGGCTGATGGGAGTTGGAGTCCAGCAACGTTTGTACGAATGTAGGAACCTGCCTTTCATCGAGCCAGCCCATTGGTCCACTTCACTTAGCATTGTATACACCAGAACTGGATCTGGTCGGGAGAACTGGATCCAGAAGCAGCCAACTCTCTATGGGCCACTCTGACAGGTGAGCAGGATCACCTACCTGTCAGTGGCATCTGAAATTGGAACAGTTTCCAGACGGCTAGCCTTGTTAGTCTAATACACTAAACTCAACATGACACCTTAAAGACTGACACATATACTGTGCCATGAGCTCTTGGGAGTGCTACAGACATAAAGCCCCCACATCAGAAATGCACCTCCTTGGGGTGGGGTGGGGGTCACCAGCACTGATGTGGGAACTGCCAGTGCGATCCTTAATAATTCCAAGTAGAAAGTTGACCACAACCACACTATTCAGGTAGCATGAACTGGGGCTTAGTTCAACTCCTCTTTTTCAAATATGCAGTGAGGTTGTTGTTGATGGTTCAAACAGGCATCACCATGTCCGAAGGAAGTGAACCGGGAGCTGCTGAACGACAGCTCTTGCTGGACCATCATTGGGACGGAAACCGCAGAATACACATTCAGTGACTGCCTCACTGGCATTCAGGATCCTGTGAGCCCAGTCCCTCTCATCACGGCTCTGGAAGTGAGTCAAGTTATTCTGCCTGGTTGCTTTGTGAGGGAGAGGGAAAAAATCTGGCAGAAATTTTGGCGAACCTGCTGTAATGAAATACGGAAATATCCCCATTTCCTGGGATGTGATTACTTGTAGGAGATTAAATCACGCACCCATCTTCCCATACTCAGGATACTCAGAAGGTGCACTTCTTTCACTCTTTCAGTGCATGCTGATGGGTGCCAGGGGGCTTCTCATCTGGTTTGTCATTCAGACTGTGAAATTGGAGGATAGCAATTCTTCTGGCTGACTTAATGTAGACCACAAGGGTGTAAACTTGGGTATGTAATATGGGAGCCTATTTGAGAAAGGAAGATTCTGTCCCTAGAATATCCCCAGATTTGCAAATCTGTCCCCGGACAAATTCTGGCCCCAGAATGTTCCCAGATTTGCAAATCTGTCCCAGGGAAATGTGGCAGCGGCAGCCTCAGCAGCCCAGAGCCAGCCTGGTAGCACAGTTGGCTCTGGCTGGCTTCAGGAGCTGTTCGCTGCCGTGGCACCCACCATTTTTCCTCTCCAGAAGTCCCCATATGATGTGTCTTGTGTGCAGCACAATGTCGGGCGCCACAGCAGTGGGCAGCTCCTGAAGCCAGCCAGAGCCAACTGCGCTACCAGGCTGGCTCCGGGCTGCTGAGGCTGCCGCTACCACCGCCACTGCCAAAGGGGAACTGGGGACATCCGGCGGTACAGATCCCCTGCCCCTTGCCCCCTTGCCCCCTTTGTTTTGACTGATCGGGGGAGGCTCGGGAGTCATGGCCATCCGGCCGTTGCCCAGTTTTTTTATTAAAAAAACTGCGCATTTATGTTTCACAGGGTGTGAAAGAAGTGCTTTGCACCTTGCCTGGTAGGGAAACCGCACACCTTGCGCCCCTCTTGGGCAACAACAGCCCACCCGCAACTCCCGAGCCTCCTCCCCCCAATCTGTCAAAACAAAGGGGAGAAGGGGGCAGGAGATCGGGGAAGCCTTGGGAGTCAATGGCGGGCGGCACGCCGTTGCCCAGTTTTTTAAAAACTCTGCGCATTTATGTTTCACAAGGTATGAAAGAAGGGTTTTGCACCTTTATACAATATGCACGTGTGCTTGGGCCCAAGGTCTTCTGCCTTGCGATCCCCACTACTGACTCCCAGTTGCTACTCAGTTTTTTAAAAAACAAAAACAAAGTGTCCCCGGATTCATTGAAAAAAATCTGGTAACCATATTATAGGCCCTATGTCAGATAAGAACTGTCCCAGGAATTTACGCTGGAAATGTGAGATAACAAGATGTCATGTAACCTCCACACCACCTTATCAGGATGAATGCTCAAGGAAAAGGCAACATTGTATAACCTCCACACAGTCTTGTCCAAATACATCAGCAGGAATGCTCCATTAAACAGCCAGTCTGGAATCTCCCATGCTTGCTTTAATGCCAGAAGGTTCAGAAGGTGGAAGGGGAAAAGGGAGGCGAGGCTGTGCTCTAACTTCATGATGAGATGTGTATAACCTTTTCTCCCTGCGACTGGGTCTGCTTCTCACAGCTGGCAGGTGGAGGGGACGTGGCGATGCTAGAAGTGCAGGGCGAGTACTTGCATGCAAACCTGAAGGTTTGGTTTGGAGATGTGGAAGCCGAGACCATGTACAGGTAAAGCAAAGAGACAATCTGTTGTGCAAACAAGGTATGTTAACCTGGGCAGTTTCGCAGCTGCCATTCTTTGGGTATGTTCAAGACAACTGGGGTGTTCACAGGTTACATTCAACAAGTGTATACTTGCTGTAAACTCACAGGGAGGAATTCAACATAGCACTAAGCAGATCACTCCATCAGCGAAAGCATTTCTCCTTCCCCTGTGTGCTGTTCCAAAGATTCTCCTGACCACCACCCAAGCCAACTGGGGGGGGGGTTATGGGGCATGCAAGGAGAGGAGGGGGGAAACCCCCTTGTTCTTGCAGAAGTCTTTGAATGGAAGATGTACTGGAATGTGTGGGATAATTGCTGGGTGTGGAGTTGTATAACTGTATAACAAACAAATCTAAACAAATGTTCAATAAACAATGGGCATCGTATAACTTTCCTGCAAACCAGGATGAATGCTCAATGAAATGGGCTGATGTAAACCTTTGAGTCACTGCAGGAAGGGAGAAGAAACCCCATTTTTCTTGTGTTGTGCATTCTTTTCCTCCTTAGGAGTCCCAAGACCTTAGTATGTGTTGTTCCTGATATCTCTGCATTCAGCTGTGACTGGAGGTGGCTGAGATACCCCATCACTGTCCCTCTCCTACTGCTAAGGAATGACGGACTGATTTATTCCAGCACTTTCAGTTTCACATACACACCAGAGCAGAGTTTCTTCACTGGACAACCAATCCTGCCAAAGGTGATGCACGATTCCGACACCTTGCTTGATACCATCCATCAGCAGTTCACAAAGACCAACTTTCACCTCTTCATGCAAAGTTAGAGCTGGTGCTCTGTATATGCCAGGATTCAACAGGAGTTGGGCGACGCACAGAGCAAAAGATTTGGCTTCCTGTGAATCTTAGCTTTAATTCTCATGTCTTATTTAGGGCTGGGCAATATCTGGTTTTCAGCGTCGTGATATATCACCAGCTAAACATCACAATATACCAGTATATCATGATTTCTGAAATAGGGATGGAGCTATGTAGAGGCATTGACTGACTTCACAGTTTTTTCCTGCATTGTGATTTTTGCATAGCACACACACACACAATCATGATTCACAATATATTGCCCGGTCAAAAATTATGACACAGATATCACAATATGGACTTCAAACAAGTTTTGTATGATACATTGATATATCGCTCAGCCCTAATGTATATACCTGAAAGTATGTGGTGAACTATATCACTTGTAAACCGCCAACACCAGAGAGGTGGCTGAATAAGATGGGCCTGTTGTGACTATCAAGGCTGAAAAAAATTGTGCAAAATAGCATTCTATTATACATTACGCGGAAATCATGCAGTATTGTTCAATGCGCATAACTTATACAGGTTGCAGAATTTCAACTTTTCAAAGTGCAGAATCTGGATTTCTTGGACATTACGAGTGGGGGGGGGGATAGCGCTTATTAGACTGCAGTGGCAAAAGAACATAGTTGCAGAGCACCAGCATCACATGCCTGTATATGAAAAGACGCTTTCATTTGATGGTCACCTGGACTTGGACTGTTTCTTATGGAGATGATATGCTGCACTATCTATGGAACGAGGATGCGGGGCTGTGTAAGTTACGTTGCGTTTATTTGAAACTTAAATAAAAAAAGATAGTGTACTGTACATACAGCAATTGTTAGAAATTTTTCAGATGGCCAGACACCTGCATTTCAAGATAAATGTTAATAAATAAATAAAAATTAAAGTACTTGCAAGGTGACTTGAGGGCTGCAGTGTTGCCTCTGTCCTTTTAACCATTTCCTAGGAAAGCTCCTAGGTGCTGGAGGAGACTCTTGAGAGTCCCATGAACCGCAAGAAGATCAAACCTATCCACCCTGAAGGAAATCAGCCCTGAGTGCTCACTGGAAGGACAGATTGTGAAGCTGAGACTCCAATACTTTGGCCACCTCATGAGAAGAGAAGACTCCCTGGAAAAGACCCTGATGTTGGGAAAGATGGAGGGCACTAGGAGAAGGGGACGACAGAGGATGAGATGGTTGGACAGTGTTCTTGAAGCTACCAACATGAGTCTGACCAAACTGCGGGAGGCAGTGGAAGACAGGAGTGCCTGGCATGCTCTGGTCCATGGGGTCATGAAGAGTCGGACACGACTAAACGACTAAACAACAACAACACAGGAAAGCTCCAGCACAGGTCAGCCCCAGGGGCCACATGGCTTGTTGCTGCCATGGGCTTTGAACTACAAGAGCAGGATCTGCCTGGATCATCGTGATCTGCCTGGATTGGAACAGGCGAGTCTGTTTTGCAATCCAATTTCAGGCGATTCCTCTCTCATTCCTGGATGCACCCCCCCCCCAACCTGCCACCTAAGGTGGGGCCTAACCCTACATCTTCCCTGTCCAGTCCCACTTATAGGCAAACACACACATAGCTGTTTTTTAATTAATGAGTCCCCTAGCGGTTTTGGAAGGGCCTCAAGAAGCATCCAAATTCCATGGATGCACAAGATACCCACTGTACACATGTTGCGGGCTTTGAAGATTAATTTAGAACCTTCGGGCGAATGCAGCATCAAAGGACCAATCATATATTCTGAAGCATGTTGCTTTAGCATTAGGAGCTTATTTAGAAAGCTGTGCGGTGCCAAAACCACACACTGGCTTTTAACCTGTGTTGAACTCCTGAAGGCCTACAGAGGAGCCTGGTGGAAAGAGACCGCAGCCCAGCGAGCGTCAGCATCCTCAAAGTGCCAGATGAGTCGTGCCAACAAGAAGCCCTTTCTCTGCCTCCCCCGATCACGGCTCCAGAGCTGGAAGAGTCTCTTGTACATCAGTGTGTCTTGTGGGAGCCGCGGAAAGCTGTGGCTGGCGCATTTCGGGTTATTTTGTGCCGGTGGTTTCAGAGAGATGGGCTTCCATGCTGCTTTGTGTCAAGGTGGGTGTTGTCATAGAGTCGTTTGCTCAGAGGAAAAAATGAAAATCCGACCTTGTTAACACCTGACCCACCCTTTCAACTCCAAAGTGATGCCCCATAGCTAGTTTGTTGCCAACTGTTGCCCAGTTCAACAGCAGACCCATGACCAAAAAAATAAAAATAAGGAACCTGACATTTATAGGAGGGGGCTGTCAAAATCTTACTTATTAGAGGTGATATTCAAATAAATAATTGAACCTGAACAGGTTACTACTAGCACAATGGTATTCACACACACACCCTTTGCCTATGTGTAATGCACACCATCCCTAAATATGGTCCAGAGGATTGGGGGAACCTCCAGATCAGATTTTAGGGGGCACACGGAGGAGAAGGGAGAACATGCCACTTCTTAAGGAAACTTCTTGTACTGCAGGAATGTTCGCCTCAGGTTGAATGCAACCCTACATTTTTATGTTATATGTTCAGCATAAGGGGCTCCAAGAGCCAGATGGGGCTTCGCCAACCTGGGAAGGAAGCCCATCTAGAAGGAAAACTCTGATCCTAGACTTTCGCTGCCTTGCGGGATATCTTCAGGAGAAGAAAAGGCTAAGGCAGGCACCCCCAACCTTCAGCCCTCCAGATGTTTTAGACTACAATTCCCATCATCCCTGGCCACTGGTCCTGTTAGCTAGGGGTCATGGGAGTTGTAGGCCAAAACATCTGGAGGGCCGAGGTTGAGGAAGCCTGCCCTACACAAATCCGGAGTGGGGTCCCTAAGACGGTTGGATGGTGGCTTATACGCCTCCTTCTGGCAACTCCTGCACCCCAAGCTGGTGCCAAACATATTGCTCTGCTTTCCTTTGGAGCACATCAGCGAGGCCGAGATGGGGGTCTTGTTGTCTGGGCAGCCCAGAACCTCCATAAACACTGTTGTGCCCCAGGGAG
Organism: Zootoca vivipara; assembly: GCF_963506605.1. Lineage (NCBI taxonomy): Eukaryota > Metazoa > Chordata > Lepidosauria > Squamata > Lacertidae > Zootoca > Zootoca vivipara. The sequence continues at coordinate 74,243,071 of NC_083282.1, read as the reverse complement.
GTCACTCCAGTGTTGCTAATGCAGCTGTTTAACTTCAATGCTGGAGGGAAGCTCCATTGTCTCTCGAGACAGACAGTAGTGGGACAAGTCTGGCCCCCAGACTTAACTGGGTCAACCAGGCCTCCCCATTAAGCTGCCTTGGCCAAATCACCCCCACCTAAGTATATGATGTCAGATATTATTTCAAAACACATGAAGGGGGGAATAGGTCAACTGATGGCCTTCTGCTGACTGGTGGGTGACTGTCCACATGCCAATCTAGCCAGATGTAGGGGCAGATCCAGCCCATCTTTTCGATCTACTTCCCTACCTCTGTTTTGAAGGAACCAATGTCGTAGGATGGGGCTTTAATGTCAGCTGACTGAAGGTTGACAGGCAGAACACTGGACCTGACAGCGGAAAGCCCCCTTCAAGATCTCACTGCAATACGCAGAGACTCACCCAGCAGCTCACATTAGTATTTTATTCACTGACCATCACTGAAATCCATCCATACCCCATAGGAAATGATGGGCTATATAAATCAATCTACAATAAACCTAGGGAATGTTGCCATTCCAGGAGGCTGCTGTTCTGACTCTGAACTCTGTGAATCAGACGAGAGTGTCTCCTGCATTTTGGCAGGGGTTGCGGCCCCCCGAGACTAGTTCCCTGTACTCTGCCCTACATCATGGTGTGTTCCATTTTTAGCTTATAAAGTGAAAATAAGGCCACTCTCTGCTCACCAGCTCTCCCAGCCAAAGTTGATTTTGCTTCAGATTCAAGGACAGATATATAGCAGAGCAGAACTCCAGAATATGTTGGCTGTTTGGGGAGCCCCTTGGGCATTAGCCATGAATAGTACCATATACAGACTTGGCCTGTTGAGTAGCAGCAAATATAATTGCTAGTTTCAGTTGCCGGACAGGGGCAAAATAGATGAACAAGCAACATGAAGTAAATTAAAGTCCACTCTGTTTTTTCTTTATGGGGAGTATGTTGGCAGAACAATCTACCTTTCTGTACAATAATGCAAAGTGGGTTTTTTTAGGCACCCGAGTCCACAAGATTTCCATTCGGCTTCCTTCAACCTCCATGTCTATGGGTGGAGACAGATGTATTACTAAAACATGAGTCACAGGGCACCTCCAGACAGCCATTTTACTGCAAGTGTATTGAGCAATGTTAATGACAACACGTTAATGGTGGATTTATTCTGCTTTGGTTTGTTCTGTGACGCTTCCCCAAACATACCACATTCACCAATCAACTTTGGACCTTTAGTGCAACAAAAGCGGAACAAAAATCACCCTAAAATGTCCATTCGGGGAACATTCTAACCTAAAATAGACCCTATATGTGCATTTGGCACATTTTGTGACCAGAAATCTGTACTGCAAAATTCAGAGAAGGGTGGAAACAGGAGAATAACTATGTTCCAGTCCATTTATTAGTCCAAAGTGTGCAGAAAAGATTCTCTCAGGACTTGCTATGAAAGAGGAAAAGGTACATTGGCACCGAGCACAGTAGAATTGTTTCCAAACAGGCCTCTACCTGTCCCATCTGTGTTCACTCACTATTTTGCTCTGGAAGAGTTGCCTTCCGTTTCAGGTGGTATCATTTCGTTGTTTGCTTTAAATGTGAACAGGCAAAACAATAGCCATGCACAACTTAGACATCCGCATACGGCTGTGAAATACAATAGAAAAATACCTCCCAGCATATGAAACAGAGGCTGGATCTAGACACAACGAAGAAGCGTTTCAGTTTAAAGCAGGGGTCCCCAGACTTACCGAGCGGCGGGCCGGTGCCCGCCGCGCCGACCGCGCGGTGGGCCGGACGGCAGGGGAGTGCGCGCGCAGCGGGCCGGAGGGCGGGGGAGGGCGCGCCCGTGCGCATGCGCACACGCACACGGGCGGGAAAAAAATCGCCGAAAATCGCTTGTGCGCATGCGTATGGGCCTCCCCCGACCCGGAAGTGCACCAGAAATGACCTCTTCCGGGTCGGGAGAGGCCCGTACGCATGCGCACAAAGGATTTTCGGCGATTTTTTGCCGATTTTTTAGATCGCCGCTGCGCCGCGCGCCGCGAGAGCGGGCGGCGGCAGCGGGCGGCGGGGGTCGTCGCGGGCCGGATTGGAAGGCCGATTGGGCCGCATCCGGCCCGGGGGCCGTAGTTTGGGGACCCCTGGTTTAAAGCATTGCAAATTTAAACAGGGAAAACAGGTAGAGAGAAACGGGACTCCACATCACCATCTGGGGGCGCAATGTTATATCACACATACAACGCATACAAATCGCTTTTTCTTTACCAGTCTAGCCGAGTCCCAGTAGGGGTATATATGTGACAACTACACATAAAGAGCTACACTGAAAGTTACAACTCCCTGTAGTGAGCTTGGTTTTTGCAACATCCCTAAAATGAGTGCAGCTCAGCTACCGGGCACTCTGAAGCCCAGAATAGGTTCTTTTATTGCCCTGATAATATTTCCAAAACCCCTAAAAAGCTGCTTTGCTAGCATTTATAGTTAAAAGCTATACATGCTTCAAGAAATTGGCTCAGATGCTGTGGCCAGCTAAATCAATATTTGCCCATTGGGAACATAGACTCCATGTGAAAATTATGTTCGGAGAACTTTTCAAGGCGGTGCCCCTTGGGAACAACTGGTTCAAATGGACAGGGGGAGGCCAAGGACAGCAAAAGGAAGGCTTTGTCTGCACACATACCCCTGTTCATTTCTCTCTTCTTCTCGTTTTGTTTGTTCATCATCTTAGGCAAACAAGAATGGCAATATTATGTTGGGTCCTCATACTATCCAGTTGAAGAGTTTCAGTTGAAGCTTTGTACAGATAAACTTCATCTGTACAACCTGCTCCAGAGCACACATCAAAGGATGATCCCATTGACCTGCATCATTTTTTCCGTGTGAAGTTCAGAAACTACAGGTATGTTGTTGTTGTTTTTAAATGAAATCAAATAATTCAGAGAACATCTTGTCCTTAGTGGACAAGTCAGAACTCTTGTTTAGTTATGTATGCACCAGCAACCCAATCCTATTTATTCAGAGATAACTTTAACTGGCTTCAATATGGCTTACCAACTACTGTGCAGGATACAGCACAGATTAGATTTCCTTCCCACATTGTTTCCACATGATGCAAGGCATCTTCAGCAAAGGCTACATTTGGGGGAAAGTGGCTATGGTGACCCCTTTGGGCAGTAGACTTCAGACACAGACTTCAGAGAAAACATGTCAAGTCCTCTACTCAAATATCCAACTACAACACCCATCATCCCTGACCATTGTCGATGCTGGCTGGGGCCGGTGGGTGTTGGAGCTCACCAACAACAACTGGAGAGGAAAGCAGCCCCCCCCCCAACCGCTTTAATAGTTTCATAATGGGACAGAAGTGAACCTTTTTCAAGCATGAAGATGCAGCAATGAGTAAAACCTCTTTCACTGCCTGTCATGTACTTGCATGTGCTATAGCTTGTGTCTTCAACATAGCTGCCAAGTCTCCCGTATTCCCCGGGAAACCACCATTTTTCCAGCTGTTTCCCGCTGGCAGCCCGGATTTTTTTAAAAAAACGTAAATCACCCGGATTCTTACCGGCCCGAGGAGGCTCCTTCTGTGCATGTCTGGAGTCTCTGGACATGCGCAGAATTGATTTCTGGCGCTGCGGCCATTTTGGAAATGGGCAGAGCATGCCCAGAAGCGACTTCCGGTGCTGCTCTGCCCAGTTCCAAAATGGCCGCAGCGCGACTTCCGGTGCCGATCCCAGATTTTTCAATCTGGGAGTTGGCACCTATGGTCCTCAACAAGCTTATGAGTGCAGGATCAGGACATTCTTGGTGGGCTGTGTCCATGGGATTGTCTCAGAAGATACCTGCTTTTGCTTGGAAAACTCTCCACATTCTTGGCTCAGTATTACAGCTCTATATGTGGCTAACATTTGAATATGCTCCAGGAGTTGAGAATACAGTTGTTGATCCCATGACATGATCCTTTTTCTAGAGGCAGGTTCCGATACATCTTCTGTACGCATCTCGTCCTCCCCTCTCTTTTGGAATCACTGCAAGTGGATAAAGGGATGGGGAAATAGATCAGTGGGTACCTCCCTTGCCTCTTTGGCGCTATCATAGTCACAGGCCAAATGGATGGAATGAAAAATTGCATTCTCCGCCCTCCTGAAGAATGCCCAGCTGAACCGTTTGCAATTCTAATTTTATGAATGAGGGCCCCCCTCTTTTTCTTTTCCCCGTGTCTCGAAGTTCAAGCGGAGGAGGCAGCATTTCTTTTCCTCCCATTTCGATCGTCTGAAATAAGCAAACGTCTTTTGTTTACTGCAAAAAACTATTGGAAGGGAGGCAAAGAGTGTGACGTCCTTACAGCCTGATGGATTAAGCAAACATCTACAGTAATTTATATCACATGCTGAAATGGAGTAAAAACAGCAGCTCCTTCTGAGTTGGAAGGAACCTCAAATGGGTCACCGGGTCCTTCCCCCCTCCCCTGCCTTGTGGCAGGATCGATTTCATTCTTCTCTTAAAACCAGCCGGAAATGCCAGCAGCCTCTGTACATTCTGGCCTCTTATTTGATTTGATTATTGTTCTGCCAGCCCCTACAGATGGGCTGCAAATATAGATCTGCAACTCACAAAGGGATTGACTCGACCCTTGCCGCTTTCTAGATTACGTGCCTGGCCTCTCAACAAAGAGACCGGCACGGCTGGGAGAAAAGTGCAAAGTGTTTATTTGCACAAGGAACAGCCAACACAGGATCCCCCAGCGGACATCTTCGTGCCAGCCAGAAAACTTCCTCGCTCACAACACGTTGTACTTCAGCAGCTCTCTGTCATTTCCAGCCTGAATGCCAAATCGGCAGCAGGATTCAAGGAACATCAACAGATGTGCTATCAGAACATCCCCTCCCCTGCCCATATCCATGGGCGTAGCCAGGGGGGCAGGAAGGGGAAGCTGCCCCTCCCAAATCAATACAAATCAATAAAAAGACATAGCTAACTGAGGTTCTGCCCCCTCCTGACAAAAGGCCTGGTTACATCCATGCCCACAGGTTGTGAGCACCATTTCTGCTTTTATAGATGAATAAAACAAGCACTGTTTTCCATGGCACATCACACTGGAACAAGTGCAGAAGCTGTAACGGGGGTAGGCAATCCAAAGAAAACTTTGCAGCCTGACTTACACTGAAGAAAATACCGCAAGTTGTCCTGTACTCAGTGATCTCCAAGGATTGTGAGAACAAAATTCCTTCTTTCGATTCACAGCCTCCCCTATCCCTATCACGCTGATTGCAAATCTCTGGCCTGGAACAGTTGTGGGACAAAGGCACGGGGTCGTTGAACTATTTAACCCATGGCATTTCCCAATGAAAATACCTGCTTGCCTGCAACACATACAAGCACACAGGCTTCTATGGGGGGGGGGGAATACATTTTCAGGCATCCCCATCGCAGTGATCATTTGTCCCTGGTGTGTGGGTTAAGGCTGCAATCCTACACACACATACCTGAGAGTCGGCTCCATTGAACTCAATGAGTCGTACGTCTGTTTAGGCATGCGTAGGATTGTGCTGTTTGCCATTGAATCCAGGCCTGAGCTGGAATGAGGCCTTGGAAAGCATCCGCTGAGGTGATTCCTCCTCCCTTGCAGAGGTTTCCTAGGATGAAGAAGAGGAACAACTAGCCAGAAACAAGCTTCCTCCATCTCCCAAATCTGTGGATGCTTCCTTCCAACATCCCGTAAGGGGTGCTGAGTCTATTCTGGAATCTGCAGCTGGTGCAAAATGCAAGGCTAGGCTAGACTACTTTTCTTGGGCCCACGTTACACCTTACTGTCTCTCTTACTCCTTTCTATATTCTCTGAACCTGCTACTAGAGCATTGTTGCTTCAGTTTGCACAAATAACAGTAGGTGGCTATTCCTGCTGGATGGGTGGTAGAAGAGGACCTCAATAAGGCATCCCAACAATAGACCTTTTCAGCTCAAAGCATTTTGCAGCGGCCATCTCAGTTGCACCATAGGGAAGACACCTGTCTGGTTCAAGCTGCCAACGTCACACAACCCTTTCCCATTTATTCTCCCATCAAGCACGGCTAGGGAAAGGCAGAGTAAGACATACTGGGAGGTGATGATCTAACAAGATTTGCAGACCAGCTTCTCTTTCTGACCAGGGGCTCTTCAAACCATACCAAGAGGCAGCTTTGGAACTAACATAGGAAGCTGCCTTCTACCAAAGCAGGGACACTGGTCCCTCTAACTCAGTTCTGTCTACACTGACTGGCAGCTGCTCTCCAAGGTTTCAGGTGGCCATCTGGCTGGATAATGGTAAAGGCAAATTTCAAAGGATGGTTGTGTTTGTGTTCTCACATTGTTTCAGAAAGTGTGAATTTGACAGATTTTGGCTTTAAACAAGGATTGGCAAACTAAGGCCTGCGGGCCGGATCAGGCCTGATTGCCTTCTGGATCTGGCCCGCGGATCACCACATGAATCGCCAGCACACACATTCTTTCCCTCTCCCTCGCCCTGCCTAGAGGAGGAAGAGGGCTGGGCTTTGTTGATGCCAGCAGCAGCAGCAGCAGCAGCGCTCAAGTGGCCATTTTAAGCAGCCCCTCTCAGGAGCCCTTTCGCGCGCCGCTCATCATCCTGCCGCCAGCCCCTGCCACCCGCAAGACACAGGTAAGCAGCCGCCAGGGCTTGTGGTGCTCTTGCATCATTCCCCCACCCCCCAAAAAATATAGTCCAGCCCCCCTGCTGGAAAAGGTTTGCTGACCCCTGGGTTTTAAGGGTGTACTGAAACGAATTTTTGTCCCATCCCTTACCAGCAGCTACTGGCATATGGCCCCCTGAAGGTTACCCTTGAGGAAATGTGGCCCTAGGGTTCAAAAAAGGTTTCCCACCCCCCCAAAACTCTTTATAAAATCGTAGAATTGTAGAGCTGGAAGGGACCACGAGGATTATCTAGTCCAACCCCCTGCAATGCAGGAATCTTTTGCCCGTTGCGAGGCTTGAACCTACAAACCCTGAATGATGATGCCCTCCATGATGTGAGCAATGCAAGGGGCAGGGCTTTGAAAGTGCAACAAGGGTGGGTGTGTCCCCTTAAGGCACTAGGCCTCCAGGAGTGTTTTCAAAGTGTTGCTGGGCATGTATCTTTGTTTTAAACAGAGGCATATATACGTTGCCCTGACTGCCAATTCATACAATTTACCAGAACTGCATGGGATCTGCTTTGCCCATTCGGCCCTTATGGTTCATGTTTACGTTGGCGAAGGCCGGCCTAAAGTTCCCTCAGTCATAGCCCACAGCTGCTGCTGATCCCAAAGGAATTCAGCAGAAGACAGCACCCCTTGGCAACCGCTGAGGCTTTTTTCCATGGAAAATGTCACAGTCGTTTTCTCGGCTGAGGGGAAGGAAAGGGATTTTGACTTGCTTGCTTAATTTCTCTGACAAAGAGTGAGCGGTTCAAGAACCAAAGCTATTAGTATAGGAGTGTCTTCCTCTCCCCACCACTGCATTGCAAGAGTTTTCTCCAGAGGCAAAGGAGGCCCCAGAGAATAAAATCTTGGGACGTTTTGAGCACATACTGTGACGAGTGAAGCATTTCATTTGCCTCCCAAGGAATTCCACGTATTGGTCAGTGTTGAGAAAGGAGAAAGGAAATGACCAGCATGTGACACCATGTGTTTTTCCTATAGAACATGAAGCCTCAATCAAATTGAATACAAGCCAATACTTAGCTTTCATCAGTGGGACATGGCCTTGCCTCCTGCTCTTAAAATTGCCACTTAGGAAATATAGGTCAAATAACCAAATCTCCCACACATTACAAATATGTATGACACTCAGCTCATGAACTGGAAGCAAAATGGCTTCTCCTAGCTCAGGTGAATAACAAACAAGGATTCATGTCACCAGTATGTGACGCCACCCTTGAAACTGCCAGGTGATCTATCCCAAGGTTAATTTCCCCTTGATCAGTTCCATGGCCCCAATCCAATTCTGCCCATGTCCCTGTAGCTGCTTCTATCGTTTTCTTAAAAGCATGGGAAATTTGGTCACAGAACTCTTGATTTCACATCTCATTTGTCCCTGATTCAGGTAATTTCTCAATATAACTGAGGCAATTCAATTACAGCTTCACTGTCCTGCACCCAAAAGGGCAGGTAGGTCCACAGCCCATTCATGTAAACAGAGTAATACACCAGGGAAGCCTGTGATTATATATGTATCAACCCCATACCAATCCATCACTAGTTTGTTTAATAATCTGAGACGGCTACAACTCACTCCACGCAGCCTGCCTACACTGTGCTGGTTTTGTTGTGTAAACAGCTGCTGCCCTCTAGTGTTTCCTCATATGTTCTGCGGCGTCTGCCTGCCAATTTACTGAGCGTCCGTCTTGTTTTAATAAGCGCCTGTTTGTTCTTTGTGCCAGATGAGAGCATAAAACAAAATGGAACCATGCTGAAAACTGGAGCTTTTAGTGGTTTTTGTTTGTTTGATGTTGTTGTTTTGCTTTAAAAAAATCTCTGTGTGGTGAAAACCTAGTATTCATGCTCTAAATTTGTTTCCTGTGCACGACAAAACTGTATAGGGGAACCAGCCTCTAATTTTTGTGATTTTCACAGCAGTTTCATCTGCAAACCTGAGCAAGTGATAATGTTTGTTTCCATTCTCTGAAAGCTCCACCTGCTGATTTCCTCAGATTGAGCTGCCATCAAAGGCACAGGAGCAGGCCAAGTTAGCTTTTCTTCTTCTTCTTTTTTGTCCTTTTCCATTGACAAGTCTACTGCAATCCATGCATAGGAAAGTCTCTGTGGTGCAATGCAGACGGGATCTAGACTTGTGAAAGAATCAGCTTGAGACTGAGGCTTGTTTAATAGAACTTGGTTAGAATTAAGGCCTGCTTTTAGGGCAGAGGTGGGGAACCTTAGACTCAGGGGCCAAATGGAGCCCTCCACCTGAGCTCTTGTCACTCTCCCCAGGCCCTACTCCTTATCACCCTTGCCCCATTCTCTCCCATACAATCCAACATTCCTCAGATGAAAACAGGGGCATTCCTCACTCCACCACACAACTAACCCTCCTCAACCTCCCATTTTGCCCCCCCCCGAGCATTTCCTATCAGAAGAAGGACACCAACAGGACACAACACACACACCCTCCACCATCCTGAGAAAACCCCTTAATCCCAATTTTATTATACAGTCGTGCCTTGGTTTTCGAAAAGCTTAATTCTCAAACGTTTTAGGTCCCGAATGCCACAAACCCAGAAGTGACTGCACTGGCGGAGGAAGAAGAGTGCGGGGGGAGCGCACTGCCCCTGGCATCATGATCCCGGTGGGGTGTCATTGTGGCTGCCCCCCCCCGCAGGCCATGCTGGGTGCCACACCCCCGCAGGCGGTGTGCTAGGCCCCCAGGACACACACCAGCCCAGCCCCCCGCCTGCTCCCCGCCCCCCGGTGCCGGAGCATGAAGCTCCACCACTGAGTGACTGTTCCAGTTTGTAAACTATTTTTGGAAACCGAACATCCTATGGGGCTTCCGCAGCTTCCGATTGGCTGCTGGAGCTTCCTGCAGCTAATCAGAAGCTGCACTTTGGTTTCCGAACATTTTGGAAGTTGAACGGACTTCCAGAAAACGGATTCTGTTTGACTTCCAAGGTATGACTGTATTTTATTCTTTGGTAGATTTACAAAGAGAAAACAAACAAACAAACCAATACATAAGTTTTAGGAAGGGGAAAGATTAGACACGTAAAGAAAAGAAAAATTAAGGCTCCTTGTACACCGCTCTGCTTGCCCTTTCTCCCCGCCCAGGGCCACCATGCCCTCTGCCTGCACCTCAGGTGTACTTGTCTAGAGACAGAGTCAGCGTCCAAAGTTAGGTCCAGTCCTAGAGTTGGACGGACAGCAATCCGCATGGTCAGACAGTCCTGGGGTCAGGGAATCTGATGATCATGGAGTCAAGGGTCAAGACAAGCAGGAAGCAGCAAGATGGGGCCAGGAATGACAAGCATTGTTGCCAGCATCTGACTGCTGCTGGAAGCTCTGCTTAAGAAGGCTGAAGGCAGCTGGTTCTCATCAGTGCCTTCTCCTCTGTGTCCTTGAAGGCTGATCTGCTGCAGGTGGAGTCACTCTGCCTTCTCCCCTTTCAGGCTGCTGTTCAGCAGGCGAAACTGACTCCTGGCCCATGACAGTCTAGGTCATGTACATGAAAGCTAAGGCCACACGGGTTGAACTACAGGTTGTATCCAGTGGTGAACCCCAATGCTAAGAGAAGGCTCTTGGATCTAGCAGAAGTTTCTATCAACAGAAAGGGCAAGAGGTGATTTTGACATTTCTGCTTGCTGAAGCAACCTCTACCATGCACTCCCAAAATCTGCTGCAGGGGGTAGTGAGACCCTTCAGAAGTGAGTGGGAGGGTGGCATGGAGAGCTACACAGGGAAGGGGAGATGCCGTGGACATCATCTCTCTTCCTGTTACACCGACAGAAGCCTCTGATGGATCAAAGAGCCTTCCATCAGTACAATGGAGACCATTGGAGACAAGCCACCATCTGAATGTCCCATTCATGCTAGTTGGCCATTAGCCTGGTTGTGTTTACACTGAAGTAAGTTTAGGTAATGTCACTGCCTGTCCAGCCAAAAGGGATTTCCACCCTCCTTTTTAATATAACAGCTATAATCAGCTTCCCTTGGAAATATACTATTACACAGCCCAAAACAAGAAGGATTTTGTTGCTTTCAACAATTTCAATTTATCTGATTGGAATAAAGTGCCCAAGAACTTTTTAAAAAATAACTGCAAACCAGAATCAAACATAAAAAAGCATTAAGCATAAAGTCAGGAGGACAGTATACCAAAAGTAGTATTCCAAAAGGGGAGGCTTACATAACCAACCTATGTGGTTGTCGGTGTTGTCTCAATGAAACACCCTTCTGTATAATAACTACAGGAGTCCTGTGAAGAACTACCTTATATTAGGTCAGACAACTAGGTCCATCAAGCCCAAATTTTCTGCTCTGTTGCTGCCCTAGATAGATTTACCCAGTTCTGCATCCTGAGATCCCGCTAATTGGAGAAAGCAGGGATTGAACCCAGGACACGGGGGGAGAACCTTTAGCTTCTCCAGATGTTGTTGAACTACAGTTCAGGTCATACCTGCCCCTTGGCCATGAGGGCTGAGGCTGATGGGACTTGGAATCCACCAACATCTGGTGAACCAAAGGTTCCATAGCCCTGATTTAAGGCATCCTGCTTGTGAAACATCTGCTCTGCCACTGAGTTACAGACCTTGCCCATTCTCATCCAATACAGGATTTGTCTGCCAACCACATAGGAATGGAGGAGTTGCTATGTGGCCCATGGGATGCATCTAAATTAAACCTCTCTGAGACAATATTATTTTTCTCCACTCACAACTTCTTTTGCAACTGCTACGTGGAATACAACTGTCTGAATGCCACCCACAAGCCCACAAGCACTTATCGGAAGTGCTGCTGTGCTGTGGGAGTGCAGGAAAACCCTGAAGAATCATTTTGGATGAAGACTTCTCTTTTCTGAGAATCTTATCTTACATTTTGAGGTCACACTCTCTAATAAAGAACTTGGGATGTGGGTGCTGCTGAGATTACTGAGAAACAAGAGAGAAGGATCAACATGCAAGTAATTTCCCCTAATATTGTGCATTTTATATGTTATCTTTCATTTATGCACATTTCCCCCACAATAAAAACATTTTTTCACACTTTGCTTGGTCGAAGTACTGCATCGCAAAATTCAGAAAGCACGAATTTTGAAGGACAGCTGTGCTTGTTTGCTTATTTACTCAAGAAGTGTGAATTAAGCAATTTCTCATTAATATGCAAACAAAAATTAATTTCTTCCTCATCCCTAGCCAGGAATAATTGAATATTCTGTGTGAGTCATAAAGGGAAAATGCAGGGAGGGGAGGAGCATGACTGATTCACTGGAACTCTGAAGAAAAGTTCTGTTAGGAGATTAGGATCCACTGCAATGTTTTGCTACAGATTTCAAAGGCAGAATAAAAAATCTGAGCCAATGAGTACACAACCATGTGTTTCCATACTGTTCTTTCCAATATTATGGGATCGTTCCAAAGCTATTTAGCATTGCCTGTATCGAGGGAAATCTTTTTATTCACATAAATGGTTCAGCCACCATCTGACCAGAGGAGTTGTCTCTAAGGTACCCAGGTCCTAAAGGCCTAAGCCATGCATGACTTTAAAGCTTATGACCAGCTCTTAGAACAATGGTTTTCAACCAGTGTGCTGTGGCACCCTGGGGTGCCCTGAATGGTGGCCTGGGGTGCCGTGGGCAACACTGACCTCTGTCCCTCTTTCCCTCCTCTTATGCCCTCTCACATCTCTGCCTCCCCAAGGCTTGCACAGTTGTTTGTTGCAGCAGCCCTGGCTACAAGCTCCCCAGGTGAATGGTGCCTTTGGGGCTGGCCAGGGATTGATTCCCAGGCCCCTGTGGGGCAGTGTGAGGAGCCACCTCTCTTTGGGGTAGGGAGGAGCAGCTCAAAGATCAGGATCAATGGCAGGTGCTGCATGGAGGACTCTCCCAAGGAGAGGGGAGAGGAGAGGAGGTTGAGGGAACACTCCACAAGGGAGGGTATTTGAAAAAGGGTGAGAGGCTGCCAGCTCTGCAGGCAAAAGGTGGCATAACTGGACTCCTGAGCCCCACAGGGGTGCCGCAGAAAGAATGTAGCTGATCAAGGGAGCCATGAACTCAAAAAGGTTGAAAGCCTCTGTCTTAGAATCATGTTCTGAAATTGACTCCTCTATTTTCCATTTTAAGATACACATAATTTTCCGAGCTTTTCGATCCTGAAAGGGCAGCTCTTTTTCATTTTTTTTTCTTTTTAGCCAACCCTCAAAATCTGTTTTCATTTCCAGGGTTCAGTCCTGGAATATATGAAGTCAGTGTCCCTGAACACGTGCAGAGTGCCTTTCCTCCACATTTCCACATCAGTTTGCAGCGTGTGTGTTAAAGTCAATCTGAATGTAAATGCAAATTTCGCCCGATGTTTATCTGTGCTTGATCTATTTTTATTTATTTATTGGGTTTATAGAATGCCTTCCTGCCTAGGCACCCAAGGCTGCTTACCATTTTAAAACACTAAACCAGATCATTGTATAAAGTGAAGAGTGACGCAGTCCTCTCAGGCCAACCAGGAGCTCCCTTGCCTGAGTTCCCTCACTTCTCCCTTCTTTCAGGGCATGCAAGTCTTCAACAGCCCCGGGGAAGTTGCAGGAGAGGCTTCCCCAAACACTCTATTGGGTTGCTGATGGTCCTGCCAGGGCCTGATGGCTTGAGTGCTCCCTTTATGCACACTTTAACCTCAGTGCGTGAATTTTCGTTCACATCTTTTGGCTGGAGAACCGCTCTGCAAAATTCAGAGAAGTGCAAATTGCACATTTCCATCTTCACATTTCTTTTCTTTTCGGAACCTTGCAAATGAAGTAGTTCGCCTTTAAATGCAAATGGAATCCAATTTCTCCCCTGCTCCAGCGTGAGCTCAGTTATAACGGCTTTTTCACTCCGTCACCACACTGAGCAGCAGCACTAAATATGCCTTCAGAGTAAACACTGGCAGGCAGGCGTTGCCAGCTCTGCTCGCCAGCAGCCTCTCTTTAGCCTCATTCACAACAGAGGTTTCGCCAGCACTCTGATGGCGCCTTGGTTCCATTGCATACCTGTCTGCTAAGGCAGCAATGGGCAACTCACTTGCCAGGTCTGTCATTTGGCTCGTCGAAAAGAGGTTTGGGCAGATGATCCCTTTCCACAATCTGAATGTGTGCTCATCTCTGTGCCTAGCATTCAATAGCCACTGTTTTGCTATGAACACACTGCCCTCTAGGAAAGCAACGGATTCAAGCAACCCCAGGGACACAGTTGAGGTCCAATTTATCCCAATGGTTTTCTATTAACTGCCAGCTTTGGAATGTGGAATGCCACAGGAACAAAAAAAAATGTAAAACGGAGGCTACATCCTCTGTGACGCCATAAGCTCTTATGACAGTCACCTTAAATGGCCAGCATCAGTCAGCAATGTCAGAAGCCATCTTAGCGTGAGATCTCTGTGCATGATACGGGCAAAGGGAGGGTCAAGTTAACTTTCTAGGGCTGCTAGAGAAATGTTTAGTCAATGGACGAGCAGCCAATGAAATGGCTTTCTTGCATCGGAAAGATGCAGCGGACCTGCTCAGTCGGCAAAGCATGAGACTCTTAATCAGGCATCCCCAAACTGCGGCCCTCCAGATGTTTTGGCCTACAACTCCCATGATCCCTAGCTAACAGGACCAGTGGTCAGGCATGATGGGAATTGTAGTCCAAAACATCTGGAGGGCCAAAGTTTGGGGATGCCTGCTCTTAATCTCAGGGTCGTGGGTTTGGACTAGATGACCCCCTTCCAACTCTACAATTCTATGATTCTGCTAATTCTAATTCCCCTCAGAAAGCGTGAAGGGTGTGTGGGGACCCACTAGCCGTGCCCCCAGCACTGATGCCCCTGTTGGGCAAGTCCTTCACAGACTGCATGTCCAGCATTAAAAAGAAAGATCCTGAAGTGTATACAGTGGTACCTCTACTTACGAATTTAATGCGTTCCGAACGCACATTCGTAAGTCGAAAAAAATTGTAAGTCGAATTCCATAGGAATGCATTGGGAGAAAAAATTCGTAAGTCAAAGCAACCCTATCTAAAAATTCATAAGTAGAAAAAATCCTATCTAAACTGCATCCAAGATGGCGGACAGAGCTCCATTTGTAAGTAGAAACATTCATAAGTCTGTTGCTTCACTGTTTTGAATGCTCCCCCTGCTCCTGCCCTCATTCTCCCTCCTGAGACCACACCCACCCAATATCCATGTAATTAGCACAATCCTGCCAATGCAGATGTATGTGCAAAGGCATATATAGTCCCTGCTCATGTGTGTCACACCCAGAGCCCTCTGTAAACTGTACCGAAGCCAAATGTTTAGATGCTTCAGAGAAGCCCTTTCCGTAGATGCGTCATTGAGGTGGATGTACACAAAGAGGTGAAATCTCTGAAACACCCACATTTATAAGTAGCAGTGGCCAAGTTAAATACAGTTAGATCTAGCTGAGTCTTCCTTCTTGGCTCAGAAACGATTATACCTCGCAGCGCTTGGGGAGTAAATAATTAGCCCTAATTTGGCTATATTTAACCACACAAACCGCAAACCTGTCTCTAATGTGGCTGCCTTGATATGTGATATAGCTTGAATGGGAACATTTTGTACAAGGCACTGTTCAGAAAGTAGCTTCTGCGGTTTTCAGGTGTTATGTCATACAAGACCTCTCCGTTCGTCTATTTTGACAGATTTCGGTGGTGTTAAAATGGGATGGTCTTTATGCATCCAACAGGGGGAACGGGAAAGGACCCCATCATTTGCTTGTTCATTTTTGTACGCTATTGCGACCACACAATTTCTATAAGAAATAAATTAAGTAAAAGGAATCAAGAGGAAAAGCAGTGGGATTACTAGAAGAAGAAGAGTTTGGATTTGATATCCTGCTTTATCACTACCCGAAGGAGTCTCAAAGCGGCTAACATTCTCCTTTCCCTTCCTCCCCCACAACAGACACTCTGTGAGGTGGGTGGGGCTGAGAGACTTCAGAGAAGTGTGACTAGCCCAAGGTCACCCAGCAGCTGCATGTGGAGGTGCGGAGACGCGAACCTGGTTCCCCAGATTACGAGTCTACCGCTCTTAACCACTACACCACACTGGCTCCGCAGAAAGGGCTGCAGAAAGGAAGCAACTAATTAAAAGAATTTACTGTATATAGGAAATACCTGGAAATGGCGAATTAAAGGGGCAGTAGCCACGATCAGTTGCTGAACTGAACTTATTGCGGAGTAAGCATATTCAGTGTTCTACTTTTGGATTATAAAAAAAAGTGAAGTGCTGGTACTCTTGTATTGATAAAAGTGCTGCGGGTGACAGCACAAAATGGTCGCTATGGGCAGCAAAAAAATAGGTGAGTACAAAAAGAGTCACGAGTATATTGGGGCCTTTCCTGTGCAGGCAGGCATTTCAGGGATCATTATGAGGCCCCCTCATGGTAAATGAAGGGCTCGTCCACACCAGAGTGGAGGAATCGGGATTAAAAATTACTTGTTCCAGTTTGTTGCGGTGGGTTGGCCAATTGTCACTTTCTTTCACTCCCCTTTCCACACACATTACTTCCTCAGTGCTTTAGTTTCTTCACCGGTCTTGCTCATAACTATTTCCTGAATAAAGAAATGTAGGTGTGTATATATCCCCGCCGCCCCCTTTGGATCCCTCTGATTTGCACAAAACCAGAAAACCACAGTCAAACCTCACTAAAAATGTCTACACCAGATACCCCAAAAGTGTGTGTGCTGAGAATTTACAATTGCTTTAATCATTTATAATTACCTCGCACTGTCTGTACACAAGCCCTTATCAGTACAGTGGTACCTCTACTTACGAATTTAATGCGTTCCGAACGCACATTTGGAAGTCGAAAAAATTTGTAAGTTTAATCCCATAGGAATGCATTGGGAGAAAAAATTCGTAAGTAGAAGCAACCGTATCTAAAAATTCGTAAGTAGAAAAAATCCTATCTAAACCACATCCAAGATGGCGGACGGAGCTCCATTCGTAAGTAGAAACATTCGTAAGTAGAGTTATTCGTAAGTAGAGGTACCACTGTATTTAATTGTCATAATATAATCAACAAATCAGAAGGGAGGGATAAACACAAAAGGGTGCAAACCTACTGGTACAAACAGGAAAGAATGAAGTTGCTCCTCATATACAAATTCAAATACATGCAGGTGTGGTCTACTCTGGTCTAATTCTAATGGGCAAAAAATGGATTAACAGTGAAATCATGCTAAAATGTGGGCAAGGCCAAAGATCCTTATGGAATCATTGCTTTAATTCTGTTTTCCAGCTGACTGCAGAAGAGCAAGGCATCAGCGTCAATAAAGAGCCCTAATTGTGAACCACTATGATTCCCGTCAAGTGATATTCAGAGAGGCATACTTCCTCCAACAGAGGAAGTAGAACGTAGACATCCTAGCCAGTAGCCATTAATGCCCTTATCCTCCTTATCCTCTTAAGACTGTGACTACATGCAGACTTAATTCATGACTTCAGCACCAGCCAACCTTTGTTTACCGTATAGCCCAATGAAGAGTTCTGGAGAGCTCTAAAGCTTGAACATCATTTTGTAACATGTTGGTTGGCCAAATAAATCTATCACCCCAATGTGGATTTTGGAATGTTAATTAATGGCAAGAAGACCTGCTTTCAAATGAGCTATAACCAACACAGAGAAAGCTTTAGGTTTACTGAGTAGCAGTGAATTTTACTTCTCCTCTACTTTTTTTAATTAAAAAAAAGTTTGCATTTGGCTGGAAAGGTGTAGGAGAGGAATACCATTGAGATGCAGATTCTCCAGCCCAAGGAAAAATAGCTGAAAGAAGTGCTACCTTTTTAATTTATTTTATAAAGGGGTTTTTTTTACTGGAGATTTTATTTCCGCAAGCACTCGTGCCAAAATAATAAATCCCAAGAGCAGAAGAAGGGAGAAGCCTTTGGTTCATGTGTTGTCTTTTTGTCCTGGCTCAGGTAGGGATTGGAGCCAAACAGAGACCGAGCCAGAAACTCACTCCAATGGCTAATTAAGTTTCCAAGGAGCATTGCACCATCCTTCAGGTAGGAGCAGAAGCAGGCTCTCTATGACTCTAAAGCCACTTTCATGGAAATAAAAAGCCATGTGGTCACAAGGGGTACCTGCCTGAGCTTTGCATTAGGTAGAGAGGGCAGGGCAAGGGAGATGTCCTTTGGCTGCCTTGTTTCCATCTCCAGAGATTTCTCCCTGAGTCCTGTCTAGCCAAATCAACAACACATTTGACACCAGCTTGGCTGCAGGAGTTGCCAGAAGGAAGTGTACAAAGTGCCATCCAACCGTCTTAGGGACCCCACTCTGGATTTGTGTGGGGTTTGCTCCTTCGCCTTTTCTTCTCACAAACGAGTATAGCCACAAGGCACCAGAGGTTTGGGATCAGAGTTTTCCTTCTCCTAGATGTGCTACCTTCCCAGGTTGACGAGCCCCACCTGCCCCTCATTTCCCTCTGCAGCTCATGCAGAAACTGGTTTCTTTACCATTGGACTCACTCAGTCCACCAGAACAGAGGAATTCCTTAACTCACCAAGGGTTTGAAACCCATTGGCTACCCTCAGTTGGTTTAGCCGGCCAGTTAGAATCATAGAATCATAGAGTTGGAAGAGACCACAAGGGCCATCCAGTCCAACCCCCTGCCAAGCAGGAAACACCATCAAAGCATTCTTGACATGTGGCTGTCAAGCCTCTGCTTAAAGACCTCCAAAGAAGGAGACTCCACTACACTCCTTGGTAGCAAATTCCACTGCCGAACAGCTCTTACTGTCAGGAAGTTCTTCCTAATGTTTAGGTGGAATCTTCTTTCTTTAAGTTTGAATCCATTGCTCCGTGTCCGCTTCTCTGGAGCAGCAGAAAACAATCTTTCTCCCTCCTCCATATGACATCCTTTCATATATTTGAACATGGCTATCATATCACCCCTTAACCTTCTCTTCTCCAGGCTAAACATACCCAGCTCCCTAAGCCGTTCCTCATAAGGCATCGTTTCCAGGCCTTTGACCATTTTGGTTGCCCTCTTCTGGACACGTTCCAGCTTGTCAGTATCCTTCTTGAACTGTGGTGCCCAGAACTGGACACAGTACTCCAGGTGAGGTCTGACCAGAGCAGAATACAGTGGTACTATTACTTCCCTAGATTCCCTAGTTAAAGACATTTCTCAGGGTGTGGCCACCTGTCGCATGCTGCCAGCTTCTAGGAGCCGCAGGTGAGTTACTAAGTGCAGGGTGGAGGCCAAAATGGACAAACTATTCCAGAAGGAGCACAGCAGGTCCCCTGTCAGGTGTACTACTCTTCCCCTAGCCCCACCCCCACTGTGTGTGTGAGTGTGCATGCGTGCATGCATAAATACAAAATAACCTCCAATCAACTCTACCATCTATCTATTTCATATACACTGAAGTCCAGCGCAGAGGGCCTTCTGGCGGCTCCCTTGCTGCGAGAAGCCAAGTTTCAGGGAACCAGGCAGAGGGCCTTCTCAATAGTGGCACCTGCCCTGTGGAACGCCCTCCCACCAGATGTCAAAAAGAAAAAAGTCTGCCAGACTTTTAGAAGACATCTGAAGGCAGCCCTGTTTGGAAGCCACCCAGAGTGGCTGGGGAAACCCAGCCAGATGGGCAGGGTATAAATAATAAATTATTATATTATATTATATTATATTATATTATATTATATTAATTATACACATTTAAAAAATAATACTAATGTATGAATTACTTCCAAAATGATCAAATTCTTCAAAACATAAAAGTAAGCTATTATCAGAAATTTATAAAATACTAGCTGACTCGGCCACGCGTTGCTGTGGTTTTTTTGGAGGGGGAGTATTGATGTCATTTGTGTTTTGAATGGTAATGGTTGCATAACTTGTTTTTGGTTAGTGTTTTGATGTAATATGCTTTTCCAGATGTATGAACTTTGTCCTTGGATTTGTTGTCTTAATTATTTTTGGTTTTTTATGATTATTTGCTGTGCCTGACTTAGGGTCCTTGTTTCCCAGGAAAGGGGGAGGATGTGTCCGTCCCCCCCCCCCGGACTATGTGTTTCCCCCCCCCTCCCCGTTGTTGAGTCTCATCCCTGTGATTACTCCCATCCTGTAGCGACCCTTGAGGTATCCCGTACCCCCTCCCCCCCACCCTGTGGATCCCCCCACCCTATGTCAGCCCATGACCTATTCGGGCCCCTCCTCCCTCCTCACGCAGTGTCTACATTTTTATATACCGTATATAGACAGTGGTACCTCGGTTGAGGCAACCCAGTCAGATAGGCAGGATACTACTACTACTACTACTACTACTACTACCGTACTACTACTACACTGGCCCTGAGTGCAAAATGTCAATAAAGAGACAGTGCTCTTCTCTTTGAGAGAGGTCAGCCTGTTCATAATTAACTGGTAGTTCCTGACGTTTTTGATGGCAGCTGAATGAACTAATGGTGCATGAGTTGTAATTTCCTCTTTTCTGTGCTCCCTGGGCACTGTGTAGCACACAGAGAGCCCTTTGCAGAGATGGGCTGCCAGGAGCCACCTGCCTGAATGGTAAGAAGAATGCTGTGGCCTCTTCCACCTAAAGGTTCAGATCAATGCGGTGAAGCAAAAGAAAGAAAGAAAGAAAGAAAGAAAGCATTTCAGAAGCAGGAGAAGCATGAAACCACCACACGTTGCGGGTGAAAGGAAAAGGTGCTTCATTGCACATGGCTTGATTTAAAGCTTCACTCCCCCTTCCTTCCTTGAGATGCATTTCGGTTACTGCAGGCTAAAATTTCTGAAGATCCTGTACAAGAATATCCTGCAGGGCAAAGGACAAGGAACGAGGAAAGGTTGGCAGGCAGCCTAGCAGAGTATTCTCGTCTAACAGAAGCAATGCAGTCGTACCTCGGAAGTCGAACACCTTGCATGTTAACCTTTTGGCTCCCAAACGCCACAAACCCGCAAGTAAGTGTTCCAGTTTGCAAACGTTCTTTGGAACCTGAACGTCCAACGCGGCTTCCGATTGGCTGCAGGAGCTTCCGGGAGCCAATCAAAAGCCACGCCTTGGTTTCCAAATGTTCTGGAAGTTGAACGGACTTCCTGAACAGATTCTGTTTGACTTAAGAGGTACAACTCTATTGAGGGATATGTAATAGATAAGGTACCTAACAATGACAGCATGCAAAACTTCCGGGATTCGCATAACTGTTTATATGCAGAAATTCCACAGCTTCAAGCAAAAAGCAGGAGATATTTCCAACGGAGCGAAAACGTCTCTTAGTTCCACAATACATAACCTTCTGGGTTCCACAGAACTCTTTGCCAAGCAGCACCACTTAGATAGATGGTTTCAGTGGGAGCTGGCATCTGAAATACTGCACTTTGGAACTCCCTGCCTATTGAGGTCCCTCCACTGTACTTTTTTGGCACCTGCTAAAAATATTCTTGCTGAGACAAGCCTACGCAGAAGCTGAGGTAATTTTAATCTGTTTGGTATTTAAACTTTTGTATGCTTTAATGTACGGTTGTTGATTTTTCTTATTATTGCAGGGGCGGGGGAAGAGATCTACTTAAGTTCATCCGTGGGATTACAGACACTCTGGGAGCCTACAAAGAGATGTTTGACAAGCTCAAGAGACAACAGCAGCAGCTGCCCATGTTCCTCACAAAGAGACCAGCACAACCACCACCAGATGTGCCCACAAAACTCACCTGGAACAGGTGCTTGCCCAGAACACTGTGCCCGTACTAGCTAAGGGTGCTTCAAGATGGTGTATGTGGCAATATTGCAAACAAACCATTCAGATATCACAGGTACTTAAAACAAGTAGTGACTGGGAAAAGAACCTTTTTCACTCACAATACCCCATTTATTTATTTTTTAGAGAGTCCTGCTCAGGGAGACTCATATCAAGAGGCAACTGTCACTTTGTCCACATGCCATCCATTTAAAGCACGTTCTTCCCTCAAAGTATCCTGGGAACTGTAGTTTGCTGCTCCCACATACAGCTATATTCACAACACTCTTAAACTACAGTTCCCATGATTCTGGGGTGAGGGGGTGGTTAGTTATGTGCTTTAAATGTATGGTGTGCATGCAACTTGTGTTGTTGTTTTTTTGTAAAGCTAGAAATACAGCCCAATAAAATAAGTTATTGCATGGCGCGCCTTGTAAATGGGAAATGAGAGGCTTTACAACACCCAATAACGTCCTGTGCCTTTCTTTGTAAACTGGGGAAAGGGTGCCCAAGAAGTTGGAGACTTGAGCTCACTCTTGTTTACTAGATGTAGGGCTGTGTCACCTGATACCTTTGCTACCAGGTACAGGTGCCACGCCCATCACCCCACACCCTCGAGTCCACCTCTCCCCTTCCAGGAAACACTTTGCTTAGACCTCACCTGACGGCTCTGTCAGAATCAGGCCCGCCCTTCTCAGCAACGGGAGTGAAAGGCTCTTTGTTCCTCTGGGCAATTATATTGGAGAGTGGGAATAAAAATGTGTTGAAAACTCCTGACTGAAGGGCAGCCTCTAGCTGCTCGCGAAGGTTTCTGAAACAAATAGCCCAGTTCTTCAAACATTACACTGAAGACTTTGTTTCCCCCCACGCCACGCCAAAGCTCTTTGGGGGCTGGTTTCCCTGCTGGCCCACAGGAGCCGATTTCAAGAGTTAACCTGGAATAATCAGTTGCGATAAAACAGGCCTTGTCTCCTTCGCAAAGAAAACAAGTCAATCACAGGGCAAATAACATCTTGAAACATTCTTGTTCATATGCCACTGAGAAACAAGCTACACAAAGGATTACCGAGAGTAACACAAACATATTCCTCCCATCCCTGTCCCCAGACTATACCTGTGCCAGAAACACAAAAGCTATATTTTCTGATTATATGTCAGGAGTTTGCACCCAAGCTGTGCAAAAGAACCCTTTGGTAGTAGGTAAGGTCTTTGGGCGCATGATCCACATGAGTGCTCCAGAATTGAAATGCTTACACATTAAACCAGAAGGGCAGGAAAACATGGAATTTAGGAACACAGAAAGCTGAGTGAGGCCAAGTCAAACCATTGGTCCATTCAGGCAACAACCATTTTGCAAGGGGGTTGCATTCCTGACGCACCCACACACCCACACCGAGTGCATGCAAGCTCATTCCACCACCTTTTCCAGCCACTTCCAGGGCCAGTGTGGTGCATACACAGTCGCACATAAATTGGACGCACCTAAAATGTTCGTGGTCTGTATAGCTCAGAACACACTCCTAAACTGTCCCAATAAAACCAGGACTACCCGTTTCTTCGCGAGAGAGCCCAGCTACCATTTGGGGCACTGTGATCTCATGGGGTGCCCCAAAACACGCGTTTTTGGGTGGGAGCTGCAAAAAAGCTAGTCTTTTGGGACTGTGATCTTGCATGGATCACATGACTTGCACAGGAGCATGGGCCTGGTATGCAGCACCCCCAGATTTTCGCCTTAACATGTTGGAGGATATGTCAAATTTGTTGACACTGACAGGCAGCAGATCTCCAGGGTTTCAGGCAGAAATCTCTCTCAGCCCTACCTAGAGATGCTGGGGACTGAGCCTGGGACCTTGTGCATGCAAAGTGGGCCCTCTGCCCCTAAGCTACAGACCTTCCTCTTTTTATTAGTTAGTGCAGTTTTTATAGTTTTTCTCTTTTTAATGCACACCACTCTGATCTCCTTAACGTTGCAAAACATTAAGTATTGGGTTGGATTCGTTTTTTTAATTTTTAAAACTTGATATTCTCCTTCACCACAAAGGAACTACTCGGAGCGACTTGCAAACAGAAAAACAAAAGCGATCCAGCCATTAAGACACGAATTATCCCGTTAAAAACAACAAATTACAAAGAGCAGCCCCAGCAATCAGCACATTAAGCAGTGACAGAATAATAAGAGGGAAAAAATGCTTTCAAATGCAGTGGAGCACAAGGAAAGAGGAAGGTAACCTAACCTCTTGTAAACAAATAAATGTAACTGCATGTATGTGTCTCTCTGTGTGTGTTCCATTGTAGTGCAGCTGAATGCTAAGTAAATTTCAGGGCCTCATTGTTTCTACAAGATCTGCCAGCCACCTACTGTGTGAACAACAGGTTCGACACCTGCTGCCTGAGCTGTATCTGAACCACACATTCAAAGTACACCACCCAAATCTCCGGGCAGTGTGAGATTCCAGGGAAACCAGGTGCACTTTAACCCAGAGTCTGTGTTTCCTAGTGGGAAATGAGGGTAGCCAATGGGTCTTAAACCCTCCGTGAGTTAGGGAATTCCCCTGCATGCAAATATAGAATCTGGTGATTAAGCAGATGACACCAATAGCTGGTCCAATGGTCAAGAAGGAGATGCCTCTGTTGCAGAAGGAAGTGACGGGCAGATGGGGCTCATCAACCTGGGAAGATATCCCATCTGTTGTTGTTGTTTAGTCGTTTAGTCGTGTCCGACTCTTCGTGACCCCATGGACCAGAGCACGCCAGGCACTCCTGTCTTCCACTGCCTCCCGCAGTTTGGTCAAACTCATGTTCGTAGCTTCGAGAACACTGTCCAACCATCTCGTCCTCTGTCGTCCCCTTCTCCTAGTGCCCTCAATCTTTCCCAACATCAGGGTCTTTTCCAAGGATTCTTCTCTTCTCATGAGGTGGCCAAAGTATTGGAGCCTCAGCTTCACGATCTGTCCTTCCAGTGAGCACTCAGGGCTGATTTCCTTAAGAATGGATAGGTTTGATCTTCTTGCAGTCCATGGGACTCTCAAGAGCAGGCATCCCCAAACTGCGACCCTCCAGATGTTTTGGCCTACAACTCCCATGATCCCTAGCTAACAGGACCAGTGGTCGGGGTAGATGGGAAATGTAGTCCAAAACATCTGGAGAGCCGAAGTTTGGGGATGCCTGCTCAAGAGTCTCCTCCAGCACCATAATTCAAAAGCATCAATTCTTCGGCGATCAGCCTTCTTTATGGTCCAGATCTCACTTCCATACATCACTACTGGGAAAACCATAGCTTTAACTATACGGACCTTTGTAGGCAAGGTGATGTCTCTGCTTTTTAAGATGCTGTCTAGGTTTGTCCCATATCCCATCTAGGAGACAGAAAACTCTGATCCTAAACCTCTGCTGCCTTGCAGGATACCTTCAGGAGAACAAAAGGCTAAGGAGTACACAAATCCAGAGTGGAGTCCCTTAGACGGTTGAATGGCGCCTTGTATGCCTCCTTCCGCCAACTCCTGCAGCCAAGCTGATACCAAACATATTGTTCTGCTTTCCTTTGGATCACATCAGCGTGGCTGAGAGTCTTGTTGTCCAGGCAGCCCAGGCCCTCCATACAAACTGCTTAGTGCCCAGGCTTGCACCCCAGGGTGGTCCCTTCAGTGCTGCTAACGCAGCATTTTTACTTCACCCTGAAGACGCACTCCATTGTCTCTTGACAGATGCCTACATACAACCTGAGTCTGCCATGGAGGGATTTGCAGCAGTCCATTTCAAGAAGCTCTGGCTTTTCCCATAGCCACAGCATTGGATTCAAAACAGACATCACCATCCTGCTTTTTGACTCTCTCTCCAGCCCACTGCTTAACGGTAGTAGTAGCTCTGTTGCTTAACTCCCAGCTGCCATTTCAAACCCTAACCTTTCCTAAAACACTGCCATTGTCTTCTAAACTAAACCCTCAGTTGAGGAAGGGAGGAAATGAGGTTCGCTTTTGAGCCTTTGTGTTGCCTGAATGGCTCATCCGCAGGCACCTCGAAAGGAAATGATCTGAGTTAATTAGCTTTTACACTAGGCTTAATTAAAGAATTAACAAGGTCTAGTGCATGACTTAGATTCACACCGGGTCAGGCTTAAATTAAATAAATTGAATTGAATATCATCTCGAAGGAAATTGGCTTCGACACCCCAAACCTTAATTAAATTCCAGCACCATAAACCTATAACATTACTATTAAAGGTAAAGGTAAAGGGGCCCCTGACCATCAGGTCCAGTCGTGTCCGACTCTGGGGTTGCGGTGCTCATCTCGCTCTATAGGCCGAGGGAGCCGGCATTTGTCCGCAGACAGCTTCCAGGTCATGTGGCCAGCATGACAAAGCTGCTTCTGGCGAACCAGAGCAGCACACGGAAATGGCATTTACCTCCCGCCGGAGCGGTCCCTATTTATCTACTTGCACTTTGAAGTGCTTTCGAACTGCTAGGTGGGCAGGAGCTGGGACCGAACAACAGGAGCTCACCCCATTGCAGGGATTCGAACCGCCGACCTTCTGATCAGCATGCCCTAGACTCTGTGGTTTAACCCACAGCGCCACCTGGGTCCCATAACATTACTATTATGTTGCTTTAATAGTCATAGCTCCCTTCCCCGCACAGAATTCTGGGAGCTGTAGTTTGTTAAGAGTGCTGAGAGTTGTTTGGAGACCCCTTTTCCCTTACAGAGCCCCTCTTTCCAAGGGACCCTGAAAATTGTGAAATCCTGGAGAGTCAGTGTAGACAATACTGATCTGAGTCAGAATAAGGCAGGAATGCAATTCATGCATTGATCACTGAGCAAACATGATGTGTGGACATTGGGCATATGGAGAGGGAAAGCAGAGCTGGACACCCGAATCATTACAACACCCCACCTCCCTCTATGCATACACTTAATGACACCGAATATCTGTCCATCATTTGCGTATGGAAGAAAGGAAGGCTTAGTTCTTGTGCTGCATCAGTGATAGCTTAGCCTATTCCGCTCCTAAGTTTCACATTTTCATGAACTTGGCTTAGCAAAATATGTTCCTTTTGTCGGCCAGATATCAGCTTTCCTGATCAACAAGCTTTTCTGGTAAACAATCAATGTGTTTGTTCATGCCTGCAACTGTCTTTTTAAAGCACTTCCCTTTAATCTACCTTTACAGGCTGATGATAATAAGTGCAACTCTTTTTACACATATTATTGGAGAATCAAGAACCAGTGAATGGCATTTCTTTGTTCAGTCTTGGCCCTAAGCCATAACAAAATGATATTATTTTGGACATTTCCTCTTCCTTTATAGACAACTTGGCTGCTTTTCCCTCAACCTAGCGCTGGTTTTCAGGGAAAGGACTGGCTGTACACTAGGTGCTTGCTTTTGGAATGACCACACTTTTGCTTACTTCCTTTTTGTTGGGCATCCTCCAAAATTTGATTCATCATTGGATTGTTTGGTCTGTGTTTCTCCCCATGGTCTCTTTCAAATGTCAGAAAATCTGTTTTTTCTAGAAAGGATCAGAGCAATTGGGCAGATCCACACCAGACTTTTAAAAGCACATCGAATGCAGCTTTAAAGCACATGATTCCCTCCAAAGAATCCTGGGAAGTATAGTTTGTTAAGGGTACTGGGAATAGTAGCTCCAGGGGGAAATCCCTGAGGATTATCCAGTCCATTTTCACGGTAAGCCATTCTCTTTAGCAATGAATTCTGTGGAAGTGCAATATTTAAAAGGAAATGTTTGAAGGAACAACACCCCTAAGCTTCCTACCGCATCAACTGTGGCAGAAATGCACTGCAATTTTTACATAAAGTTATGCACCACTTTTAGTCTCTGTGGCAGAAATGTTTCAAAACACTGGGGGTCATTTACAGGGTTGCCAGACTTAATAGAGGACAGGACTTCTGTGCCTTTAATTGCCCTGCTCTCTTTTGAGTCTGGAAACCTTAAAGAGAAACCAGCAGACCCTTTGCTTGGAAATTAGACAAAGGGTCTGCTGGTTTCTCTTTAAGGTTTCCAGACTCAAAAGAGAGCAGGGCAATTAAAGGCACAGAAGTCCTGTCCTCTATTGAGTCTGGCAACCCTACTGGCACCATGCTCTTACCAACGGAGTTATCCAGTGCTCAGAACTTCCAGAACTCTGCTCTCTGTTTTTATTGTTCTTTAACCCAGACTTGAACCAGCCAGTCCTTCAAACAGAGGACTGTCTTCTATAAAGTAGAGCAGATGACCACACTAGTTTTCTATGTTTCCCCCCCCTCCTTTTTCTTCATAGCTGTCCATTTTCAGATTTGAAAATAAGGGATCAGCAGCCTCACCTGTCCCGGGAACAGTCTACGGTATATCTAACAATCCAAGATAGCAGCAGGAAACGGCGCTGGAATAAGGGAATTTCCAGCAAAAAAAAG
Organism: Zootoca vivipara; assembly: GCF_963506605.1. Lineage (NCBI taxonomy): Eukaryota > Metazoa > Chordata > Lepidosauria > Squamata > Lacertidae > Zootoca > Zootoca vivipara. Next base: position 74,215,248 of record NC_083282.1, on the reverse strand, counting down.
GGAAAGTTGACAGCTGTGGCTTAGATTAAGGGAGTTTCCCACAAAAAAGGGAGGGTTGGCAGCTATGTTTTTCTTTAGAAATGCTGCAGCTACGGTAATATATCCTTCAAAACTCAAGTGTACCTTTTACTCTATTTCCACAGAACACAGAAGTACATTTTCCTTTCTTTGGAATACAGTACATATATTTATATGGAGGAGCAACTCAGTCAAGCCATTCCATAGTTATAATTACAGCAGTTTGCCCATGTGATCTATTGTTTGCAAACACTAGCTCTGAGAGGCCATGGCCCTTTAACTGTTGTTAACATGTTTTATGGATTGCCCCAGAATAACCCTCTGTCCGTGAGATTGTCTCTTGACCGAGACAGGCTATAGAAGCTTGAGGACAGGGTTTGGCTGCGTTCCTACAAGATGCAGTGAATGTTTACCAACAATAGCAGGTTGAGGCACGCACAGATGCCACAATGGTCTTTTCCACCCTTGTGGACAACTGGGTAATAATTAACCAAGTCACCCTCCGATGACAAACTATCTGACACCACCCAGCACTTAACATACCTCGTTCAAAGACAAGCTAGGAGTTACATTTCAAGGTGTGCCTGTTCCCTTTTTCAAAAAAAAGTATTGTAGACTCTTCCTCTTGTTAAATGTAACAACTTGTAAAAGCTGGGGGAAATAAATATATATACCAGGCCCAACAGCTTTTCAGCCAGCAATGTTATTAGGATAGGAAGCTTTTGAGTTGGGAGAAGACTCTTTTTTCAGGCGAGAAGAATGTCCTGAAGATTTCTGTGCAATGTGAAAGTTTCCTATCTCAGGCTACAACTTGTGACAGTCTGTTTCTGAATACCAGTTGCCCAAAATCATGTCTGGGTGTTTATAGCGGGGTGGGGTGGGGGTGCTATTGTGATTGACTCCTACTTGCAGACTTTTCAGAGGCAACTGCTTGCCTATTCTGGGAACATAATCCTGGGCTAGATGGGCCTTTGGTCTGATCTAGCAGATGGCAGAAAGCGAAGAGGAATTAAAGAACCTTTTAATGAGGGTGAAAGAGGAGAGCGCAAAATATGGTCTGAAGCTCAACATCAAAAAAACCAAGATCATGGCCACTGGTCCCATCACCTCCTGGCAAATAGAAGGGGAAGAAATGGAGGCAGTGAGAGATTTTACTTTCTTGGGCTCCTTGATCACTGCAGATGGTGACAGCAGTCACGAAATTAAAAGACGCCTGCTTCTTGGGAGAAAAGCAATGACAAACCTAGACAGCATCTTAAAAAGCAGAGACATCACCTTGCCGACAAAGGTCCGTATAGTTAAAGCTATGGTTTTCCCAGTAGTGATGTATGGAATTGAGAGCTGGACCATAAAGAAGGCTGATCGCTGAAGAATTGATGCTTTTGAATTATGGTGCTGGAGGAGACTCTTGAGAGTCCCATGGACTGCAAGAAGATCAAACCTATCCATTCTTAAGGAAATCAGCCCTGAGCGCTCCCTGGAAGGACAGATTGTGAAGCTGAGGCTCCAATACTTTGGCCACCTCATGAGAAGAGAAGAATCCTTGGAAAAGACCCTGATGTTGGGAAAGATTGAGGGCACTAGGAGAAGGGGACGACAGAGGACAAGATGGTTGGACAGTGTTCTCGAAGCTACGAACATGAGTTTGACCAAACTGCGGGAGGCAGTGCAAGACAGGAGTGCCTGGCGTGCTATGGTCCATGGGGTCACGAAGAGTTGGACACGACTAAACGACTAAACAACAACAAAAGCAGAGCTCCTTAGAATCATAGAATCACAGAACTGCAGAGATGGAAGGGACCACGAGGTCCTCTAGTCCAACCCCCTACAATGCATGTTCTTATACAAATCGTCTATGTTCACACCATGCATTTAAAACACATCTGAAGCACCACCACCTTGGAAATGGGAATTTGCCCTCCTCAAAGCTACAATTCACGGCACCCTTAACAAACTACAGTTCCCAGGATTCTTTGCCCGGGCAGGGGGCTTAAAATGTACAGTGCATACAGAGTTCTGACTTGGGTGAGATCATATATTGTATTTATGTTTAAATCATAGTAATCATTTCTAAATTTGCATTTATTACACATCAGCTAGCATATAAAATGATGTGAAGATTCGTGTTCTCTCTCTTTTTTTGGCCGTGTCCCTGTTTTAAACAAAACATAACACTGAGCCAGTTGGCAAGGCCTGTCGTTCCACTGCAGAGTGTCTGCTTTGCATGCAAGAAGTTCCAAGTTCAATCCTCAGCATCTGCCGTTCGGACTGGAGGAGACCCTCATTGGAATTCCTGGAATGCTGTTGTCCATCATGCTAGAGACAGTGCTTCACTAAATCCCCAAATGATCTGACTTGGCAAAAGGCAGCTTCCTGTATTCCGACATGTAGATTGTAGTAAAATCTGACATTTTCGGGGAAGGAGAAGAGTATTAAATTTTACAGGAGGGCAGTGGGGTGATTTTAGAGAAGTGAGAGCATGGCATGGCCCACAACTCAATGTTCCTGTGAATTCCCATGCTAGCTATTCTTTGCATTGCTCATGCAATCTTCTCCTGAAAATAGCAGCGAAAGGTCAGGGTTGGCTGAAGGTATTTTGCTGCCTGGGGCAAAGGACAAGATGGACAAACAGACACAAACACAAACACACACACACACACACACACACACACACACACACACAAATCCATGTGCACAAAAACTGGACTGGCAGCTGAATCCTGCTCCAATGCCGGCTGCAGGATTAGTTTAAGGCAGGTGTAGGGAACCTTTGGCCCTCCAGATATTACTGAATGACAACTCCCATCATCCCTGGCCTTGCTTGCTATGGAGCTGCGGCAGTTTGGGGCTGTAGTTCAGCAACATCTGGAGAGCCCAAGGTTCCCTGCGCCTGGATTCGGGGATGCATGACCAGCCTTAGCACACATAGCTTTGATCTGCCACTGAGGGGAGTGGCTAGGCAGCTCAAGAACAGCGTCTGCCACCTGAGGCAGATTATAGAATCGGGATTCAAAATGACCTTAACAGATTGGAGAACTGGGCACAAACTGACAACATGGATTCCAATAGGGACCAATGTAAGGTTCTGCACTTAGGCAGGAAGAACCAGATGCTCAAATGTAGGATGGGGGACACCTGGCTTACTAGCAGCACATGTGAAAAGGCTCTAGGGGTCTTGGTGGACCACAAGCTTAATATGAGTCAACAGTGGGTTGCAGAAGCAAAAAAAAGGCTAATGCTATTCTAGGCTGCATCAACAGAAGTATAGTGTCCAGATCAAGAAAAGTAATAGTCCAGGGGTCCCCAAACTAAGGCCCGGGGCCCGGATGCGGCCCAATTGCCTTCAAAATCCAGCCCACGGACAGTCCGGGAATCAGCATGTTTTTACATGAGTAGAATGTGTCCTTTTATTTAAAATGCATCTCTGGGTTATTTGTGGGGCCTGCCTGGTGTTTTTACATGAGTAGAATGTGTCCTTTTATTTAAAATGCATCTCTGGGTTATTTGTGGGGCATAGGAATTCGTTCATATTTTTTTCCAAAATATAGTCCGGCCCCCTGATGAAAAAGTTTGCTGACCCCTGTAATAGTCCCACTCTATTCTGCCTTGGTCAGACCACACCCGGAATACTTTGTCCAATTCTGGGGACCACAATTTAAGATGGGTGTTGACAAGCTGGAAGGTGTGCAAAGGAGGGCAACCAAGATGATCAAGGGCCTGGAAACCAATCCTTATGAGGAACGGTTGAAGGAGCTGGAAAAGAGGAGACTGAGAGGAGATATTGCCATATTGGTATCTCAAGGGCTGTCACATGGAGCATGCATGTTTTCTCTTGCTCTGGAGGGTAGGACTCGAACCAATGGATTCAAGTTACAAGAAAGGACATTCCGACTGAACATCAGGAAGAACTTTCTGACAGTACGGGCTGTTTGACAGTGGAACGGTCTCCAGGGCCGTCTCAAGCAGGTCAGGCGCCCTGGCACCATGGTGCGGAGATCGCTCCAGTGCCCCCGCCCCAGTGGGTGGGCGCAGCGTGGCGCCCCCCTGCTGGCCTGGCGCCCCGCACCACCCAGCCTACCCCTAGAGCCAGCCCTGACGGTCTCCCTCAGGAGGTTGCGAACTCTCCTTCATTGGAGGTTTTTAAGCAGAGGATGGATTGCCATCTGTCATGGATGACCCTTGGGATCCCTTCCAACTTGATGATTCTAAGACATTCATTAAATATAACTATGAAAAGCAAAGATTGCAAACAAATAAGACATAACATTTTATCAAAGTATAAATAAAAGCAGCAATCTATGTAATAAAATACATAGATTTGGGGGACGCGGGTGGCGCTGTGGTCTAAACCACAGAGCCTAGGGCTTGCCGATCAGAAGGTCAGCGGTTCGAATCCACGCAACGGGGTGAACTCCCATTGCTCGGTCCCAGCTCCTGCCAACCTATCAGGTTAGAAAGCACGTCAAAGATAAATAGGTACAGCTCCAGTGGGAAGGTAAACAGAGTTTCCGTGCGCTGCTCTGGTTAGTCCTGCTGGCCACATAACCCAGAAGCTGTCTGTGGACAAACGCCGTCTCCCTTGGCCTATAGAGCAAGATGAGCGCTGCAACCCCAGAGTCGACCGTGACTGGACGTAACGGTCAGGGGTACCTTTACCTTTATGTAATAAAATGGCATGTTAAAATTGCATGTTTGGGTAGGCTTGCCAAAAGAAAAGAAAAGAAAGTTTTTACCAGGTGCTAAAACAATACAGCAAAGATGCCTGCCTAATGTCAACAGGCAGGGAGTTCCACAGAGTAGGTGCTGCCACTATGAAGGATTCATTTGTTGCAAAAGCAGGGTGAACATTATGGGCATTCATAAAGGTAGGTGCCACTGAGCACAAATGGCATACAGTGACCCTTCAAGCAAACTGGTCCCAAGCTATTGGGGGATATGCATACAGAGAGAGAGATCCCTGCCCCAAGGAGCTTACAGTTAAAGTTTTATAGAGGAGAGGGCAGGGTTAACGAGAATGGGTACTGGGAACTGCATGTGAATATGGTTCTCCTGAAGCACGGAGAGAACTCCATCTACCACTTGTCGACTAAGGAATATTCAGAACCGGGTAAACTTCGGGGTTTGCTTCGTTTTTCCTACGGAAAGGCCCTGGAGATAACAGTTATTTAGAAAAGGGAACCCAAACGCCTCTCACTTCTTTATTCTCCGTTTGCCAAAAGGGCACGACCGAGACGCTGATCAAACACTAATACTCCCGTCTGGAAAGTACCCCTCCCGCCTTCCTGTCCCTCTGCATCACCTAGTAGAGAATCTGTGCGCTGGGGTGCAGCATGGGCGTAGCCGGGGGGTGGGGCAGATCAAGTAAGACAATGGAAAAACTTAACTAACTGACCAATCATGTCGGATCCCCCCCCCCCAAAAAAATCCAGGCTCCGCCGACGCTGGGGTGGGAGTAGCACCTTGGCGTGGGAGAGAGATATTTGCGTCTAGAGACCGGCACCAACCCGACGCTGCAAGAGGCTGTGATCTGCGACGATCAGGCTGATTCCAGGTCCCGATGAATGAAGTGGGAATAGCCTTGCCCTTCCCTCCACCACCCTCCCTGGGGGGTCATGATGAAGCCGCGAACATGCAATGGAAACAGAATGCCAAACGCGCGCACGCGCCTCTCCCAAACCTCCCTTGTCCAGTACACCTTCCTGGGATGCAGGTGATGAACCTGGCCAGCAGGTGGCGGCAGATTACAAAACGAGCGAGGCAACTGGGGTCTGTCCCTATATATGCAAAGGATTTTCGGGTTCCTTGGGGAAGAATAGGCGAAGAGCTGCTTTCGCTGTTCTTCCACGTGGTGCGGTAGGTGGGAGCCTCTCGTGCCCCTAGGGACACAGGGCTGGAGGCTATCGAGTTAGGGAGCTCTCTTGGGCATCTCATCCAGATCTCTCTGCTAGCATAATTTAGGAGGAAGGGCTGTGGCCCAGTGACAGCAGCAGCTGCCTTGCATGCAGAAGGGCCCAGGTTCAATCCCTGGGATTTTCAGAGCACTGTCTGAAATCCTGGAGAGCTGCTGCTCCACAGGGCAAATCAGACAGTTCTGAGGGAGGTGGACCAATGGTCTGGGGGCTTAGCCAACAGCTACCTATGGCCTCTCTCTTTCCAAGCACAGGTCCATGCTTAAAAGTTCCGCGTCAGAGCATTTTATTTTATTTTATTTTATTTTATTTTATTTTATCCCAGAGCTTTCCCCACAAAAACATGCTCTTTAATGCTCAATCAGAACAAATGTCAATTCTGGTTTTCTGCAGATTGACATTTGTTTCGAGCTTTTGTGGGGGAAGGTCTGGGACAAAAAAAAGGGGGGGTGCTTACCGTAGCTCCGACACAGACCTTTAAAACATGAACCGTGCCTGGAAATAGCAAAGGAAATTTAAGTGTGGATAATCAGTATAAGGCAAAGTTTCCAATGTATACTGTACATAGTTTCTAGGAGGTAACACACATGTTAAATGCAAAAATGTGCAATTACTTGTTAAAAGAATTTTCATTTAAAGAATTGATGCTTGTTTTCCTCTTCTCTCCTCCCTTTCCTCCCTTTCCCTTTCCTCTATTCTCTCCAGCCTAATAGGGTCTGTTTCTTATGGATCTTAGGTAAGCCACTTTCAAGAGCCTTTTTAACTGAAGAGGGTGGTTTTTTAAATGCTTTAAATTAAGAGGTGGGCATCAGTACATAGGAAGCTGCCTGTCCATGCTTGCTTTTAGCAAAAAACAAACACAGGGAGAATTAACCTCCCTTCCCTAGCACAGCTGGCCACTCTGATCAAACTCAGAACTTCCACGGCTCCCACTTGTTAGTTTTTCTTTTTAAAAAGCCCATTGGGGAATCTTATGACTGAGGGGGGGGAGGGAAACCTAATAATGCTGCTCATGGAACATAATTTGTCTTGGAATTCACGGTTGCATAATAAGCCTTTCATCTGCATTGTTTTCAGTTTTGGCCCTAAGCACTGCCTGCCAATACATGATGCTGATTAATTTATAAACCTGTAAAGGTTTTGCACTTGAAAGGAGAGTTGCTTAAGAGAAGGCTGGGGGATGGAAGGACCATTACTTTTGTACCGCATACCGATTCCTATAACGGCAAGCTTAGCTGGTCCAATGCAACTTGTGCTCTGAGTTCCTTGGAGAAAGTGCAGGAATTGCAACATGAAAAGAACTCCAGGCTATTGAGCATCACAAGGTCTCTCTCAGATGAAGACGGTTTTAATTCCATGAGTCCCAGGAGATGGGAACCTAGGAAGCTGCCTTATATTACTCAAACCCTTGGTCCATCTAGCTCACTGTACTGGCAGTGTCTCTAGTACAGACAGTAGTCTCTCCAAGCCCTATCTGGAAATGCCAGGGATGCTCTGCCGTTGAACAACAGCCTTTCCCTTTTAGAATACAGTGGTACCTGGGTTTAAGTACACAATTGGTTCCGGAAGTCTGTACTTAACCTGAAGCATACTTAACCTGAAGCGAACTTTCCCATTGAAAGTAATGGAAAGTGGATTAATCCGTTCCAGACAGGTCCGCGGAGTACTTAAACTGAAAGTACTCAAACCGAAGTGTACTTAAACCGAGGTATGACTGTATAAGGAAAGCCCAGCTGAATCAACCCAGTGACCGATCTAGTGCAGCATCCTGTCTTCTGCAGTAGCCATGAGAAAGCCACCAGAAGGGTTTCAATGAATCCATAGACTTTTATTCCAGTTTTGATCTGTGCACAGCTTCATTTTCACCAAATAACAGTCAGGACCGGCTGCAGGGAGTGGTGAGGCTGTAGATTTGCCTGGATCCCCATGATGGGCAAAGGGAGCCCATCCCTCCTACAGTGCTGCCATTATTACAAGAACCTCTATGCTGCTTGCTCATTGTCAGGGTTATTAAAATTTGGGGGGGGGGTTAGTTTCTCATTGCCCTTGCAAGGGTCTGTCTATGTTCCTTCTTGGCCTCCTGTCTTTGCCCACAACAATATCCAAGGCCTACTACATATGGTAGCGCTGCAGTGCCCACAAAGCAGTGAAAAAGCGTTAGCTCAGCTGCTTTGAATGGCTACTTAAGAGTGAAGAAAGAAAGGAGCTGCAGGCCAAAATGATGGTGGCAGGACCCTGGCACAGACAAGAGGCCTGGCTTCACAGCAGCTCCTTCATTTCTGAGTAGTGCAAACAGCAACCTCTCCTCGCACATCTCTGCTCTCCTGAAGAAAGATCACCCTCCCCTTCCCTTATCCTTTTGATATCCAAGGAGGTCCAATGTCCTGCAGTTATTACAGTGGGGGTGACCAATCTTATTTTCACATGAAGACGGCAGTCACACTTGGCCAACCCTCCACCCGCCATATTCCATGATACCACTTTAAACAGTCATGGCTTCCCCCAAAGAATTCTGGGAGCTGTAGTTTGTTCAGCATCCTGAGACCGCAATCCCAGAGTTTCCTGGGGAAAGTGATTGAGAGTTAAACCACTCTGAACAGTGTACCTCTGTATATCTTCTTTAGAGTATATTGGTTTTCCTGATCAAGGCTGTGCGCACATGTACCTTTAAAGCACATTCAAACCACATCTCCCCCGTCAAAGAATTCTGGGCATTGTAGTTTACCCCTCAAAGAATTACAATTCTCAGGAACCCCTGATTAACTACAGTCTTCTGAGGGGGGAGGTGCGGTTTGAATGTGCTTTAACAGTATAGTTGTGTAAAGGTAAAGGTAAAGGGACCCCTGACCATTAGGTCCAGTCGTGACCAACTCTGGGGTTGCGCACTCATCTCGCATTATTGGCCGAGGGAGCCGGCGTATAGCTTCCAGGTCATGTGGCCAGCATGACAAAGCCGCTTCTGGCAAACCAGAGCAGCACATGGAAACACCGTTTACCTTCCCGCTATAGCGGTTCCTATTTATCTACTTGCATTTTGACGTGCTTTTGAACTGCTAGGTTGTATGCAGCCTTAGTTAAACTCGCTATAGTTGGACAGACTTGCGTAAGCCCTGGATGTTGCAAGATCTTTTTCAGCTGGATCCCTCGCTTTTCAGTTCCTCTAATTCCGAGCTTGCTTCAATCTGGGCTGCTCACAAAGCCTCACTGCCGGTGCCAAGTGGAACAGAATAATTGCCAGGCTTGGCACCCACGTGATCTTCAAGCTGAGGCCTTGCCCTTTTTGGCAGCTGCCTCCCCTTGACTCACAGGTTCATTCAGCTGCTGGCGCAGGAGCAGCGAGGCAAGAAGAAAAGGTCAGGATCGGAGCAGGAGGGAACGAACGAAAGGTTCCTCAGAGGCAAAATGTGCAGGGTTAGCTGGGCAGGAGGGGAAATGAATGCAGACACCAATGACACTCTTAGATAACAAAGTATTACCGGTAGTAGAAACAAAGGTTTGCCTCTTGTGATTTGTGGCTCTGTCACATCCAGAGGCAGCTTAGCCCCAGCAGGAGCTAAACCCCGGCAGAGTGTTAGGTCTCACCTAATCCCCATCACTGGAAATGTCCCAGGCTTATAAACACTGTTGAAAAGAGATAATTCAATCAACCCCAGCCTAGAGAGCAGGAGGTGGCTGTAATATCACAGGTAAGAGAATGTGTGCAAAACAAGCATCTTGGGTTTGTTTTGTTTTTTTGTCCTTGCATGGGTCCATCAAAGAAAACCTGCATTGTTTTTCTGCAGGCCTCACCTCCTACCGGTAGCACAGATTCCCAAATAGTATTTGCATAAGTCTGCTGAACGAGGGCTGGAAAAAATTGTGCAAACACTATACTCTCTGGAGTATGATATCCCATTCAGTACTGATCCCCTGCTTCTACTTACTGATTATTTTACTTTATTTATAACATTTATATCTCACCTTTCTTCTAAGGAGCTCAAGTTGGTATACATTATTCTCCTCTTCTCCATTTTATTCTCACAACAACCTTGTGAGGTAGGTCAGGCTGAGAGCGACTGGCCCAAGGTCACCCAGTGATCTTCATGGCTCAGTGGGGATTTGAACCCTGGTCTTTCAGGTCCTACTCTAACCCCGTGGTGGCCAAACTTGGCCCTCCAGCTGTTTTTGGACTACAACTCCCATCATCCCTAGCTAACAGGACCAGTGGTCAGGGATGATGGGAATTGTAGTCCCAAAACAGCTGGAGGGCCAAGTTTGGCCACCAATGCTCTAACCACTATACAGCACTGCCTCTCAGATATACATGCCTAAGATGGTCAATAAGGGGTGGCCTATATCATATAAGCTCTTTTGGCTAGTATAGCCACTGGGCAATGCAGCGTTTTCACTCAACTTTGGAATAGTGTTTATGCTGTCTACTGCTTTTTCTAATACTGAGCTTTGTTTTGTGCGGCAATCTTGGTCGTTGTTTCCATTGTGAAAATTACGATTAGTTTTTCAAGAAATGCATTTTGGATTTTTGAAGCCTTAGTGTCTGGGGAATATTTATTGAGCCACCTTGTGGTTCCTAATCCTTGTTCTAGAAACATCAGAGAATTACTAGAATTTGAGAGACCACAGTTATGTACAACCTCATTCAACAAGTGCACCTGTGTTTGAAAAGTGCTATAGTTTCCCTTCATCTCCTTTGTGGAAGCCCATATCCCAATTAAATATATTAATATTCTGACAGATTAATGTAGACATCTAAACCATCTCAATAATGAGTCATTCTTTCCTCGGACTGTTTAACTGTCTCATAGGCTCATCCATATTATATTAAATACTGTGAGTTTCATCCAGACCCTGCGATCATCATCTGAAACCTTCTCCATGAGAGATCTGGAAGGTGGCAACACAAGAACGGGCCTTTTCTGTGGTGGCTCCCCCGTTTGTGGGATGCTCTCCCCGGGAAGGTTCACCTGGCACCTTCATTATATATATCTTTAGGCGCCAGGCAAAAACCTTCCTTCTCAACTAGGCCTTTGGTTGATTAATATTCTAGTCTTTTAAATGTGTTTGTTTGAAGGGGGGCTTGTTGGTTTGTTTTTGTTTTATTATATATATATATATATATATATATATATATATATATATATATATTGTGTTACTGTGTTGTATTTTTATATTGCAAACTGCCCTGTGATCTCCAGATGAAGGGTAAATTTAATATTCTCTTTTCCTCTCCGTGAATAACCTTGTGGTGTGGTTTTTCCGTCCTGTTCTTCAAAAATAATTGCTCGTTCCAAAAAAGGAAAAGTATTATTTTCAGTGTAATTCGTGTTATCAATAGTTTAAGAAAGTGGTCCGAGCCACATGTAAGGACTTGCGTGATGTTGGCCTCTCGGCAAGGCTGGATCCGCATGCAGACATCTTTGCCCTGGAATGTCATTGCCACCTCCCATTGCCTCTGGCTCCTTTTAATTTCGCTCTAGATTTGGTGCTGATTGCTTTCTTTCTTGGAAAACTAAGTTGCGCAAATGCTCCCTTCAGCAGAGTTCCAAGAAATAGTGACAAAAGAAAAATGCCCCTTACTGCTACCCTGTCCAGAGGGTTCCCAGGGCCTCTTCCTTAAATCTCTTCCTACATTGTTTAGTAGATCTGGATCTGCTCTCATCCTTTGCAGACTGTGCTGTTTCTCTGCTTGCAGAGCTGAGCTAAGGGTGTTGCTTGATCTTTGGGGAAAATTTGAGGGAGGGAGCAGAGCTGTGAAATAATAATAATAATAATAATTTATCATTTATACCCCGCCCATCTGGCTGGGTTTCCCCAGCCACTCTGGGCGGCTCCCAACAGAATATTAAAAACAGGATAAAACATCAAACATTAAAAACTTCCCTAAACAGGGCTGCCTTCAGATGCCTTCTAAAAGTCAGGTTGTTGTTTATTTCCTTAACATCTGATGGGAGGGCGTTCCACAGGGCGGGCGCCACTACCAAGAAGGCCCTCTGCTTGGTTCCCTGTAAACTCGCTTCTTGGAGTGAGGGAACCACCAGTAGGTCCTGGGAGCTGGACCTCAGTGTCTGGGCTGAACAATGGGGGTGGAGACGCTCCTTCAGGTATACTGGGCCGAGGCTACTTAGGGCTTTAAAGGTCAGCAGCAACACTTTGAATTGCGCTCGGAAACATACTGGGAGCCAATGTAGGTCTTTCAGGACCAGTGTTGTGTGGTCTCGGCGACCACTCCCAGTCACCAGTCTAGCTGCTGCATTCTGGATTAGTTGTAGTTTTCTGGTCACTTTCAAAGGTAGCCCCACGCAGAGCACATTGCAGTAGTCCAAGCGGGAGATAACCAGAGCATGCACCACTCTGACTAAGCCCATGACTTCCAGGTATTCAGAGGCATAATGGCTCTGACAGCGGAGGTAGAACATTGTGGCTAGTGGTCCAGGATAGCCATGTCTAATCCTCTCTTAAAGCCATCTATGTTGGTGGACATTTCTGCCTCCTATGGGAGTGAATTCCATAGTTTAACTGTACATTGTGGTGCCCCCTTTGTACTGCTCTTTCCTGCGCAACTGCTCCTGCATTGGCACAGCTAGCAGGTGCCACAGGCTGCATGCGCCGAGCACTTATTTGTTTCCAAAGCTCTGGGAGGGGTTCCCAAGCTCCGGTTACACAAGCTTATCCACGTCCTGGTTCTCCACGTTGCTGATTTCCCCTGGTTTCTTTTCTGCCCCACCCTCCAAATATTGTCACTTGTGGTTGACATCCTGGGATGTTGGGAGGCACGTCCAGGGCTCACAGCAACTGCTGCCCATCCCTTTGCAAAACCGCTTTCATTACATATTATTAGGGCAACACCTATATAATTGCAGTCCAAGATCAAAGCTTCACTTCGGCCAGCACAGCCTTAAGGAAGAGACAGTCATGGCCATTCATAGCTTTGGATTCAATGAGTGGACAAGGCAAAAAGCGGGGGGGGGGCTAGACCAAGAAATGTGGAGCCAAATCCTCAGTTCATGCAACTAATGTAAACTGCAAGGGAATCTCATCTCCCCAGCCCCAACCACAAGAAAAGTCAGAGTTTGGAGTGATAGCCATGTAAGAAAATTCAGCACTAAGAAAAGAGAGAAAAGAATTCTGCAAGCTGTATACATTGATGTAAGTTTGAGTTAAGGCAATGTATTTTTAATGTAATTTATTCTGCATCATTCATACACACAGGCACAGACACACTATTTTGTAAATGTTTATTCCGGTTTCGCTAGTCAGAGTGGCCGGTTAATGGAATCAAACTCCTAAGCATTGAAAATCTTATTCAACCATATCTCTGCTCTCACATTTCCAAGCACATCTGTGCAGCCATGAGATCTAGAAACTTGCTTTTTAAAAAAAAAAGAGAGAGAGAAAAGAAAAGAAAAGAAAGCTGAAATTCTCAAGAAGCTGAGCCCTGCCCACTACTGCAACATTCTGTGCCTGCCCCCTTTTGTCTCCACATAACTGCCTTAGATACACAGCCCTGGTTGGGAGGCGGGGGGGGGGCCTCTTACAAGTCGGGGGGGCTTGTTATGTACAGGAGTTTGTATATTTTGCACCTTGAAATGGCTACATTCTGTACCACCAAGAATGAATTCTGCAACCTTTATAAATTATGCAAATTGGGCATATTTCCATAAACTAGCTAGCTTATTTATTTATTTATTTCATATAATTTATATGCCTTTTGATTGTTTAAAGCACAAAGCAGGTAAAAAAAAACCTCAAAGACTTGCCTGTTTTGTATACTTCATTCTGATTCTGCTAGTTGATAGCTCCTGGGCTTGTTTTAAAATGTGGAGTTTATAAGATGGGAGATGGAAGGCCAAAATAAATATCTCTTGTGACAGGCTATTCTCCTCCTTGCTCGCAAGTCTCTACCATGTTTTCTTTTAACCTCAGAATGAAGCTGTTTGGCTTCACTGGGAACTTGTTTTGCAAAAAGAGGTGGGGGAAATCTCTGCTTGGAATCAAGCCTAAAACGCAGCCTCCTTCCTTTGAGACACATACCTGCTGTACACCTGAGCATATCACCTCCTCTCCCAGCCACATAGCTTGCCCTCCCCAAATTGATTTAACTCCATCAAGTAAAAGGCAACTGGACTGCTTCTCAGAGCCAGTTTGACAAGGAGGTCAAATGTGGCACAAAGAAGCAGAACCATTATTGCATTGTAGTCCCGTTCCCTGACAGGAGCATATATAAAAATATAATAAACCATTAAACACACAAAAAAACCTCCCTGTGAAGGGCTTCCTTCAGATGTCTTCTAAAGGTTGTAAAGTTACTTATCTCCTTGGCTCAGGGGTCACATAACTCCATATTCTCCAAGATTTCGCCAATTAAAATAGGGACATCCTAAGAAAAAGTGAGTGGTGCTGTGGGTTAAACCACAGAGCCTAGGGCTTGCCGACCAGAAGGTTGGTGGTTCAAATTCCCGTGACGGGGTGAGCTCCCGTTGCTTGGTCCCTGCTCCTGCCAACCTAGCAGTTGGAAAGCACGTCAAAGTGCAAGTAGATAAATAGGTACCGCTCCAGCGAGAAGGTAAATGGTGTTTCCATGCGCTGCTCTGTACGCCGGCTCCCTCGGCCAATAATGCGAGATGAGCACCGCAACCCCAGAGTCGGTCACGACTGGACCTAACGGTCAGGGGTCCTTTTACCTTTAAGGAAAAGCAGGACATTCCAGGATCAAATCAGGAACTGGGACAGCTTCTGTAAATCTGGAGGTGCCCCTGGAAAATAGGGACACTTGGGGGGTCTGTAGCTCATGCACCAAAGCATGCTCTGTTTTCTACATCCAAGGAAGCCACCTTATTCCAATGGCACATTCCATTCAGATGCGGAGAATATCACATTAGTTTTCCTGATAATAATGCTAATATTTCTGTCCCACTTTCCAGTGTTCTTTCCACACTGCAGTGCCTGTTGTGTTGTAGAAGTGTGGTTTTTTGACTGATCTACAGGCATGTCGCATTGCATTTCATCAACCCCAGTGGATGTGGTATGACACAACGACAAATGTCATGGGACGTATTGTTAACCCTCCATGCTTTTTTTCACATGTGCATTTCTGTTCCCTCTATATTCCCCTGACAAAATCGGCGGGAAAGAACTGTGTGTTGCTATACTGCCCCACATTTCGCCACTTTGTTCCAGGAATTTTGCTGGGTTAATGGCGTTTCAAATGGTTTTTTTCTTTTCTTTTATACACAGAAATTAGGGCTAAACCTCCACTTGAGATTCCAATAGATTACCAGAAGTGTTTTTTATGTGAAAGCTCAAATACAGTGGTACCTCGGTTTAAGTACACAATTGGTTCCGGAAGTCTGTACTTAACCTGAAGCGTACTTAACCTGAAGCGAACTTTCCCATTGAAAGTAATGGAAAGTGGATTAATCCGTTCCAGGTGGGTCCGCGGAGTACTTAAACTGAAAGTACTCAAACCGAAGCATACTTAAACTGAGGTATGACTGTACAATGCAGAAATTAACAATGGGGGGAAATGTCTGGGAAATGGAATAAACTGCTCTGTGAATGCAGCCCAAGTCTGATCATTGGGTTCACCTAGCGCAGTATTGCATCTGACAGTATTGTATTGTATTTTTAGGGGTTCTGGCAGGAGTCTTTTCTGACCCTAACTAGATGCACCCAGGATTGAACCTGGAACCTTTTGGATACAAAGCATGTAAAAGATAAAAGGACGCCTGAATGGTTCAGTCCAGTCAAAGGTGACCATGGGGTGCAGTGCTCATCTCGCTTCAGGCTGAGGGAGCAGGCGTCAGCTTTCCGGGTCATGTGCCCAGCATGACTAAACTGCTTCTGGCGCAACAGAACACCGTGACGGAAACTAGAACTCACAGGAATGCCATTTACTTTCCCACCACAGTGATACCTATTTATCTACTTGCACTAGCGTGCTTTCGAACTGCTAGGTTGACAGGAGCTGGAACAGAGCAACACGAGCTCACTCTGTTGCCGGGATTCGAACCGCCAACTTTTCGATCGGCAAGCCCAAGAGGCTCAGTGGTTAGACCACAATGCCACCCATGTTCGATACAAAGCATATACCCTACCACTGAGCTGGAGCCCTTTGCCATGGTTCTCTCTGAAGGGGAATTTGCACAGCTGGGCCCATGTTGCCAGTGAATGACAACACCAGGAATTAATAATGCCTAGGGGTGTGCAGTGAGCTGGCCAAGTTCGCAGGTGATACCAACTTGTTAAAACAAACTCAATGAAGATGTCACCCTAGTATGCCGTAGCTGTGAAACAGGCAAATTCCACTCTAGAGATCAATAGGAAAGGAACTGAAAACAAAACTGCTGATATCATGGCACAGATTTAGGACGCAGCCACATTTGGAATACTGTGTACAGTTCTGGACACCTCAACTCAAAAAGGATATTGCGGAGTTGCAAAAGGGCAACCAAAACGAAATATCTCGGGAACCGCCCTGTGATCTCTGGACAAAGTGTGGTATATAAATTTAATAAATAGTAATAATAATGAATGAGAAGGGTATGGAGCAACTTCTCCACAGGGAAAGGCTGCAGCACCCGGGGCTTTTTAGTTCAGAGAAAATGCTAGTAAGAGATGACATGGTAGAAATGTATAAAATTATCTTGCAAGGCATGGAGGAAGTGGATAGAGGAAACTTTTTATCCTGTCATAACAATAGGACTTGCAGACATCATACGAAGCTGAATATTGAAGGATTAAGAAAGTATTTCTTCACGCGGTGTCACAGTTCAGCTATGGAATGATGGCCACCAACTTGGATGGCTTTAAGAAGGCAAATTCGTGGAGAATTGGGCTATCAGTGGCTATTAGTATCCATCCTTCTGAATGCCAGGTGCTGGAAACAGCTGGAGGGAGCTTGCTCTTGCACTCTGGTCCTGCTTGCAGCTTTCTGATAGGCATCTGGTTGGCCACTGTGAGAAAAGGATGCTGAACTAGATCTGGTTGGCCTGATCCAGCAGCATCGTCTCATGTTCTTACTGGAATTGTCTCCAATTCCTCCACAGAGGCTACGTGACGTAAAAGCTGATGTCACAACAAGTAGAAAACAATGGATGAATTATTTCCTGCAATAACAAAGAAAAACTTTGCCTGTTGATTTTGGACTGTGATGATGCCTCTCATAAAGCAGGGGTGAGGAACCTGTGGACCTTCAGGTATTGTGGGACTCCAACTCCCATAATCCATGGTCATTAACCATGCTGGCTGAGGCCAATGGGAGTTTGGAGTCAGGAGAGTCATGGATTTCCAACCCATCTTAAAGGCACAGAGCCTCTTTTCCATAAAAGTTGGTAGACTCTCCAAAGCTTCCCAGCCAACCACAATTCCTGGATGCAATTCCATGGGACAACATTGTGTCATGATGTAATGCTGCGTACCCTCCAACATTTCTCCAATGAAAATAGGGACATGGTATTCCATAATGATGATGGTGGTAATTATAATTTTACTATTTATACCCCACCAATTTTACTGGGTTGCCCTAGCCACTCTGGAAGGCTTCCAACATATATAAAAACATAACAAAACATTTTAAATTTTTTTTAGAAAACTTCCCTATACAGGGCTTCCTTCAGATGGCTCAGGGGTCAGATAACTCCATACCCCCCAACATTTTTCTGCTGAAAATAGGGGTGTGCTAAGGGGGTGGCGCTGTGGTCTAAACCACTGAGCCTAAGGCTTGCTGATCGGAAGGTCGGCGGTTCGAATCCCCGCAACGGGGTGAGCTCCCGTTGCTCGGTCCCAACTCCTGCCAACCTAGCAGTTCAAAAGCACGTCAAAGTGCAAGTAGATAAATAGGTACCGCTCTGGCAGGAAGGTAAATGGTGTTTCCGTGCACTGCTCTGGTTTCGCCAGAAGTAGCCTAGTCATGCTGGCCACATGACCCAGAAAAAACTGTCTGCGGACAAACGGCGGCTCCCTCGGCCAGTAAAGCCGCAACCCCAGAGTCGTCCGCAACTGGACTTAACTGTCAGGGGTCCTTTACCTTTACCTTTCTAAGGGGGACATTCCAGGATCAAATTAGAAGCTGGGAAAACCTTCTGTAAATCCAGGGTTGTCCCTGGAAATCAGAGACACTTGGAAGGTCTGATGTTGTATTGCGGATATTCTAGGAAGTGTGATCAGGCAAGAGGCAATATGTTCTGGAGAACCTCACAAGCATGCACAAAGCCAGGCTTTGTGTGTGTGGTGTTGGTGTTTAAAAGAAGAGATGCAACATCAAAAGTTAAATGGGTTAAGTGCAAAGTTCCAACTCCCATCTGTGAAAATCTCACCAAAATCTCCTCACCGCACGCACGCACACACACCCCTACTTCCCAAAGCAGCAGGAGACATTGTCAACGTTTCCTCCCTTGTGCTGACATGGTGGGGGGAAATCAGAAGCCTTTTCTGGGAATGCCCTAGGAGCCTTGGGGTGGTGGGGTGGAGAAGGTGTTGAACCATTTGCTCTGCCCAGAAAGTGGAAGATGTGGGGGGGTGAGGGGGGAGGATGTTGGCTCTTGCACAAAGAAGGAATTTTGCTCTCCCTGGTGAGCCAGTGATAACCAATTCCGGAGATAAACAAACATAATTTGTAACAGTCTGACCGGAAACCACTCCTCCACTCTCCTCTGGGTCATGTTTCAGTGATGCAATCTTCTTCTTCTTTTCCTCCAGGGGCACAAAGTGAAAAAGAAGGGGAATCTGAACCAGAGGTTTCTGATGAGGAAAAGGTGGCCAGAGAAGACGGATTATTTTTTGCAGTTTGCACTTTAACCACCCTCTTTCTAGTTAGGATTGCTGCCCAGCTGCTAGTGACATGCTCCTTGTATTATTAGAATATATATTAAACATGCACAGTGGTGTCATCTGCGGAACATAAGCAATACATATTGCCATCTCAATATGAGACAATCAAGTCCAGAATCTAAAAATACTTTCTGATCACACCTAAGACTTCAGAAAAATGAGGCTTGGCGGGTTTTCTCAGGGAGGAAGTTTTACAGCCTGAGTACCACTGCAGAAAAGGCCCTGTCTCTGGTATCCAAACCTTATTCAACACAGATATTCTAGGACCACAGTTCCCATCAGCCCCAGAAAAGATGGCCAATGGTAAAGGTTAATGGGAGTTGTAGTTCAACAACATCTAGCTAGTCCCAGATTCCCCATTCTGCTTTGAAGGGATGGGAGAGAACAAACCTGAAATGTTGTATGTCTTGATTTCAAATATATGTTTAGAGGTCTTTATCATGCCAGCTGCTAGATTTATTTGGGGACAGAGTGACTGCTCTTGGCACCCGACACACATTACTGCAGACTGCTAGAGCCATAGATGTTCGGCAGCATCCAATGCTCATTTTGCAGGTGCTGTGGCTGCGCATGTGCAAGGCCTTATCCAGGAATGGAATGGGGATGGACTGCTTTCGTGACCCTGAAGCCACAATTGAAAATGGTCTTGGCCCAACTGGGTAGAGATCTTTTTGATTGGTGAGCTCTCATGCTCCAAATCTCCCACTTCTGGAACAAGAAAGGTCGCTGGGTTTGCTTACAACGATGTTTTCAAAAGGCAGCTAAGGATATGCAATGCATCTTATTTATTATGGCTATTTATATGCTGCCTTTACAAACATTCCTTTGGAAAAGCCCCAAATTCAGGTAAAAGAAACTGCAAAAAAACTAATAAAACATAGAATCATAGAATAGAATCATAGAGTTGGAAGAGACCACAAGGGCCATCCAGTCCAACCCCCTGCCAAGCAGGAAACAGCATCAAAGCATTCTTAACATATGGCTGTCAAGCCTCTGCTTAAAGACTTCCAAAGAAGGAGACTCCACCACACTCCTTGGTAGCAAATTCCACTGCCGAACAGCTCTTACTGTCAGGAAGTTCTTCCAAATGTTTAGGTGGAATCTTCTTTCTTGTAGTTTGAATCCATTGCTCCGTGTCCGCTTCTCTGGAGCAGCAGAAAACAACCTTTCTCCCTCCTCTAACAGTAGAATCCAAGCAGTATAAAACAAAACAAAAGGCTTGGGAAAATAAGGAGAGCCTTGCCTGATAATAACAAGGTGAGGGCAAGTGTCTCTGAGAAGTCCCATTAATTCAGGTGCCCTCTTTTCAGTAGCCAGCTGTGCCCACTTCAGATGGTGGAGGCACTAGAACAAGGCTCTCTGTTTAAGGAAGGGCAAACTCACACTTTCTCAGCTACAAGCTGGCACAGAAGCAGCAAGGAAAAGATTAATAGGGATGTGTTGGGAGGCTTGTCGAGCTGCTTCTGGTTAAAATCACTGCAAAATTCTAGTGACTATAGCTGTGTAAATGAGCAGAGGAAAAATTAACAGCTAATAGTGGATAAGAAAGCTGCAGTTGTAATGGACAGTGTTTCGCATCAACAACAAAAATTCAGATTCTTGGGAGTCACAAGGTTCCCTATCATTATAGAGAAGGCAAGGCAGTGCTGCCTCAAATTTTAGTCAGAAAGTAATATGGCTTGTGATGATTTGGTAAAATTGTAGATGCCACTGGTTGGTATATGGTAGGATTTCATGCTGGAAACATGATGTGTAAAGTTATGTTGGTACTGGATCACTTGAATGAAACTCTTAATGATGATCCAGGACTTGGGAAGAGGAGGATAAAGAAGGCTTGTTCTTCTGTTGTTTGCCCTGTATGTGGACACTGCTTCATTGGAGGTTTTTAAGCAGAAATTGGATGGTCATCTGACTTGGATGCGTTAGTTGAGATTCCTGCATTACAGGGGGTTGGACTAGATGACCCTCGGGGGTCCCTTCCAACTCTGTGATTCTGTGGGATGCGCACCATTTTCGGTGCCCACACTATTAGAAGGTAAGAGATAAAAGGGGCTGGAGTGTTCTGACCAATGAGGTGAAAAGTACTGGGCTGGCCCTCCCCAAAGGCAGAGTGAGGCAAGAGTCTCGGATAGCTGATTCCCCACCCCCACCCCCACAATTTGTTATTGAGTTTAGGCAATTGAGACAAGGCGGACAATGGAAGTTTTTACATAATGTAACATCAGACAGCTGGTTTCAGGTATCATGGAGTAGCAGCAAGTTGCCAATCCTTTTATTTATTATTGGTGTATTTTTACTCCAGGGTGGGAGGTCAGGGGGAAACTCGTCCTTGTGAGATTTTCAGCCAATACTGTATAACTTGAACGGTACTATTATTACCATCCACTATGACTGGGAGGGGAGTGCCATTCCGCAGCAAGCTGCCTTGGGCTGGCCAGAGAGGAAATGAAGCGGGGATATAATTATTTTTTAAGTTTGTTTAGTCACTTGCCACCTAAGAAGGCTCCAAGCAGGAGAAATGATTTTGAGGAGATACAGAGGGTGTTTGTAGAATTTGTACTGTTAAAATGGAAAGGGGTCAAACTATTGCAAGAGGTGTTGAAATTTTGGGATGTTACAATGGAATGGTCCCGGTGGTGGGGTGCACTTTTTATTATTCTTATTACTTTGTAAAAATAAAATAAAATAAAAAGAACATATAAAATGTAAATAAATGTATAAAATATAAAGAAAGGAACGAATAAAAAAATTTAAAAGAAGACTCCGAGCAAAGTACAATATTTTAAAGGCATAAAACATCACATAATGTTGAAAAAAAGAACTTTGCAATAAAAGCCAACAAACCCAATAAAACAGCAACAATTGCAGCAGCTGAAACATTCTGCCAACAAACAGCAAAAACATCAATACCTGCCAAATGCCAGAGAATTAGGAGATGTTGTTACCTGCTGCTAATAATGGCAGCAGGCAGAACTCATGGAGTATATGACTGTTGTAGGAGAGGAAGAATTGATAGACACTTTTGGCCATCAAATTTTTGGATTCATATTTCTTAAGCTCTGGGACTTTGGCCAGTCCTGTCCTATACCTTAATATGCGCAAACAGAGTCTCAAGTGGGTGTTAAGCTATGCAGAAAATCCTGCTGTTTTGTGGATAGCCAGCACTTTCAGTAAAAAACAAAACTGCATAACTGAGAACCAAATGTCACTCTGCAGATTCTTTTAAATATGATGCATTCAGGACAGCAGAGAGATGGGGAGCTTCCAGCCCTCCAGATGTTTCTGGACTCCCAACTTGAACCTCAGAATCATAGAACTGTAGAGTTGGAAAGGAACATGGGGATCATCTAGTCCAGGCATCCCCAAACTGCGGCCCTCCAGATGTTTTGGCCTACAACTCCCATGATCCCTAGCTAAGAGGACAAGTGGTCAGGGATGATGGGAATTGTAGTCCAAAACATCTGGAGGGCCGAAGTTTGGGGATGCCTGATCTAGTCCAAGCCGGACCTGCAATGCAGGAATATGCAGCTGTCCTATATGAGGATCAAACTTGTAACCTTGGCATTATGAGCACCATGCTCTAACCAACTGAGCTATCATCCAGTCAGCATAGCCAGTGGGATGATGGGAGTCCATAGTCCAAAAACAATCGGAGGACCGTCGGTTCCTCAACTCGAAATAGCAACATCCAAGGAAAACACAAAATGTCCCAGTACTCAGGGGGCATATTTCAAAATATTCCAGCACTCATTAATCCTTACATGATCTCCTTTAGGTAGGTTAGCAGTATCTCTGCCCGGACACTGAGGTCCAGCACCGAGGGCCTTCTCGCGGTTTCCTCACTAGGCAGAGGGCCTTCTCGGTAGTGGCA
This sequence comes from Zootoca vivipara, assembly GCF_963506605.1. NCBI lineage: Eukaryota > Metazoa > Chordata > Lepidosauria > Squamata > Lacertidae > Zootoca > Zootoca vivipara. The sequence continues at coordinate 74,192,625 of NC_083282.1, read as the reverse complement.
CCCGCTCCATGGAACGCCCTCCCACCAGATGTCAAAGAGAAAGACATCTGAAGGCAGCCCTGTTTAGGGAAGCTTTTAATGTTTATTATTTTATTTTATTATTTTATTGTATTGTATTTTAATACTTCTGTTGGAAGCCGCCCAGAGTGGCTGGGGAAACCCAGCCAGATGGGCGGGGTATAAATAAATTATCATCATCATCATCTCCATTTTGCAGATATGGGGGCAGGAGGAGCTGAGAAACAATAAGCTTGGTGAAGGATTTCAAATGCAAAAAAGCAGACCTTGTACTCCTAGGCATATTTACACAGAATTCAGCCCAGTTGTGGGCTTGTCTCCTAGGTGTGTGCGTATGACTGCAACATTAGTTACTATGTTAGACCAGCTCTACCATCTCTGTTGCCCCTTAAGCCAAGAGTGCACAGACTTCAAGTTTGTAGGATCTTCAGACCAGTGGTAGGACTCTCCTCTGACTGCTCGTGCTTGGACCAATGTTTCTCTGCTGAATTATGATGACTTTGGATCCAACACGGCTGCCTGCAACAAAATGACTGATGGGCTGGAATCTGGGAGGGCTGGGAATTAATTTCTGCTGAGCAGAATTTTGCTGTGCATCACCTGTGATTCTAGGATTCCCAATGCAGCTGAACTTTGCGACTTGAAGTGATAAGCAGAGTACCAAAAAAATGCCCAGGTTAGTGTAGCTTTCTGATGGGGGAAGAAAACCTTGTGAACTGTAGCATGCCTGCCACACACAGTTAGCTTTCACTGCACATTTTGGAAAGCAGCAAAAGCATACGAGGCTAAAAGAACTTTGCTCCCTGGGATGTGGCAAAGCAACCAGAGTTGGTCTCCGCACACTTAAACAGGTCCACCGCAAGCCAAAATAGGCTGGGCTTTCTTTGCGAAGCAACATGCCATTGTGCTGCTGTGGCTTCACTGTCTCTTCCAGCACCCTTGGAGCATTCAGACAATTCCTTTGGCTCCCCAAGCAGAGCAAAGTCTGAATGGTAAACCTCTTTATGCAGAACAGGAACTACCAATACAAGGTCTTAGATTTCCCAGACCTCCAAAAGGTACAAACCAGAGGAAGTGCCATTTATAAGCTGCTTCTACCAAGTGGCCCAATTTCCCCATCAAAATTTGTGTGTGTGTGTGTGTTTTAAGAGATCATTCTTTAAATTCAGGACTTCTGGAGATGTGCAAGGGGGAGAGTGGCACTCAGATAAATTATTTTATATTACCTGTACTGTCATCACCATCCCATGGGCTTATGCCTAGATGGTTGACGTAAGTTCCCTGCTTCTGAATTAGACTAAAATACCATCTAGACCAGCATTCTACTTCCCGCAGTGAACACGTATGCCTGGCCTAAGGAAGATTCTTGCATGTAAGGCAGGAGTGGGGAACTTCAGAACCAGGAACCAAATAACTGAACTTCAGGACTCTTCCCCCTCATTGGCGCTGTTCTTTGCCTGGTGTCAGGGCCTGGCTGCCTGAAGGAATGGTAGGAGGCACCAGCCGGGGAACCTCCCAGAGGAGGAAGGTTCAGAACCTGGGGAATGGTGGTGGGGTACCCAGGAGAGCCCAGAGGGAAAAGATTGAGAAGAGGTACTGGATACTGAAGGAGCAACATGGGTATGTGAGCAGGAAGAGCCAGTGACAGGGGGCAGTCCAGACTCTGAGGCTGAAGCAGAGGAAGGGGGTCAAGAGGCTGCAGAAGAATCCAGGGTGTCTCCCTCTCCTACTGAGACAAGCTCCCCTAGCCCCCCTGGTCTCCAAGAACATGCAGAATAATAAAGAGAGCAGAACAGAGGCCAGAGGTGTGCAGACACAGTTCAACACTGCTTGGGAAACATCCGGGAGGGGAGGAGCGTTAGAAAGGGTAGAAGGCCCCTTTGTCTGAAGAGCATAGCTGCCAAGTTTTCCCTTTTCTCGCGAGGAAGCCTATTCAGCATAAGGGAAAATCCCTTAAAAAAAGGGATAACTTGGCAGCTATGCTGAAGAGGCACTTCTACACGTTCTGTTGGTCCTATGGGGTCACCACTTTGGACTCAAAACAGACATCATGCACGCAAGGCAGGGCTAGAGCCTTTGGCCTGGTCCCTGTGAATAGAGGGAGATGAGTCAAAACCTCCCCATTATTCATCACCATAATACAATTATGCAAGAGAAAGCAGGGGTTGTTGTTTTTTTAAAGAAAGTACCAGTTTATTTTATCAAATCAGTGACAGTGAAAACAAAAGCAAATATACAAGAAATCTCATTTGAGCAATCAGGAGGCAGACATGTTTTCCAAGCAATCGTTATAAAAAAATGTGTTAAGTATATAATCCTCCCCACTCAGCCCCCTACCCCAAACTAAACAATTCCAGAAGCCAGGTTTGAAAAGACATGTGTTTGTGCCAAAGAAAAATCCATCGCACAGGCTTAAAATTTTACCCATATGTTCATCAGAGCAGTCTAACATACACATGATAAAAAATAATAATCGCATGAATTCACTGCCAAAAGTGTTTTGTTTTTGTTTTTAAGGGAAGAGCAGGTCGTACATTGTTCTGGTAATGTCTTATCAGAGAACCTTGCACAGGCCCCTTCCATTCACGCAAGGACCACAAAGTTAGGTGTTAAGACTATGTCACGTTATTAAAAGCTACAGCTCAAAGAGTGCAAGTAGTTCAAGATTATGCCAGGATCTGTGTGGTTAGGAGATGGCCCTGCGCTGCACAATACCCAATTTCCTGCAAATTACACAAAATGCCCCCCCCCACTGCATGGAGACCTCCCTTTGCTCTCAGAAGCAACAAGACTGTGCAGATGCAATCTAATCACATCGGAATCAAGCGGGGCCCTGAAAAGCAACTTTCGAAGAGACTCGCTTCCTAGGAAAACCCAGCTTACAGCAGATACACTGCAAGTCGCTGCACAGCAGCCGTAGTCCACGCATTGCAGCTTAAAGGTCCTTGTAATACCACTATCTACATCCCCAACCCAAAGAACTAGGATCTAAGCCTAGCTCTGCTGCAGCAGTTGCACACTTCCCTCTAAATGAGGGGTGAGGAATCTCAAGCCAGGATGCCAAACGCAAACCTCTAGGACACTACCTGACTCTCAAGACTCTCCCCAGACAACACACCTCTTCATACCCCCTTTTTGCCTGGCTAGAAGGTGTCCCTTCAATTCTGAGAGTGCCTTTGGTTGCCTGGAAGGAGCAGAGAGAAATTAGCAAAGGCAACATTTCCATTCACTGCTCCATCCACTTTTGCTCCTGGCTCCTGCCCACTAATAGCATGTGGTGGTCCTAGAAGTTTGCCCAGCTGGAAATGTGGTCCTTAGTCCAAAATGAAAAAGAAAAGGAGAAAAACCACTCCCGCACCCCCACTTTAATCTTTGCACAGCACAGATATGTTGTTCAAAACTTTTGTACCATCCTGGCCTAACCATCAGTGGATCAAGATTCTCCCCAACAGGTACCAGCATTTACAGTCTGGCAGAACCAGCAGCTGGAGAAAAAGCTTGGCCCTGAAGATGCTCTTCTTTAGAAGGGGAACAGCAATGTGCCATTCAGAGCTCTGAAAGCCAATAGCCTCAATTAAGAGCCCCAAAGAAAAACATAGCATGTGCATTAAAAGAGGAGAAGCAAACAGCAGCATGTGGCTGAATCATATCCACACACCCCAGCAGTGAAATTCCATGCTACCCATGCAGTGAAGCTGGGTGTAAAAGCTAGACTCCAACCCACACAGTTGAATTGTTCAGCTGCCATTGATTAGCAACACCACATGTGAAGGAATGACTCCATTGAAAAGAGGAAGACATTTAGGGAAACTCTGCAAGGATGAGAGGTACCCAGCACCCCTTGCAGGAAGGCTGTACAAAACCTATTCTGAAATTCTTGTGTTTTCATTTTGTAAGTGTGCATAACCTCCAATTACATTTTAGTCATGTTCAAAGAAATCTGATTTTTGCATAGAGACATTAATTCTAGCAGAATCTTATTGCCTTCGGGTATAGTACACAGAATCAAGCTTAAATAGTTTTCACAATCATTAGGAGTTTCATTATATTAGTGTTTTACGTATAAAAAGAAGAGTTACCAAAACAGAGCAGCCATCTTAGAAAGTATAAATAGCTCTATATAAAAACAACCCAGAAACTTATTTGCTCCAGAAAATATATTTATAATTATATATAAATATTCTCTTCTCAACTGCCTAGAATAGCCTATGATATGAGCTTAGAGAGCTTTAACGTACTGTAGCTGCTGCATCAGTTCTGGCAATGAGCGATATAAAATGCCGTTCATCTGGAGAGATGTCCAGCAAAGGGGAAAAGGGGACTTAAAAAAAAGAACTCATGAAAATTACAAAATATATATACTTTTTAAAATTTCGGAATACTTTCTACAAACTTGTATAGGCAGGGAATTTTTCTTAGCGTCATTTATTTAAGGAAACCCTCTTCTAAAAATAAAAAGGTTATTTCTTCAACTCAGCTCCATTTAAAAAGTGGGAGACATCCCCCCAGCCAGCCACACACATTCACACTCACTCACTCTCACACACACACCATACACACTGCTCTGCTTTTATAGGCTACTCCGCCCTCTCTCCATCAAGGAAGAAATCACTTCTTCACACAGCCAAGTTCAAAATAGTATTGAGATACTCAAGTCTGCAGAGAGCAAATTTGCTCTCTCCCAAGGCTAATGAGCACTGTAGCGCAGGAGATTTCATAAGTTCTTTACCAAAAAAATGAAAAAGCCTTGCAGAGCTGGCCTGCTACGCTACAGGTTAACCTTCTTACAGGTAGAAATTTCTGCAGACAAGGCAAGTTGGAGCACTGCGACCAAATGCAAACAGTTTCACATACGAAACCCCTTCACCCAACCAAAACAGAGCAATTGGCAAAATTTGCTTTGCATTTCAGGACACAAGCACACTCGCACACCCCACAAGGGGTTTTTTCTCCCTAGGACGCTGCCCTTTTTTTCTACTTTGCGTCCTCGTTGGCTAGCGGGATAGGAAGGGTCACAAAGTTTTTATAGATATATATATAAAATCACTTTGACGGTTAGATCCAAGAGAGCATTTGTCTCAGAGCTTCTTGTCCGCAGTCCAAATGCTTTTTTTTTTTACAAAGTCCGTTTCTGACTCCCCCATGGGTTTGTGGCGTTGGCAAGCCTTAGGCGTAGAATTCGTTTGTGGGTGCTTTCTTGTAGATCGGCTTCTTGCCAAGGTCGTAACTGCCCTCATCCTTTTTCTTCATGCGATAGATCAGGAGGAGGATTGGGAAGACAGCAAACAGCAGCAACCCAACTGCCCCACCTGCAATAAGAGCTAGAAGTGGGGGGGGGGGAGAGAAAGGAAATAGCGGCATATAGTAAATACTGTAGAAACAGAAGAGATTTGCACCTACTTCCAACACATCCCATGCAATGCAGCTTCTGTTTCAAGCTTCCGCTACACAGTACTGTAAGTGCTGGAAGCTGTTTTGTGCCCAACTTTAGTTTCAGTTGATACAATGTATTTATTATTATTATTATTACAATTAAATCATTCAACTGTTGCCCTAAAGAACTCAAGATGGAGCACAACGTTCTCCCCCTTCCCACCTATCCTTGCAACAACCCTTGTAGGACGGGCTGTGCTACGAGGGTCAAGGTATTGCCAGCCATGACTTTGAGAGTCATTCTAGTGCTCCAGGAAGTGTGTGCAAGAGATATCTCATCTACTGGAATCACAACTGCTGCATACGTCAGCTCCTTGCCCGGGTCGGAATGTCTGTTCAGATTCAGCATAATAATAATTTATTATTTATACCCCGCCCATCTGGCTGGGTTTCCCCAGCCACTCTGGGCAGCTCCCAACAGAATATTAAAAACACGATAAAACATCAAACATGTTTCATAAAGCATGCACAAGCACCAGCCCTACTAAAATTCAGAGCACAGTTGATGCTCTCAGAAGCTATGCAGATGTTCCAACCGATGGAAGGAAGCCGGGTGCATGGAAGGAGCATGGCCCTCTCTTTGTACTTATCGTCTCACTAGAGACCAAATTTGCTTCACGGGGCTCCAATCTCTAAACACAACTTCTTGTACCCACTCACGTGGAGTTGGGGAGAGGGGCTGCTTCTGTGAAGAGAAACTTGCGGGATGTTTAGGCTGAATGTAAGTTTAAGTAACAGAAATGCTTCTTATTTTGGGTAGCGATGTGAGTAGACGACCGTGAGTTTCCCAGAACTGTGGCTGCCCATCTACAGGCCTTCACATGGTTATAGAGAGGATTGGCCATGTTGTTTAAACAACAGTTAAAAATACATCCTCTCCCCACCACTCCTGTATATTTTCGTATTCCTCTTATTTGTGCAATACATATCCGTATTGTTAGTCCTTTGTATTCCTGATAAAAAGCTTCTCTTCAGCAAATGAAGCCTCTTCCCATTTTAAGGAGTGGCAAACTTAATTCTCCCATCAAAAAGAAGATGGTTACCTGCCAGAACTTCTGTCCTCTCAAAGATGCTGCCATTGGCTGTGCTGGCCATCGAGATCTTGTTGGATGGCTCGTCGCCTTCTTCGGAGGGTGCAGGTTTCTTGAGAACAGAATCGTTTTCTATTTCTATCACAGCAGGCTTGCTATCCTTTGTCTCTCCTTTGGAATAAGGGATGGAGTTGTCCATGGGCTCCTGAATGAAGTGAAAAGATGAGTCATGCCTTTGTACCTACACAGCTGAGGGCAATGCTTCACAGAACGGAGAAGAAAGAAGGGTGAACGGTTGAACCCATCTGGGCGCCAGCGCCTCCCTTTAAGTGTTCCAAGAGAAGGATAATAACCAAGTGTCAGCACATCTAGAGACAATATGGCAGGACTGGCCAGCAGCTGTAGATGCTGCTCCAGAACAGCTTTATGTTGTGCAGGCGGCATGAGGCGCTTATATAGCAGAGACACCCTGGTATTCTGGAAGCGGATAGCACTGTCAAGTGTTACTACACTGTAGAAACAGACTTGTCATGGACAAATTTTACGATGATTTGGAATTCATTTTTATAAATACCGTATTAGGTTAAGTTCTGGTTAAACTACAGTAACTTTTGTTTTTTGTAATATATATATAAAATTCCTTTTTGTTTTTTCTACTTTGTTTTCTGCATGGGTACTATTTCTTTTTCCTTTCTCGTGTCTTATCCTGCTCTGTGCATTTGTAATTATGTACTTTTTATTTTCCAATAAATAAAAATAAAAAAATAAAAAGTACTACAGTCGTACCTCGGGTTACGAACACCTCGGTTTGCAAACAGTTCGGGTTACGAACTGCGCAAACCCGGAAGCGTTTTCGCCGCGCGCGCACTTTGCGCATGCGCAGCGTTCGGTTTACGAACTATTCAGGTTACGAACTGCGATCCGGAACGGATCACGTTCATAACCCGAGGTATTACTGTACTACGCTGTACTGTTTACTACCATGGTACAATCGCAATTTACCTTGCATAGCACACCTTTTTTAAAAAAAAATGCCCAGGGCTCTTTAACATGCGCCATTTGCCTACGCCAAAGCCATGCAGATCTACACAATATGTACACCTACCCAGCAGTAACCCATCCCCTCATCCCCTCGCTAAAAGGATTGCCACTTGTGCAATGGGACTCTCCACCCCCTTTCCTTCTTCTCCCACCACATGTGCACCACACCTGCCCCAAATCTGCTCCAAAGGGCTGTGGGGGAAACCCCGGGACAGTTTTAGAGAGCGCACAGTGGGAGGAAAGTCCCATTTGACAGGCATAAATCCTTGTGCTGACAGGAGGTTCGCTCAGCCATGCAGCAAATACAAGCCACTGTCGCTTTGCTTTTCCAGTTTTCAATGTTCCTGCAGGGGTTCGGTAACATAGCTGGGTGGCCTGTTTGCAGAAGCCATGTAAAAGCAAGTCCTAGGTGGCACATCAACTGAATGACTTCTTCGCCAAGTGGAGAGCATTTGCAAATACCTACCATAGGACTTTCAGAGGCTGGAAGATAGGCATTCTCTGTATCATCTGCATAATGAGAGGAAAAAATGTATTAATTCTCACCAAAATGAAGGAACTGTGATTTATACTGCTGTTGGCTTGATTCGTGTATCCTTCAGAAGACTTCGGCAAACTTGCATCACCTTGCTTATCGCCTCATCGTGCACACTCCTCTTTCACATCTCCACCCAGCCCCCGACTTCCCTGACCTAGTGGGTTTTGCTCCAGGCAGCCAGTTGCAAGGGCTGCCACTGCAAGTCCACACACAGCGTGCTGTTTGACTTGTTTTCAAGAGAGGAGCTGCCCTTCTTTTCAAACACCCATTCCTTGAGGAGAACTGGCTCATGTAAAGCCCCAGATCTGCCCCAACTTGTTGCATGCTAGTTTCGGAGTTTGTTTTTCCTCCGTGTTGAGAACGCAGTTGTTGGAGCAAGGCTGTGTTGGGGGTTTGGGAAAAGCAAAGGGCAGAAAAAGCGAGGCTGTTGTGCCGTCAAAAGGCTGCAGTAATGAGAGGGGAGGGAGAAAGAAGAGCCATTTCCAAAGAAAGGAGGGAAGCTTCTTCCTAAACACAGCCGCAATGGGGGTTGCCCGACGGAACCACAACAATGTGGCAAATTTCCCTGGCAGGGCCAGCCCTACGCCCAGGCTGGGTGGTGCAGGGCACCATGGCGCCGGCCTGCCAGGAGGGCACCGCGAGCTGCGCCCGCCCGCTGGCCGGCCGGTCTGCCGCACAGTTGCGCCCATGGCAACCGCGTTGTGCCTGCCTGCCCGCCGTGCAGCAGCGCCTGTGGCAGCCACGCTGCGCCCACCCGCCCACGGAAACGGGGTGGGGGGGTGCCGGAGGGATCCGGCGCACCACGGCGCCAGGGGCGCTTAAGACGGCCCTGTTACCTGGCCAGTGACCAGCTGTCGCACGTCAGTGAGGATATTAACATTTCTTGGCTAGTTGTTTCAGACAAGTGCAGGCTGCATCCCCACACTGTTGGAACGGTGGTTGTGTGACAGAAGAGCATTTGTTTCCCTTTCAAGTTGGGCATGTGAACTAGAAGGTATAAGCAAGCATTCAGATTGCAGTAAATGATGGAGCAGCTTGGGTATCGAAAACTCCCATCCACACACACCTGGCTAAGGGTGGTTTTGCACTCACAAAGCCTCAAATTAGGGAGTACCATGCTTTCACCCCAAGTTCAGCCAGATGATATTCAGCAAAGAAAATAGGAGCACAGTGCAAACAACCTGTGTTCATCTCAGATTTATAACCTGCGGCTTACTACAAGCCCAGGCAAGAAGAGCACAGATTTTTACACATGCAAAAGGCTGTTTGGCTTGGAGCTAGAGGCAGTTTAGAGTGAAGTATATATACCTTCTTCATCTCCTGAACCTGAGTAGTCATAGCCATCTTCATCAATTACAAATTCAGGCCTCGAGTCCTCATCATCTGGCAAATCTCCAGATGGAAATTCATACAGCTGTGGGTCCATAGTCTCGGTTTCTCTCACCTAAGAAGGGAAAACAAGATTTAAAAGGAATGATAAATAAATAAATAAATAAATAAATAATAATAATAATAATAATGTTATTATTTATACCCTGCACAGCTGGCTGGGTTTCCCCAGCCACTCTGGGCAGCTTACAGCATATATAAAAACATAGTAAAATATCAAGCATTAAAAACTTCCCAATGCAGGGCTGCCTTCAGGTGTCTTCTAAAAATTGCGTAATTCTTTATCTCCTTGACATCTGAAGGTTTGATATTAGTAGTCCAGCGGGGGGGGGGGGATACTATAAGTTAACAGATTGGGTAATTAGACACAGTAATTTAATAAAATCTGAAAACTGGATGAAAACAAATAAAAGAAAACGGAGTTAGAATTAATTATTGTAAGAATTCTATTTTAAGTGTTATGAACTAGCACAAATGAGTGAGGAATTAAGAAATAACTGGAGTGTTTTATGCTGTATTAAGTAGGATTTAGAAATAAGTAGTTTATTTATGGAATGTAAGACAAAGCATTGTATTCATAAGCAGAAATTGGATGAAACTGTAGAATTGTATTTTTGCGCTCTCTCTCTCTCTCTCTCTCTCTCTCTCTCTCTCTCTCTGTGTGTGTGTGTGTGTGTTTATATATAATTTATATGAAGAGTCTTGATGGACCAGATGCCAAACGGGTTGTTCCAGAGATAGGCAGAATTCAAAGGTGTCTTGATAGCTTGATTCAAAGATGGCTTGTAGCTTGATCAACCAACTTAGAAGAACATGTTTAAAAGCCACAGGTGTTCACGGGCTACACAGCTGGCTCCTGCAGGACAGGGGCGTTTCTGCATCAAGTTGCAAGATGTACCATTGAAAAGCAGCAACACCAGTCACCATACCAGAGCCCTAACGTGAGCTGGCAAGGTGACACATAACAGTAGATCACCTAAGTGGCAGTACAACAGAGGCCTGCAAACCCGTTCATAATTAAGAGGGTTGCCAGGTCATTACCAGAACTAGCGCCAGGAGAAGATGTGGTCCATTTTATTTGCTGCCTTGCTCTTCTCTACCGGCGGAGTTTCATCCACTCTACTCTGAAACTTCCTAGGCATCAAAGTCAAACCTCTGTTTGCTACAGCAGGGAAGGGTGAAGAGAGCGTGCAACTTCTCTGGCTGCTAGCTTTAAAGGCACCACGTCATATGAAAACCTGCCAGTAGCAGCCATCTAAAGTTCTTGCAACCATCTTGCCCTATGCTGCCAGTGGGCAGAGGGAATGTCTGGCCCGTCTTCCCCCACAGTGCTGGTGCCTCGAGCCAGCTGCATGTGAAACGGCACTGTTTGCTTCCCCAAAGGCCTCCAAATTCAATTAACACAATTATACAAAGGTTGGAACTGACAGATTTGTTTGCTTCCCCCATCTGAAAATTCTGCTGACAAGAGGATCAAAGGGTGGTTTTTCTTTTTTCTTTTCGTAATAAATACTAACTCACTTGAATTAAGTGCTCCATCAAGAACATACAATTTAAAAAGCAAACTCAGCAGCTGCCCTTTGAAAATAAAAAAGAACTAAATGCTGGGGCCTAATGCAGCCACAGATATGGAATTAGCACAGCAACAGCAGCAATAGATAAGCTGTTGCACGGTACATAAAAGCCAAAGTGACTTTGCCAAGGTTCAGATGTTAAGCTACGCAGTTTCATAAGAGCCTGTTTACCTTCCACTGTTCAAAGAACCTGTAGCAACCTTCAGAGTTACTCCGAGGTAAGACAGCTTCCCTTGCAGCTCAGTACACCTTGGGTATCAAAAGACCAGTATGGCAGCTTACAACTACACACAACTCAATTCCAGAATCGTTAGGTCATTTGCCAGCTTGGGGACTGAACTATTTTTTGTTTCCGCCTGGGGGACAAATTTCCATCTGCCCGGATAGAGGAGGTAGAATTTCTCTATGTCAAGGTATCTGGAGTCACTGACTGAAGGAGCAACTGATTATTAATCTACTATTACCAGAGGAGAAAGCTTTTATGCAGGAAAAACTGAGAACCCATACAGCCAAAGAGGCTGCAGTACTGGATGGATGACCCAACAGCACTAATAATGAAGGGCATGTTGAGGGAAACAGATCAGAAAGTCCTTTTGCAAATCCTTTTGCATCAAAATAGTCTTGCCAGATCTAAGGTAAAGGTAAAGGGACCCCTGACCATTAGGTCCAGTCGTGACCGACTCTGGGGTTGCATGTTCATCTCGCATTATTGGCCAAGGGAGCCGGCGTACAGCTCCCAGGTCATGTGGCCAGCATGACAAAGCCGCTTCTGGCAAACCAGAGTAGCACACGGAAACGCCGTTTACCTTCCCGCTGTAGCAGTCCCTATTTATCTACTTGCACTTTGACGTGCTTTCGAACTGCTAGGTTGGCAGGAGCTGGGACCGAGCAACGGGAGCTCACCCCATCGTAGGGATTCGAACTGCTGACCTTCTGATCAGCAAGCCCTAGTCTCTGTGGTTTAACCCACAGCGCTACCTGCATCCCTTGCCAGCTCTAGTCTGATGCAAGTTCAGCACCAGTTATAGCAGCAGTCAATGGCAGCAGTAGCCTGTGGTTGCCTCTGATCAGGACTAGCCAAGAGATTCCAGATCTCTCAACCGTGTCATGCTACAGGATCTAGACACTCTGCATGCAACCCAGGTGGAAAACCGAACTCTGCAAGATGGGATGTATTTTGTGTGCAGAATTTGGTCCTTGAGGCCACAGACTTCTGAGAGAAAGAGTCGGTCCGCATACGGCGACCAGCTTTTGTCCTCGTTGCAAGGCAGTCCGAAGCAAGCAGTTCTTCACTGCTGTGGCACACCCATATGTCAACTAACACTACATTCAATGTGATGAATCACAGGTATAACTTTCCTTTGTGCCCATCTGCTGCTGACAAAAGGCTTGAAAGACTAAGCAGGCTAGACTAGAAAAATGGCTAACAGAAGTGGGCGGTGAGTGGGTGTGTTATCAGATCAGAGGATGAGCAAGACTACAGTCAGACATGCGCCATCTTTTGTGTGCTTTGATAAGCTATTACTTAAGCTCGTTTGCAAGAAAGTGACCGAGCTGGATACAAACACAGGCTTGACCCAGATGTGTTTGCTGCTGGAGGAGCCCATGCGATTGAGTGAAATACCATTGTCCTACAGCAGCCTTTCTTGATCTGGTGCTCCATTCCCAGACGGGAGTTGTGGTTCAAAATGCATGCCAGGAAGGCACCAGAATCAAGAAGGCTTTCCTCGAGCCCATGAACTCAGCATCAGCGCTGGCCGACTAATCCAAGGACAAAACTTCTTTATATGTATAATAATACAGAGAGGTTTTGAGAGTTAACAGAGACCTTTAGTGAGGCCAAAAAGGTATTGAAAGACAACTTATTTAGCAGTAGAGTCTGTATCTACAGAGCACCAGAAAACAGAATATTTGGGCACAACTTTAGGATAGAGCAGAAGATAGGATTGCTCCACCCACCATTTTGAATCTCTCCCCCAGCTGTGGCCACAGCCACAACCCCCAGGAAGGGCAAGCTTGTGCCATGTCCCGAGGGAGCGACAAGTCTAACCTTGAAGAACAGCCTCCTTTCTTGTTTGCTTTTAAGCACAGCTCTTTAACCTCAGGTTAGCTTCTCAGATGTGTTTCCTGCACACCCAAAGTTTAGTTATTCTGCTTTGGTTTATACTAAGCTACTCCCGATGCAGATGGGGGTATGGGTCACTTAGAACCACAGGGTTTATTGCTAGGCCTAAGGAACATTGGGCAGCTTACTTCATATGAGCAAGTTGTAAATGGAGACTGAGGCTCAAAGAGTTGGAAGGAACTCTGAACACCACCCAGTCCGAAATCCCCTGCAATGCAGAACTTTCAGCTAAAGCATCCATGACAAGATGGCCATCCAACCTCTGCTTAAAAACCTCCAAGGAAGGAGAGTCCACCACCTTCTTGGACAGGCACTCCTGTTGAACAGGGTGGTAACTACGTTTCTGTGCCCTAGGAAGACTGAAATCTGCAAGGCCAACCACCTTCCAATAAGAGCAAAAATGTACAAAACTATTTCAGTAATATGGTGCCCTGAGGGAAGAAAAGATTTGGTGCCCTTTCCTGAATATTTATTATTTTCACCATAATTCCTGTTGGTACAGTTGCTTTTTATGGATCTTCTCTATAACTACTGGTATAAATATAGGCTGTTTATTATTATTATTATTATTATTATTATTATTATTATTATTATTCCCTCAGCTCAGTGCAGCACCCTGTGTGAGGGAACCACCCATACTGCCCTAAATCCAGCACTGATTCTACGAAGGTGCATTATGTAGTCTTGCTTGGCCCTTGAGCTGCCATTCTTACTATAGGAAGCTGCACCCAGAATGAATCACTTGCCATTCATTCTGTCTACATGCAGTCCCATTTCCATGCCCCAACTGCCCCCAAATCCAATACACAAGACATTTTGATAACTATGTTTTTGGAGTTCTTAAAACTTTGGTCTCTAAAAAATTTATGTCTGAGCAGGGCCCCTCCGCATTTTCTTTGGGCCAATTTAAATGGCAACTCTGTCTGGAGATCCTTTAGACTTCCACTGAGTTTCAGGTATCAGTTTTGGAGTTTGCAGCTAGGTTTCTTCCTTTTCTAATAAAGGGGAATTGGGTTCTTTTCTGTTTCCAAAGACCTTACTGGTCTTAAGTAAAAGGTAAAGGGACCCCTGACCATTAGGTCCAGTCGTGGCCAACTCTGGGGTTGTGGCGCTCATCTCGCGTTATTGGCCGAGGGAGATGGCGTACAGCTTCCAGGTCATGTGGCCAGCATGACTAAGCCGCTTCTGGCGAACCAGAGCAGCACACGGAAACGCCGTTTACCTTCTCACTGGAGCGATACCTATTTATTTACTTGCACTTTGAGGTGCTTTCGAACTGCTAGGTTGGCAGGAGCTGGGATCGAGCAACGGGAGCTCACCCCGTCGCAGGGATTCGAACCGCTGACCTTCTGATCGGCAAGTCCTAGGCTCTGTGGTTTAACCTCCGTGGTTTACTGGTCTTACCTACCTGATATTCCAGAATCAATGAATGAATACATTGTGAATCTTTCATAATGAACTGGTAGCATTGAAAGGGGTGGGGGGCTAATCTCCAAGGCTTGTTTACCATGCTCTGTCCCACCCTAAGAGCCCTGCTTGGCTTTAGAAAATGAAAGCAAACTGTGTGGGTGCCAATTTTGGATTTTGCTGATTATTTTCTGCTTTTTGAACAGAGCTGCACAGGGTCAGCCTGATGGGCAGTTCTGTTTGTTTTTCAACCAGAGGGGCACTGCAGCTCCATGAGCTTCTGGCAACGTATACAAGCTTTGCTATTAATATGCTCTCCAGCTGAATCCTTTAACTACAGAAGCCTGTCACTTCTACATTTAATCCAGTTGCAGCGTATCTTCTGAGCATTAAGCAGATTTGCCCCTATCGAGTGCCAAGAGAGATTAACAAACATGGCTGGGAGGAGCATAGGGGCGGAGAAGCAGCTTTTCTAGCCTACAAACTGCTGAAAGATTTGCTTTGCAGCTGCCAGCCACAGACTGTGTGCAGGCACACATGCACACCTTGATACTGCTACCCACAAGCGCTGTTGCAGCAAGACAGTCAAGCATTTTAAGTGCCACAGAAATCATATGCACCAAGACATACCCAGATATTCTGAAGGATGATTGTTAGTGCAGGGATCATTAGCAAAAGCTATATTTAATGTGTATGCCCCCTGGAAAGGAGGTACTAACCACTGATTCCTTTCTCACTTTAACAGCAGTGTTCAAAATTAGCCAGGTGCTACACGGCTTTTGCAGTTGGCTTTGAACCATTTGCAACCAAGTGAAGATATCTGGGCACCAGGTTGATGCCTGACATCTCCATCATCTGGGGATCTTTGGATCTGGACTGCTTTCACACACACACCCAAGCTGTAGAACTCTATCAGTTGCATTTTATCTGCACAACCAGAATGAATTTCTGGAACAAAAATGCTGTTCCTGTGCAGCCTGAGCAGTCCCCATGAAGAAAAAGAGGTTGGAATAGGCCAATATACACGTGGACTGTCCCTGGATGAAGTGACTTTTGTTCTTTAAGTTTTCAAAGCTCTTAGCCTAGCTTAGGGTTGTCATCTGAACTAGCCAGATGTTTAACTGAGAATCAATCACAGCCAATCCATCTTTAGAGCCATCTTGCCCCAAAATGGCAACTAGACATTCCATTTTGGCGACTGCAACCTTGGTTTAAGGAGCCATTGGGCACCTAGCTTATATATCTTACTTTCTGTTCACGATTTCAGCTCAACCACCACTTCTTGGTTTTCCGACTGAACTACCCAAAACTGCTGCTAGCGCAGAAAAGGTCTGCCTAGCACAGGCATCCCCAAACTTCGGCCCTCCAGATGTTTTGGACTACAATTACCATCTTTCCCGAGCAATGATCCTGTTAGCTAGGGATCATGGGAGTTGTAGGCCAAAACCTCTGGAGGGCCACAGTTTGGGGATGCCTGGCCTAGCACATCAAAGGCCATTAGCTGTCTTATTAGGGGAATCCTGCTTGTGACTCTAGCAGCTTCCAGAACTACTCACTTCATTCTATAGAACCAAGCCCCAGAATCCAGATTCCCCTCCAGGCTCTGCTGAAAGACAGCAGACTCCAATTTACAAAATCTCAAGAGACAGAGCCCTGCCATGCGCTGCTTTTAATGGGGCAGGCAATTAAATCTTCCATAGCCTGCCTTAGCTAGTACTTCCCAGCAATGTGTACATAAGCAGGTGGGGTAAACTGTCAGACCGATTGGGCTGGCACAAGGGCCTGGACCAACAAAGAAGAGGAAGAAGATGGCAGTTTGCCGCTAACCATTTGCAGATGGAAAGCAACTCAGTTCGGGGGTGAGGGGTTGGGGAGCTGCGTTCCCATGCTGTGAATTCCTGGTATTCGCTCTGCTCAGAAGCCAAACCCCCCCCCCCAAATATATGGCCGACGCACACACTGAATGTCTGCATCTGCCCAACTTCAAGGCGACGCATTTAGGGTGCAGCTTTTACAAAAGTGTGGGAAAAGAAGCGGATACAGAATTGCCAGTCAGGTTTTGTTTATGGCACCGCTTTATTTGGTTAGCCGAAGATGCTAAAAGCTTCATTGGGTGCAGAAGATACACACACGAGTGACAGGCTATGTATGTGTGGACAGATGGATTAGGAGGAGAATTCCCAAGCCTGTGAAACGTTGGTTGTAGTGGCTCTACGACTCTCGCCAGTCTTGATTTTAAAGCATGCTTGTTCTTGGCTTCTGAGTCAGATAGGAGTGGCACCTTTGGGATCCAAGACAACACCCCTGGCCCCTCCCAGGCACTGTTAAGACGATCTACGTGTACCCTTCCTTTCGTAGTATGCCTTTAAGTGTTCGCTTAAATGTGCAAATCGTTCTAGGAGTTGTACTAGTAAATAGCTTGTGCTGCCTGAACCTAATTTGCTCAGTGTGCAGGGAGGGAGAGATGGGGCGAACAGCGGTTGTGCAGAAACTAGCACTTCACAGGATAGTTGTTTTCTCTTGCCCACAATTAATGATTGACCAGTATTTCCCCCACCCAGGCCATTATTACTTCCCCTCCATCTCGGCCTTCATCATCAGGGCTATTATTATCAAGCTTTTGATCTGACCACCCTTTCCCCAGTGTTGCATTCCCCGGGCTATTCTGCATATCCAATCAGGCCTGGATCCAGAGATTCCTGGGAGCAAATACTCCTGCCAACAAGATGGAGAAAGCAGAAACAAGATTTCCAACGATTCACCTCTCCTCTGTAGTTTGCTCTGGGAACCATGCAGGATGGTCTGGGTGGTGGTGCAAGAGTTAAGTTTCACAGCTAGTACACAGATGCAAAGGATTGAATTACATGTCACCAAAGCTCATGCAGGAATTGAGGATAAGCTAAGCTACAGGCATTGTCACCAATACAAGCACCAAGTTCATTTGTTTCATCTTAGCTCTGAAGACCAAGACCTATTATGTTTATCTGTATTACACTAATTATTCTGCCTTTATTAAACTGGATTTCCATGACAGGTAATTTATTGAATTCATCTTGAATACATACCTGTGAAGGGGATTTGTCACACAGGAATGGCTTTCAAGATAAGTTCTGGGGAACACCTCCGGGTTCCTCAAGAGCAGGCATCCCCAAACTTCGGCCCTCCAGATGTTTTGGACTACAATCCCCATCTTCCCCGACCATTGGTCCTGTTAGCTAGGGATCATGGGAGTTGTAGGCCAAAACATCTGGAGGGCCGCAGTTTGGGGGTGCCTGCTCAACAGCTTATCAAAGACTCTTCAAAGGCAAGTTCACCAATAGCTTCCCTGCAAAACAGATTGCTACCCCACCTTGATCATACACTGCAACGTGCTGCTGCATGGGAATGTTCTAGACTGCACCACCAATTTACATATGAGGCAATGGCAAGGCCAGGTGCATAGGTGCACACACCTGTGAGTGGGCAGGTGCCCAGAATATTCATGAAGGGCACCGCAGAGCAGGACAGTGTTGGTCAAGCAAGTCAACATCAAATGGGTGCCCTAAAACAAGCAAGTTTAGGAAGTTTTCCCTGTACAGTATAGTTGTCTTCCCAGTCATTTCTACGTGTCTTCCTAAAATGGTTAGGGGGAGATTTTAGAAAATAATAATCCTATTATGCATAAAGTTAAGAGATCTCGTTCAAATTGACGTTCAAAATCTGCTCCTCTTTGAGACATTTTTTCATTAAGAGTCTCTGTCCTTGCTATCAGGGAAATTTGGAGAAAGGTCAACATTTTCCCTGACCTGATCTGAATTAGCCCACCTTCCCTTCCCTCCCGCCCACCCAACAGCTGCATTTTCCTTTTCCAAACCAGTTTGCCAATTCAGATGTAAAACTATGGTTTGACTAAACCAGGAGCTAATTGAAGCAAAGGACACACTATGCATCCTTCTTGTTCCTGCAGTACTGAGCCAATGCAGTGTCTTAGCGGCAAAAGAAAATAGACTTGAATCAATATTTAGAGGACTGCTGCTTTCATGATGAAAGTTGAAGCTATTTACATTCTGAAGGGATGTTACAGCCATTTTAGTTCACCCCCTTTGGGCCAATTTCTTCTGCTTGCAAGTCATGTGCAAGCTTCAGCCAACAGCATTGCCCTACAGGACTTCAAATCATATTAGCCCATATAGGTCAGCTTTACAAGTGTGCTAAGCTCACTAGATTTACCTAACGTGACTCAAGTAAACAGAATATGATGTTTGGACAGAGCCGTATTGACAATAGCTGCAAAGGCAATCCTTAAAAAGCCCCAAACTGGCACGTCCCCATCATTTCTTCCCCCACCTGCGCTGGGCTCACATAACAGCTTGGCAGCCTATGTGGTCCCTCAGCCAAGGTAAACTTTTATGCTTCTCAGGTTATTGGATTCTAAGGCCTATGCCTTAGAAAAGTGTTGCTTAAGACTTTCAGAGCATTTAGGAAACTTGCAATCAGCAGTCTGCTCTGACTCACCAAACTTCCTTCAAAATGCCTTTTTGATAAGGTGAAGGGTGAGGTCACATCTGACAAGGCCAACCATGGCGGGAAAGCAGAAGTATTACTTGGTTCAATCTTGTGACTCGCTAGTTCCAAGGAAGGAAGGGAATCCTCCCGTCAGCAGACTCTGGTGAAATTACAGTCATGCATACTGTCTTACGTATCCAAAGAAGGTCTTACTCTGCAGAAAGCCCCAAAAGCTACACCAGCACAAAGGTTACATGGCGTTTTGAGACACTGGCTTTCATCCAGGTAGGCAGAGGAGGAACCAGCCTATGGGGGCCCCTGCGAAAATGGATCAAATTAATATTGATTTGATCTTGAAAGTACTGTAAGCTACAGTCAAGCTTTCTTAGTTCAATGTGATTTTGCCCTGGGATTTTGACTGCCTAGCGGCCTCCACAGAGTTTTATCCAGCACTGCTTTCATGAGCTGAGACCATGTAGATAAGCTTTTTAGGTTTTCACACCTGCACTCACTCTGCACCATGTTCCAAGCACTCTGTTCGGGACAACAGAAACAGTACGGGGTAAGGATTTACCTCACCTACCCATACAACTCTCTTTGTGCACACACTTGTGTTCACGAATGACTACTTGCAAGTTGCAGATTCCAAGAAAACAACGCAGGAAGGGAGGTGAAAATGTTCCGCTTTTCTCAGCGGGTCGAAGACATTTTTTAGGTGATCTGAGTGCAATAAATTGTCCGTGTGTGTGTGGAAGAAGAACTAGATCTAAATTACAAAAGATTGGGAAAATGAGATGGCCTGCTTAGTGCATCATCCTGTTTGCCACAGTTGCCGGCCAGAGGTCCAAAAAGAGCCCACAAGAGCAAGAAACCTCTCCCATGGTTGTTGTGCAACTGGTACCCAGGGACATGTTATCCTATCCTGGAAGCTGGATACAGCCATCTTGACTAGCAACCATAGCTGATTCATAGCTCCTTGCGACCTTTTGAGTTCTCCCCTACGCAAAGATGCTCCATGCTTTACTGTTTAACTACCATCCTCAACTCGTTTCCAATATCCTATTAGCTTTCCATTGCTAAGTTACGTTTAATTGTTCGTCTATCTGGCACCCCCACACTTAAGTCCCGATGAGCAAGGTACCAGGAATTTTTTTTTACAGGTAGCAACAGTTTGTCTAGGTTTGTTTACACAGCTGTTTCTTGCAGGGGTTTCTGCTTTACATAATCTAATCTAATCAGGGGGCCTAGAGATTAGCACAACCTTCCTCTTCGATATCTAATTAATACTGTGACTTTTCCAGACAATGATGCTTTCCAGAATCACAGGAAATACGTCCAAAGCATCAGGTACTTTCCACTATTATAACAGCACACCTAGCAGTGCACTGAACCAATCTTTGCATTGCCATAGCTGAAGGAAAATGGGCAGCACAAAGAAAGGAGTCATTGGAACTAGGGAATTATTCCATTAAATGAAGCCCACCTACATGAATCCCTATCAAGTCTGAGGAATACCAAACAGTGTGAGGATTAACCAAAAGTGGGCAGTACAGAACAAGGGAAGAGAGTGGTCAAAATACTTTTTTAGATGCCCTTGTTTTGGATTTTTTATAAAATGAAATCATTTGCTGAGCTACAATGGCAACGCCACTTTTGCCACATATTCGCTCCTAGTGCTGTTTTGCTGGATGCCAAGCCTTTTGTTTATTTAACCGAAATCTAAGCACGTGCAGATCAACACGTCAACCCTTTTGGCATTCTGTAAAATTTATAGGGTTTTAGTGTTCAGAAAGGGAATCTTGAGAACTTATTGACTCTGCCAATCCATTGGCTGGGTAGAAGAGGCCAACCAACAGAAGAAGCTCTCTGCAATGACTCAAGACATTACCATACGAGTCACCATCCCTTCGCTGTTAGGAGGCAGCATGTCTCTTAATACCAGTTGCTGGTAAATATAAGGAAGTGTCTGCTACTGAGCCCATGTCTTGCTTGGAGTCCTCCCAGGGGCGTCTATTGGCCACTGTGGAAAATAGGATGCTAGGCAAGATAGGCATTTGACTTAGTCCAGCAGAACCCTTCCTATGTTCACAGGAGCACCCAAACCTGGGGAGTCAAAATTAGAGGCATTCATAACATAATCCAGCAGATTGCAGAGTGCTGCTTAAAGAGTGAGAGAAGAGTGTCCGCCTTAGCTTGGAATTTTTGGACAAGAGAGTTCTGGTCTTTGCCAGTTCCCAGTCTTTTACAGTACATATGCAGCTTCTGCAATCACTTGCCAGAACTGCAACACATCAATGGAAGCTGATTCAGTGTCACTTTTATATGAAAAGAACACTCATTCACATGCTCAGTTGTAGCTACTGAATCAGGGAGTTTTCCAAACAACGTGCAGTTCTCAGAAATCTGAGTCAAGCACAAGACCTGCTACCATTACTAATGAATGGGTGGGGGTGCTGACAGTTAGCAATTCACAGCTTCAGAAAGGCCATCCACAAAACGCACACACTGGCACATATGTAATTCTGGGGCCACAGATCTTTCCATGGATTAAGGCCAAGCAAATACACAATTCCTTCTACTGGAATTCAACAGGACCTTTGGTCCTACATACATGTCAAATGTTTGCTGTCCTAAATAACACCTGCTCACTGTAAATATGTGTGAGCCTCCAAGAGCTTATACACAGGTTCTGCCAAGTTTAGTTAATACAAATTATTTTGTGCACTCACTTAGGTGAAGAGTAAGCCCTATTCAGCTTAATGGGACTTATCAGTGTAGAGATGCAAAGGACTGTGCTGCAAATCTCTAAATTTTTCATTACCAAGATGCAGTAGTTGTGTTTTTGTTTAACTTTACTTCCAATGAAGCTTTTATGTTTTCCATAATAAAGTTAGTCCCTACCAGCTATTCTGTTCCTTCCCATCCTTAACCATCACGTGTCAATGTAGCTGGGGAAGAAATAAATAGGAAAACAAAGAGAAATAATAAGGGAAATAAGGGGGGAAACCACTGTTGTTGTCTTTCGTCTAAGCTTCCTGCACTGCAGACAGCTATTATTTTTCTCAGGTAGTCAGAAATACCTTGGGAGCAGAAGAGCAGACCCTAGTCCTTTAAAAAAAAAGCCAATAAAGAAGATGTATTACTCCAAAACATTTATTCTAGTGCAAGAAGCACTAGGGTCGGAGATGAACTGAAAAAGGCACTTGCATGAAGGTGAACAGATTCTGCCATTTCCTTCTGCCTCTACAGACAAAGTTCTGCTGAACTGGTCACAGGAATGCACCTCTGTTTTAATTTAAACTGATTTGAGTTTGGTAAAAACAAAAATACATTAAAGGGGCTTGCAACATGAAAAATGTGTTATTTCAACATGGCCAAAGGTCCTATAATTAAGTTATCCGCTGGGTATCAATGCATTCAAGTTGTTGCTTACACCTTAAAAGACACAGGAACAACTGTTGCCTCTTCTTAGGGAATTATTTTCCAGACTGTGTCTCTGCTCTGTTCTGAGGAGCTGAGCTTATCAGCCTCCTCACAACAAACCCATTTGAATCCAAATATTTTCAAGCTTCTTTTCTCAGGGCTTGCATTACTCCGTGTCTAAGCAATCAGCCCAAATGTCATCAATAACAGCTGCCAGAAGGTCAGGATCACTTGGGACAGTTTAACGTCTCTGGTTTACAATAATGTTTCTGATACAAGAGGAAAACTTATTGTACATTTGACATGCACTTAAGACTCTATAGGAGTCCTCCACAAGACCCTCTCACCTCAATCCATTCCTGTTATTGGCATAACAAGAAGCCTTCTTTGTACTCTGTATCACACACAGATGGGAGGTCAGCCCGTGTTGCAATGCCTTCTCCTTCCCCTACTCCCCCCCAAATTCCTATGTGACATAAGCACAATGCTTGGAGGTTGTCCCTCCCTTCCCCCCAGTAAGTTTCCATTAACTCATCTTCAGTCTCATGTAGGAACTTGCCAGCAGCACCAATGAACCGCAATCGTGTGTCATACACTTTCCCACATGCTGGCATCTTTCCCAACCCAGTTTGACATACTGGGCAGAGACAGCGCTCTCCAGTGCTCTCCAAGGGTTTTTCTAATCAGTCACAAGGCACCACAGCTGCCATGCCAACCACTATTAAGATTTATGGAACCACAGATGTATTTTCAAGCACCATGAACATCTTGGCTGAAAAAAAGTGGTGACAATCATGGCAGCCCAGGTTGTTGAGGGATGGCAGCAGAACTGGATAGCAAGAGTCTTATTTTCTGGTACCGAAATCTGATAAATTACACATATGTGGAGGGACCTCTTGGCTTGACAATGCAACTACCTAGCACTGGGTGTTCTCACTGTTAGGCTAGTATAAGGTGCAGGTTTGCCCAACTCACCCTTTCTTAAGCAGGGGGATATGGCAATTCAATGCAAAACTAAACCCAACAACATTTTGCAATGGATTATCACGGCCACGGCTCTGAACTGCTTTCACATAACGTGAATCTAGGCCTGAAAGTACTAGAGCGTTAAAGGAAATCAGCAAGCCATAAATGTAACACTCCCAGCTAGGTGGACGGTTTAGCAACCAAGTTGTTGTTGTTTAGTCGTGTCCAACTCTTCGCGACTCCATGGACCATAGCACGCCAGGCACTCTGTCTTCCACTGTCTCCCGCAGTTTGGTCAAACTCATGTTCGTAGCTTTGAGAACACTGTACAACCATCTCATCCTCTGTCATCCCCTTCTCCTAATGCCCTCAATCTTTCCCAACATCAGGGTCTTTTCCAGGGAGTCTTCTCTTCTCATGAGGTGGCCAAAGTATTGGAGCCTCAGCTTCACGATCTGTCCTTCCAGTGAGCACTCAGGGCTGATTTCCTTCAGAATGGATAGGTTTGATCTTCTTGCAGTCCATGGGACTCTCAAGAGTCTCCTCCAGCACCAAGAGTCTCCTCTGGAGCAACCAAGTAGTGCCCAAGAATTTGAAATAAAGCTGGTACCAACCCATGCAGCTATTCCTCTAGAGACCTCCATGATGTTTGTCATATCTGCACATCCCACCCAGACCCATACATTAATTATGAGACACTGGCAGTGTAAAGAGGCCTAGAAAGCATATCTGATGGGGCTACCACTAGGCCAGCAGCAGTAAGTCAACACAGTGTGAGAAAGTGGCTGAAATCCTACAGCATCACAAGACTTTGGTATACCTGCTATTAGATGCTATGAGAGTAGTAACAGGATCCCATTGGAAAGCTCGAGAGCTGATGCCGAAAGAGATGTGGCATCACAATAAAAGGAATATAGCTCTCTCGGAAACCTCCAACTTATCTCCGTCAAGCAATTCAAGGAGAGACTGAACTCAATTTGTTTGATAAAGAATGGTATCTTTTAGAATACTGTAACTGAATGAAACTTTATTATAATACAAATGCCGGGACAATTTTTCATTGTAGTTGAAAAATTTGTTCTTTCATGATTGTTATTGTAATGGGGGAGGGATGGGGAGAATGGTATCCATTTTATAAGTTTATTAATGGCAGCTTTAGACAGTCTGTATCAACCGTGTGTTCATCACACAGTTATTTGAAAATATAGGGATATGGTTTCGGTTTTTAGACATATAGTGTACTTAGCATTTTATGTAATTATGTTGCACTCCATAATACCCAAATTGCACGTATTTTTGTCTTTTGTTACTGTAGAAGACATTAATAAACATTTTTTAAAAAGAGATCAGTGTTATCACACTGTGGGGCAAAACTTGCATCACAAATAGAAATTAATATATATCTACCGCTTGCTGCCCCAAATACATTGGCCAACAAGCCCACCCCCCTTTTGCTGCTTAGGGCAGATCCAAACAGTAGCATTTAAAGCATGTCCAACGCGCACACACACACCCAAAAAAACTTCCTGGGGGTGGTAGCTTGAGCAGGGTGGTGAGAATTGTATCTCTATGACAGGGAAACTACAATTCTTAGGAGTCTTGGGGGAAGGAATGTGCTTTAAATGTGTGTTGGATGTGCTTTAAGTGTATGGGTCTTAGTAACAGGGTCTTGATTTGCCAATCTCACAATGCTGTGAACCTCTTTCCTCCTAAACACAGTGAGGAGAACAGACTAGTGAGGATGTTCTCTCTAAAACAGGGATGTGGAACTTGTAGTCCTTCAAGATGCTGCTAGACTTGAATGCCCATCTGCTTCAGTCAGCAGAGTCAATGATTATGGATAATGGGATCTTGAGCCCAGCAACATTCCCCATCTCTCATGTAGAACATGTTCAGATAACTTGCAAACAAGGTTATACTAGCAGTCTTTGATGAGCTCAAGAGCTACTCAATTTACACTTTTAACTGCTTGTGACCAAAGTGAACTGGACTTAACAGCCTAGCAGCTGTTAATTTTTCATAGTTATCTTGACTTACAGTGTTCTTATTCAGGATCCACCCCCCTCCACCGCCAAGTGTGGAAGAGACACTCCTAATGTTGGTAGATGCTGGAAAACAGAAATCAGAACTGTACTTCTTACCATGTTTCCAGTTCCTCTGCATTTTCTGCTATTTGATAACCCTGCAACCATGAGGACTAGAAACTGCTAAGAAGTGAAAAGCTGGGATTGTCCAAGTTCTAAATGGCTCCCACTGGCCACACAAGAGCTGCGTGTGCCTATATGGGGAAATGTTGTATTAGCATCTAATTTGCCTTTGTGGTGAAGCAAGAACATTTGGAATAGCTGTCAAGGCCCATTCTTATTTTGCCTTTGCAGAACAGGTAGTTATATCACATCAGGCAAATGAGGGCACACCTGAACTCTGCCCGAGCCTGTCCAAATCATATGGTACAAACAAAAAATAAAGTTACATATTCAGGTTAACAATGCCGATTTGATTGAGAGAGGCAGAAGAAAAAACTGAGAAAGAACAAGCCTGAGGGGTTCATGGCAGCAGGACGGGACAAACCAGTTTGTTCATTAATAATGCTGCAGTACTTTACAAAATGTGAAGCGGAGCCAATCAGATACTTACATTTTTGGAAATTCTACTACTGTTTTAACACTGCAGGGGAAAGCCGATTTCACTGGCTCCTTTACTCTTGTAACACTGGGGACCTGGTTGATTCTCCATGACAAAGACTCATGTATGCATTGGATGAGCGGCTTCAGGAAATATGTGTTTAGATTTACACCCTTCCTTTTTATTGCACTACTTGGAGGGTAGTGAATTTACGAGACAATTTTTTTAAGTGTTATATGCCAATCAACAAAGTAGTAAAATACAACATTTTAAAAAAGGAGACAACTGCCACAAGTAAATACGTGGATTAGTCTACTAAAAACTCCACATAATCTTCCTGTCACTAAATGAGGCCATTGCAAAAAAAAAAAAAGCTGGGGGAGTACATTCCTGTGTATTTGGACACACCATCTACTTCAAGCCAGGTAGTTAACAGCACTGCAAGTAAAAAGCAGAAGATGCCCAGATATTTTGATGACACTCAAGCAGCATGTCAACAGCATCTCTGACTGATAAGGGAGCTGAAGGAATGTTTAAAGATAGTGGCAAGTCTCCGAACAAAAGCTGCTGATAGATCCTAGATTCAAAATTACCTGAGATTCCCTCAGACCTACTGAAGGGGGGGAGGGAACACACCCAAAAATCTAGATCCCCTGGAAGAAGTTTCCCAACAGGGTTTCTTTACTCGTGCATGAAGGAATCTCCGCGACAAACGAAAAAACAATTGACTACTTTGCAGTAACAAAATGAGTTCATATATGAAGAAGTTATGTTTTCCACAAACTAAATGCAGCACATTAAGAGCAATCAGGCAAAGTAGCAAACACATGCTGTAGTACTTCCAGGCAACTTATTTCCGTCGCCTATGTCCAACTACAGCAAAATGATGTATGCTGAAGGAACCTGATCTACAAGAAGGTCAAAGAACACCCCTGACATTTGCAGAAAAAGGCTCATGTGATAATAACACAAAAACTTCATCATGAAGGTGCCAGACCCAACTCTAAGGGGAGGGAATTCCACAAGTTGTGCTTTTGGTCTAAGGAAAAAAGAAAGGCTTGGATTGGTAAGGAGACAGCACAGGTAAATGTTAAATAAACCACAGAGGGAAAGATTAAAAGAAATCTATCCCCATCAAAAAGGGAGATACTATGGAACTTGTTCCCACAGGAGGCAGTGGTGGCCACCGACTTGGACGTTTTAAAGAGAGGATTAGATAAATTCATGAAGAGCAAGGCCATCAATGGCTACAGCCATGATAGTTATGCTCTGCCTCCACAGTCAGAAGCAGCAACTTAACATCAGTTGCTGGAAACCGCAGGAGGGTAGAGTGGCATCTGTTTGGCCACAGTGAAAACAGGATCCTGGCCTAGAGGGGCCACTGGCCTGATCCAGCAGGCTGTTCTTATCGAGGGATTAAAGAAACCAATCCGTATTTTATGAACACAACCACTCCCAACTTCAGAAAGAGGTAGCGAAGTCTCTTGATTGGAGCTGCTAAAATAATGTCACGTCCTTCCTAGGAGCAGTCTGCCCGGAGTCATAACTCAGTCAGAATTATTCTTTTATTCCACCCCACGCACTCTTCAGGACCTTCTCCCACGCCTTCAGATGCAAAGTTTCTCCTGCCAAGCCTATACAACACCATTAAGTTAACTGAAACAAGGCTCTCACCACCCCACAACGGTTTTGCATAGTCTTAGCAAATATATTCTAGCGAGTGTGTGTTCGGCATGGTCAAAGGTCAAGAGGCAAGGGTGTTCACCTGAGAAATAACTACCTGTACAAACAGCTAAATGTGTATTATGGTTGGCGGGGGAGAGGAGGGAGAGGAGGAGCAAAAGGGCAAAAAAAAAAAAAAACACCAAGCAACCCAACCCAAGGTCTCCTATTGTCAGAGAACAACAGAGGGAAAATTATCAAATCCAGACCTACAGGAAAAGTCCCGATTTGTACCATGCCAGAGCCCTGGGGATTTCACTTAATGGGTTCGGCATGACGTTAGGGAATTGCAACAGAGCCAGGCTTTCGGTCAGCGGTTACTCATTCCACAGCTATGAGCGAGAGGAAGTGCTAAATAAGGCAGCGGGGCACGTTATTTGCCAAAATGTGCTGGTATTTGGAGACTTGAGATGAGAGGGTAGGAGAAAGGGAGGAAGGGAGGGAGGGAGGGAGGCGAGGAAGCCGCAAGGCAAGTCAAGAGGATGACGAAAGCCAGCGGGCGAGCGAGCGCAAGGGGAGCAAAGCGGGGGATAGAGGAAGGGTCGTCAATCCCACCCACCCCTATCAGCCTCACTGTAATAAGAGGGGGGGGAGTGTTAAACAGCCGCCAGGCGTTTGAAGTGAGGGGGGGGGTGCTCCACTGTTAACTAAGGGAGGGGGTCAAGCGGCGATGGAAGAGGAAAGCAACAAGCGAAAACCGACTGGGAGAGGGAAAAGGAATGTGCACGTTCCTAGCTTCACGCGGCGGGGGGGGGGGGGGGTCTCATTCCCAGCTCCCATCCAGGGAGGCACTGGATAGCTCCAGGGATTTGGAGAGGGGCGTGCATATGGGAAAACAAGGGGGGGAACCCAGCCCCATCCCACGTTCCCAAAAAGAGCCATGCAGAATTTCGCCCCAACGTTACAGAGGACAGGCAGGCAAGCAGGCGACCTCGGCGCGCCCCCCGTACCCCGTTACCGCGCCCGCAGCAGCAGCACCACCAGAAAAGGTTAAGGAGAAGTAAGCGCTCGTTCCAAAGTCCCGTTCCCAAAGCAAGGGGGGGAGGGAATGGGGCGGTTTGCAGACTCTCCTTCTTCTCCCCTCGTGCAAAAGTTCACAAGTTAGCGTGTGCGACGGAGGGGGAGGGGGGAGCGGCAAAATCAACACATTCCAATTATTCCCCGCTACCGACTTCCCCCCCCCTTCGGAAAATACCAAGCCTTGCCTGCCTCCTTACAACCGCGCGCCCCCGCTACCAAATCAATGCCAGCAACTCCCTAGCGACCGCCACCCCTTCTTCCCGGGACGCCCCGAAGCGACTTACCGACTCGGCGGCGGCGGCGCCCAGCAGCAATAGCAGCAGGAGAGCGGGGGCGCACAGGCCGGCGTGGCGACTGGGCTTCATGGCGTCGTGGGGTCCGCGAAAGAAGGCGCAAGAGCAAAGGCTGGTCCGGTGGCGGCGCGGTAACCAAGTGTCCCGTCCTTCCCCGCCCCGCCGCCGCTCAGCTTTCTTATACACGGCCTGGCCTGGCCCGGCCCTCTGGAGGTGGAGTCGCCGAAGCTGCGGCCTCCGCTTGGGAAGAGGAGGCGGTGGTGACGACAAGGGGAACTCCCCCCGGCTTGAACTCGGGCTTCTCCAATCGCTTTCGAAACGTCCCCGCCGTGGGACTTTTTTCCTTCAACTGCCGGCCTAGTCCTTAGTATCTCGGGGTCCCCGTCTTTAACCTTTCGCTTGCTTTAAGTTGACAGCAAAGCAACAGAAAGTTAAGTTGAGCTAATGTTTGTTTTGTTTTCAATACGTCCTTGATTTTAAGTGAGAAACACATAGTTCCAACGATACGGACACAAGGGCCCCAACTTGAATAAAATATAGGAGGGGGGAGAGATAAACCCCGCCCTTCATAATCGATCACAACACACACACTCCATTTGAATGGTAGTGGCCAAAAATGGGGGGGGAGGCCCCTCAGAGGGGCTGAAGGGACCTTGGCCCCTAGGAGTTGGCTCCTATGGATACTGACGCTCCGAGGATAAAAGGCCTCGGATATAAACTAGTAGACACTTCGCGTACATAAATCGTTGCAACCTGCGTCCAGTTCTAAGGCTAGTTCTGTATAAAAACATAGCCCCCCTCCTTTACGCACAAACATGCACTGTTGGGAGGGGGGCAGGTGAGAAATGTGAAAAGGGGAAACCACAGATTGCCAAAATTATCCCATTTCCAACTCTACAATTCTATTATTCTAACCCCCTCTCACTGCTTTCTGTGTCTCCAACTTGAACACTTGCCAAACATTATTGATCCAATTGTGCAGAGGAATCTCCTTTTCCGGTTTCCAATGTTGCACAATTACAAGCTGTGCTGCAGTTAAGACACTTGAGCTAATGTTTTAATTTTCTTTCAACTGAAAGGTTATATTCCACTCATGCACACCATATACTGTATTTAAAGCGCATGGCTTCCCACAAAGAATCCTGGGAACTGTACTTCAACTCTCACAAAGCTACAATTTCCAGCACCCTTAACAAACAACAGTTCCCAGGGTTCTTTGGGATGGGGGGAAACACATGCTTTCAATGTGTGGTGTGGATATAACCACGTCAGGCTCCAGAGCACCTCAGATTTTTGTCACTTGTTGGCTTGGGTGCTTTAATGCTGAGTGATGACTGACCACCACAAGGATCTGCAATTGGGCTTCGAAGTGTGTGAGGTGCCTCAAAACAACCCATGAAGCCCTCCTAAGAATTCCACCTCTAACAACAATCCTATAGGTATTCATTTTCCAGACAGGGAAAGGCTGAGAGACCTTGTTTCCTGATGTGCCAGGCTGTGGGACAGAGGGAAGTTCCATAGGTGTGATGGTTCCACATCATGGAGTTGCAATGATGCGGAAATTTAGCACTTGAGTAGGAAGTGGCAACCCTACACAGCACATGATCGATAGCTGCTGCCAGGTAGCTGCAATTTTCAGGCAGCCTATGGAGGTTGCAGCCAACCCACACCAGGTTTTAGCAAAAGAAGATAAATAGCAGAAGATTCCAGATGTGGAGTCCAGTGTACATAATTTCCCTTTCCTAAAATTCCAGACAGGTGTCTTAAAAGAAATTTCTGCTCTATACAGCATGAAACAGCCCTGAGAGAGTAATTTGCCCGAGGTGAGACTGTCTGCCAACCCATCAGCGACTCTTGCATGGGGAAGTAATCTGCTCTAGAGGTGTATACGTAATTATAAGATGCCCTTGCAATGTACTTTACATTGGATCGACCACAAGAGCAGTCAGTGTCTCTATAGGAGAGCATCGATCCCACATTAGGAATCAAATCATGGAAGCACCTCAAGTTGAGCACTTTGTGAAACACCATCATACAGATACAGACCTACTTTATACGGTCCTTTGGGTTAATCAGAGAGAATTTGGGATGAGGAGAGATTATGTAAAATTACTACACCAACAAGAAACTAGATTGATTTACCTATTTAAATCCCTCCCTCCCCCCAGGGGGGGTATTGAACACTGAATTAGACTTCAATTGTTTTATTTAAGTTTTCTAACAAGATGGCTACTATTTGTGTTCTCTGTGCTAGATTTTGGATACTGTATCTTTAAACTTCCTGAATTGTATGTGATTCAGTGCACCTGTGGGTAGCCTTTACTGTATAATGCTACTAGGGTTCTGCCTACAGCATCTGCTTATTACACTATCAAGTGATTGCTGATCCATTGCTACCTGATGTACCTTTGGGGATAATTAATTTGGTATATATTTATTATTGGTTGTTCATATGAAGGCCTGTCATTTCAATCTCTGTACAGTATTGCATTTGAAGGTAATGTATTGTGTTTTATATCATTGCCAGCTGATGAAGAATTATCAATGAAACAGTTCATTATCCTGGAAGAACTGTTCTGTTTGCAGCTGTGCTCAGAATACCCTACTGCTACGTTCGGAGCACCTATCTAGGATATTGACTGTGGAAAGGCTTTTTGCCTCCATCTTAGTGATCTTGGACAGTGACTTACCACGCCTACTATTCTTGTTTATGGGACATTTATTTGATACCTATTATTTGTGACTGCATGCACATAACCGTATAATGTTATAAAGATTTTGTTAGTATTTATTAGCCGACGTGTTGCTTGTTGTTGTTTAGAGTGTTCTGTTTTGCAACACAGGGGATTTTCTTTGGTGTATTAGGCAGCAGAAGGGCAATAGGCACACCCTATCCACCCCTCTGCTTTCACTGCCACCAGAAGACATCCTGCTCCATTGCTGAGTTTTGGTGAGAGGGAGGTGTTCCAGCGCACATTTGTCTTCCCCATCTATGGGGCAGAGAAGACGAGCTGCAAAGCCTTGTGGAAGGAATGCCCCACTTTTGCTAAATTTCAGCATGGCGTGGCAAGGGGAGCTAAGGGGTGGTGCATTCCTGTCTCATCTCAGATGCAGAAATGGGATGGGCCACCCTTGGAGGGAGGCACACACAAACTCCCCTAAATGTTAAAAGAAAAGGGTAAAAGGTGTTCCTCAAATAGCAGGTCTACTCTTTGACACTTAATCAGTGTTCCTGCACATGTGTACAAGTGGGATTTCAGGAGGGTTGTAGTGAGGTTGCAGAACATACCAATGCATAGCATCTTAACAAATTTCAGAATTAAAGGCAACAAGGGGGGGGGGTCACAAAATGGCAGGGACTGCAGTCACTAGTAATAAATTCACAGGGAGCTTCTATAATAGGTGCCTGTATCAACAAACAAAATCCATGACGAGCACAATGGAAAGTGATGGGTGAGGTATAAAGTTTTCCAAAGTACAAAATACTGTGTAGAGCGAGTGCTTAGAAAATGCCATTTCCCCAGAAGCACAACCACAAGGGAAGTTGAGCGGGTGGTAAATATCCAAATCTGTAAGTAACGCACACTTATTGTACAAAAGACTGATTGTGTAGAAAAAGTCGTAATCTCCCTTCCTGGTCTTCCCTCTTTATTTCCATTAACCTACCTTTTCCATCTTTCATGCTGTGAATGCTGCCCTTTAGAAGTAGCCTGTTCGTATTTGTGTTGCACTGTGCGATTTGTTGCCAGTAAACAAGTAATAATAACCAATTATAACAAAGGGGCGAGCCGGAGTTAATGTTGACAATAGTTCATTGGGAAATTTAAAAGGGCTGCTCACAATGGGAGGTTCAAGGAACA
The DNA here is from genome assembly GCF_963506605.1 of Zootoca vivipara. NCBI lineage: Eukaryota > Metazoa > Chordata > Lepidosauria > Squamata > Lacertidae > Zootoca > Zootoca vivipara. Next base: position 74,159,675 of record NC_083282.1, on the reverse strand, counting down.
ACAGAAAATACATAGCAGATGCTTCCCTGCAAGTACTTTTTGTCTGCACAATATTATCCTATCCACACATCTGAAAAAGTTCACAAAGGCTGTTTGTTAAGGGTTGTTCAGTTGTGAATTTAGGGACTCCCTTCCAACCTCCTATTTCATGGAAATAATCACATACTACTAACATAACTATTTCCACATCCTGATATAAATACAGAACACTGATTACTTAGCTTCTACTAGCAGGCAATATATCTGTGGATGACAGAGCAATGTCTACATTGAGTGCAGTGGGACTTACACCATGAGAAGGGTAGGCATATAGAACTGCGGCCTTAAGTTGTGTACCCATTATAGCTTTAAATAAACATTCCTGCCCCTTCTCAAAGAATTCTGGGCGCTGAGGTTTGTTAAGGGTTGATGAGAATTGTAACTCTGTGAGGGGTAAACTACAGGGCCCATAATTCTTTGAGGGGTGTGTGTGGTTTGAATGTGCTTTAATTGTGTGAACGCAGCCCTTGTCTGGTGATTTGGGTCAGCAAATCTGTGTGCAATGCACCAACATGTAGGATCTTCATGCACATGCTTGTAAATGGTAAACAACCATGGCAAGAAATGGGGAATATGAACCTGAGTGCTCAATGCCAAGGAAGTGATTAACTCTAACAATGCAAGTTTTGTGTTAGGAATGGGGGCCGAATCAAGGAAGGAGTACTGTAGCCCCAGATGTTTGTGTGTGTTTAATCCCACACACAACCCTTTTGCATGCCCAGGATGTCACTGCGGTGAATCTGTGTGCAGATCATCTTTGCTCAGTCAGAGTGGATATTTTTTGTCAGGCTAGCTGCACTGTTCATCAATCTGATTCATAAACTCAAACCTTCTAGTTGACTAAATTGCTAACCTACGGTAGTTCAGTGATATGAAATAAAATCCTTACTATGGCAGATGTCATTCTAGAAGAGGCATTCCCCCTTTTGTCCCAGAATGAACACCTCTTTTAAGATACTGTGACATTCATCAACTAAAATACTCTTATCTATTCAGAACAATTCGTATTCAAATCTAAGCAAATTTGCTCATCCATTGAAACTCATCTGACTTAATTAATTGCAAAATCCTGTGCAAATTTCATTAGGAGTAAATCCAGGGGGGGGGGACAATTGGATTTGCTTCTGGGTAAACATGCATAGGATCAGGCTATAAGAGATTTATTTAATTTGGTGACAGTTCAGGTTTTAGGTGTATAGAAGTTTTTTGATGACTCATACCAAAACCAAAAACTACATAAGGCTATTAAGTCATTTTCTCTTGGTCATTTTAGTGGAAAATGCAATGGCATCTAATAAAGGCAGGCTAGGAGATGGAAAGTGAAATAATTACTGTACTTTAATTTATCCTGTATAATGAGAAAATGTTAATTTTCTTATCTTAAAGGAAAAACAAGGTGCCTGATATCATAACAGTGTTTATCTGATCATTGTTCGGTTAAATTCAGCAGAATACTTTGTCTAATATTCTGTAAGGTCTAGTAAACAGATTTCACTTTGTTATTTTATAGCCCATTGTTACTTTTGACAGTTTGATCCTTGTTACTTGCCTTGTTATGCATGCTGCCTTTCCTGCAAGGACGGGCTGAAGGAGTGTAACTGGTTCAAGGTCACCAAGTGAGATTCATAGCTGAGTGGGAAAAACTTCTCCTCCTGTCTCCTCCCTGAACTGCATGATGTTGCTTTAATGTTTCCTGGCGCAGCTGTGATGTCAGTTGACACCTGGTGCTATCAATGTGGTTGTTGATTAATGCAACTAAACTGTGGCCCCAGACCTCAAAGTCCTAAACTTGATCGGTCCCCCCCCCCTATGGCTAGCAGGATTAATCTCAAATAATGATTCCCTGCCAAATAGTTTTCTGTAGACTTCAGTAGCCTGTACATTTACAGACTGGGATAAATCTCTGCGACATGAATGAGGAAGCTGTATCTCTGTCCTCATGTTTTAGAACCCCAACTCCTATCATAGAATCATAGAGTTGTAGAGTTGGGAGTGACCATGAGGGCCATCATGTCCAGCCTCCTGCAATGCAGGAATCTTTTGTCTGACCACTGACCATTCTGGCTGAAGCATAGGAGCTGTGTTTGCTTAGTTAAGTTGGAAATCAACTATCTTGTAGAAACTACTACCAAAGTTTAGACTAGAGATATAGATATATACGCACACAGTTAATACCAGTCATACCTCATGTTAAGTCCGCTTCAAGGTGTGTCTTTTCGGGATACGGATGCCCCAAACCCGGAAGTCCCGGAACGGGTTACTTCCGGGTTTGGTGCACGCGCATGCACAGAAGTGCTAAATTGCGCTTTGCGCATGCGCAGAAGCGCAGGATTATGTCACACACCTGCGCAGATGCAGCGCTTCAGGATACGGCCCTTTCAGATTGCGAACGGGCCTCTGGAACGAATCCCGTTTGCAACCAGAGGTACCACTGTAAGGGGGAAAGAAGCACTAATTAACTACAAAAATAGCTAAATTCAAAATTTATTAAATCTTATGTACCGTATTTTTCTGTGTGTAAGACTCAGTTTTTTTCCTAAAAAATAACTTCAAAAATTAGGGGACGTCTTATACTCTGGGCCATCTCCCCCCATTTTCTTAATTTTGAGTCCCCCAAAATAGGAGGTGTCTTATACCTGTGGGCATCTTATAGACAGAAAAAGACGGATACAATCAATCCCTGTCCTGGATAAATCCAGGATGGCTGGTTTGGTTTTTTTTTACATATTCCACAGCTGGTTTCCAACTATTTAGTACATCTTTACCTAACTTTTTAAACATTATTTTCAGTTTAATTATCCCCAGCTGTCCCCATATTTTCCTAAGTGTTTCTTATTGTCGCTGCCTTCCAGGTATTTGCATACAAAATTATTGCCAAGCTTAACATGTATTAAAGCCTGCCTTTGAATTTCTTCTGCTACTATTACTTCTACTGCTCCTTGCAAGGCTCGGGTAGAGAATTAGAATACAAAAGGAGCAACATATATATAAAAAATAGAACATTTCAGAGATAATAGGAGACAAACAATACCAGGAGATAAGACAACCTAATTATCATAAACAGCAGTAAAAAAAGGAAGGTCATTCAGCAGATATCTCCACTCTTGGGAAAGCTGCAAACATTCACTTCACATAGCAATGTATATTAAATGTGTGGTGTGTAGGCAACCAAAAGTAGTTTGGTTTATTGTTGTATTATTCTCACTTTTCTATTAAAATAATGCCTGGAGAACATTACAATAATATATATACAATAGGTGGTAGCCAACTAAGTTTTATTCAGAATTGACACACTGAAATTAATGGACCTATGTTAGACATGTTCATTAATTTCAATGTGCCTTCTCTGAGTAAGACTAGCACTGGCTACAACTCAACATAACAATCGGCATTAATACATTAAAAGAGAACAATAGTGCTAGATATGCTGGGGCTGCAACGAAATGTTGCAGTGTGTGATGATGGCTTGTTCAGCCACTCGGTTCCATTCCCCTTCTCTCATCTTCCTCTTTTCCTATTATTCACAGAACTAAAATTCAGCTCCTCTCTATAGACAACGTTGGGTTGCAACAGCATTTTTAATCACGTACAATATCATCTTATTAGCAAAGGGGTTTTGTTCCCCTTTAATATTTGCATTCAAACTGAAAGTGCACACAACTAGGTTTTTCTGGTCTGTGACCACAATGATTTTTTTATTTTTTGTAAAGTCTCTGGCTTGAGGTCACTGGGTAATAACGAAATGCTGGTGTGCTTCCCGACCTTACAGTATTTGCATGAATTCAGCAACGTTTCCTGAATATGCACTGAAGTTTTTTCCTCCCCATTTGCAAGTTGAGACCATTCTGGGTTGCATCGATTCCTACCATGTGGTTTTCATACTAAGAACACTTTTCAGTCATACACAGCATCTGGTCCCTGAAAGGTTTTCTTACGATAAATTGGTATTCTTGCCTTGCTTCACAACGCTGGAAAAATTTTATGGCCCAGTTTACACATCACAGTAAGCCACAGTTATGAAATGCTCAGATAACTCCTGCTTTGCTCTTCCCCTCTAGCCAGTGGGAGCAACATTTGGATTAGAGCACATTTGAACCAGGGATCGTCGTTTGTTGTGCTCAAATATTTAGTGAGCCAAGAACAAACCTTGGCTAGATATTGTGGCTTGTTTGGAGCAAAAACAACCACAATCTCCAGTTCAGATGCAACGCTATTGTGATTTGTTTGCTCCTGCTGGTCTGAGAGTAGGATCAAAACAAGAGACTTCAACATGGTCATGGTAGACCATAAACGATGCTTTATTGTGACAGGTGAATGCTGCCTATTTATATGCAGAAGTCATAGAAAGTGACAGCACATATGGGTACAGGGGGAAATAGTACAGTATATGAAATATACTCGGAGTCGAGAGTGAATTTCATGCTCTTTATTCAGCTCATATTCATCAAGGAGAAGAAGAGAAGACGAATGGCTCTTTTCCCAAAACCATCTGCTTATATACATTATTTACACAATGGGCCTTGCGTGATTGGCTACTTCAGGGCTACACCTGTGGGCCAATTATATTGTGGATTGACTTCTGCCTGCAGCCTGATTGGCTGCTCCTACAGGCCAATCAGGTAGCAGATTCACTTCTGCCAGCCGCCTGATTGGCTGCTCCAGCAGGCCAATCAGGTTGCGGATTCACTTCCACCTGGAGTTGGATTGGGTAGCTCCCGCTGATTCTGAATCCTATTGTTCTAGGATTCAGCTCAGTACATAACAGTATATAACTGAGGACTGCATTGCTCAGGGTCCTCTGGCATTAAACTGGGTAAAAAGCTACAACTCATGATTAGGTTTCCACCAGAGCGCTCCATGGGCGTAGCCAGAGAGGATCAAATAAATAAATAAAAATACTTAACTAACGGACCAATTGAGTCGCAGATACCGTAGCTTAGTTCTGCATCCTCCCCCAAAAAACGCCTGCCCGCCCCCAACAAAAATCCTGGCAACACCCATGGAACGCTCCCTCAAGGCACAATGCCTTATCAATTGCCCTTGTTAAGCCACATACAATTGCTCTTTGAAAAGCAAAGGAATCAGTTTGACACCCCCCCACACACACCTCTCTCCAAAACCCCAAGGTCAGGAGGTCATCAAATCATAGAGTTGGAAGAGACCCATCTAGTCCAACCTCCTGCAAAGCACAGTAGTCTGCAGTATCTTTGTAAGGGAGATAGAAGTCTCTAGGGTTGCCAGACCTTCAGGGCTGACCTGAAGTCTCCAGGATTGCCTGGGCGGGTGGCGGGTGGGGGCTTAAATCTGCAAGTGGGAGAGGGTGTCTTTTTATTTAAAGGAGGAATGTTTACGCAGCTTACAACCTCCCATCAGAAACTGGCTGCCAATTATTGCATAGACTCTTGATGGGAGGTTTGCTCTCATCTCTGCTTCCAATTAGCATCCACTTCTGCAAATTATTGCACAGTATAGAATGTCTTGTAGTACCTTAAAGAGTTACAAACTGTATATATGGCATCGGCATTGTGGAAGGGGGTGCATAGTGAGATCAGAATGTGTACAGCATTGGCTGTTCACAAGAGCAGCCCACAACAAGCACAGGAATGCCTGCTTTACCTAATATTTCTATCCTCATTTCCAGTCAGTGGCATATTTGCTTATTTGTTAGACTTTGTCTTTGTTGTTGTTGTTGTTGTTTCTATGAGATACTCGCAGCAACTGTGGTTAACAATTAATGTGTCATGCTTAATTACATCACTGGGGCCCATCCTGCTGTGACATCGCCTGGGTCCACGCTACGGCACCCCCTACATCTCAGGTTTGGACCCTGAAATCTCAGCAATCCTTTAAGTGTCTACAATATCTGTGCAACAGAGGAGGATGGAGTGAAAACCTGAACAAGAAGGTTACACAGCTAGGAACTCATGCACCCATAACTTCCTCACAGCCCTGTCGTTGGTTGAAGAAGCTAGATTAACACCCCCACATACATGGACTAAAATAATGTGCAAGGGGCTTGTGGGGCAACAAAGGCTGGTCTGCCACTGCCGAGAATATGCACATTGTCCATACCCCACCAGCTACATATCTGTCAGATATAAGAAGCCCCTGCTTCCACAGCAGGTATTGACAAAAGACAATGATGGTTGGTGCCTGTTGGGACTACCGTAGTAGGGCAGATGTCAGGGAGGCAGCTAGCCCTCACAAAGCACAAAAACCCTGATCAGGACCCCCAGCAGCTGCTTTTAAGCAAATGTTTAAAACCGGGCAGATTGGATCAAGGAACTCCTACATCACATCTGTTTTGGCGTTTGCTCAGCTGCAAAACCTATGACTGGCTTACACCAACAGGCTGCAGGGGTGTGGGGATGGGGGAAGCGTCACATGGCTGGAGGTGTCCCTACTTGAGAAGTATTCACTGCACATAGAAAACTAGCATGGCAGGGACAGAAAGCTTGCCTTGAACCTTCACCTGGAGTTTAATGCCTAGCAGTGATTGTGTTCTTGTCATCTGCAGTGACACTAGATCACGTTGTCTGGTCTGCCGTGGTGGAGGCCACCCGCAGCTTCTTGACTTTTGAGAACTGGGTCATGGTTCCAAACCTCTGATCAAGTGTTCAGAGCAGAACTAGAAAATGGAAACTAATTGCTTCAAAGAAGTGCTAAAAAGAGGAAGTGATGTGGTTTGTGGGTTTTTTTGGAAGGAGCAGCCGATGCTGAGCTGGGACTTTCCCAAGCTTTAATGGTTTATTACAGGGGTGTCAAACTCAAATTCATCGGGGGCCGCATCAGCAGTTTGGTCACCCTCAAAGGGCCGGTTGTGTCTGTAGGACTATGTGTCCACTCTTTATTATCATAAATTTTTGTCACTGCATTCAATTATTACTGTTTTTTGTAATAATGTAAGCTCATTCCCGCCCCCACGCGGATCACATTCCTGCGTCGTGGCGCGTGTGTGGGAGGGGATGTAAACGAGGGAAATTTGAACAAAAGGTGGGAATTGACGGCTTCCGGGGGGGGGGGGGCTCAACTAAACCTTCAGCAGGAAGGAGAAAGCCACTGCTGGGATTAAAAACCTGCAGATGGAAAGAGGGCTTCCCTCTCCCGCCCTGCGCACACCCAAACCCCGCTAGGCAGGATGCCACACGCTGCAACCCACCCCATGCTTTGGAGAGGGGCAGGAACATGCGGTGCAGCGCCAACTCCCTGCTTTGCTTTTGCATCTTCCCTCCTCAGCGCCAGAGTCCCTTCCCCTCGCGCTGAGGGAGGGCAGCGGATTTCCCGAGGAGGAAGGCGGCGGCAGCCCCAGCGGATGTGCATCTTCGCCTCAGAGCTGCTCTTCCCCCCACCCGCGCTGTTGTCGTCTTCGCCGCCGCCTCTCCCTACCGGGACTGCAGGCAGAGGAGGCTTGAAAACCTCCCCCCCCCCAAAAAAATTCCCCTCCCACCTACTCAAACCGCGAGGCGACTCCATCTGGAGCCCTACATCACGAGGGGCTGAGAGGAGGCGGCGGCAGAGCAGGAAGAGCAGGAACCCGTGCCGTCGCCGTCACCTCCCTCCCGGCCGCCCCCCGGGGAGCAGCTCCGCCAGAACTGAGCAAAAGCCAGGCACCCTCCCGAGTGTCTATGAGGAGAAAACGGGGGAAGAGGGAAGAGAAACCTGGCTCCATCAAGCGAGCGGCTGTTGCGCTTCGCCTACTTCCCCCTCAGGCTCACTCCACGTCCCTTTCGCCCGCTCGCTCGCCCACCTCCCGGATGCAGCCGAGGAGAGGAAGGGAAGCGGCGGGCGGCGGCTCCCCAGTGCCGCCTCACTCACTCTCGGAGACAACAGCAAAGCCCGCCAAAAAAAAATCCAGCGCTGCTCCGTCCCGGCACCAACTCAACTTTGCCGGCGGCGCCTGTAGGGCTTTCCTACCTCCTCGGCGGGCTTCCTCCTCCTCCTGCATCTCACTTCCCCGTCTGGCCGCTGTGCCACCGCCTCCCTCAGCCTCATTCGAAATTGAAATTCCCTGGCCAAGGCCGTCAGCGCGGCTCCAGCGCCCCGGCCTCCGCCTGCAGCCCCGCCCCGGTTTTGACCCACAGCCAATCGCAGGCTCCAGAACTACTGTCAGCGGCCATTGTCAGCGGCGGCTACGCGGGCCACATGACGAGGTCTGGCGGGCCGGATTAGGCCCCCGGGCCTTGTGTTTGACACCCGTGGTTTATTACATCAGAATCCAATTATTTGGAAAGCACAGTGCCAGCCCCCTCCCTCTTTTTTTTTTTTGCCCGGAAAACCTTCAGCCGTGTGATGTTTCCTCCTCTCTGCAGAGAAGAAGTGCTCTTGGGAAAAGTTGGCCGTGTTTCACAGCTGTGATGTCACACTGAATAACAAAATGAAAACAGTAGAATTTCTGTTCCAAGCACTGGGGAAGACCTGAGCTGCCCAGAGGAATCGGAGAAGAAAATGATACCAGTTCTCTCTCTAATCATACAGTACCGGAACTTTTGAAATATCCCACGGAGACTCCCATCACCAGCTGATATCCACATAAATAACATTGTTGGAACTTTCTCTTTTTCATTCCATACAGATGCAGTGAATTCCTCAATTTCTCATCCAAACCTAAGAGTCCTGCTGGATTAGGCCAATGCTCTACAGTGGAACCTCGGTTTATGAACACCTCGGTTTATGAATTTTCGGTTTACGAATGCTGCAGACCAATCTGGAACAGATTAATTCATTTTCCATTACTTTCAATGGGAAAGTTCGCTTCAGTTTATGAACGCTTCAGTTTATGAACAGACTTCTGGAACCAATTACACCTATGCTTCAGTTTATGAACGCTTCAGTTTAAGTACTCCGTGGACCTGTCTGGAACGGATTAATCTACTTTCCATTACTTTCAATAGGAAAGTTCTCTTCAGTTTATGAACGCTTCAGTTTAAGTACTCCGCGGACTGTCTGGAACAGATTAATCCACTTTCCATTATTTTCAATGGGAAAGTTCGCTTCAGTTTATGAACGCTTCAGTTTATGAACAGACTTCTGGAACCAATTACACCTATGCTTCAGTTTATGAACGCTTCAGTTTAAGTACTCCGTGGACCCGTCTGGAACGGATTAATCCACTTTCCATTACTTTCAATAGGAAAGTTCTCTTCAGTTTATGAACGCTTCAGTTTAAGTACTCCGCGGACTGTCTGGAACAGATTAATCCACTTTCCATTATTTTCAATGGGAAAGTTCGCTTCAGTTTATGAACGCTTCAGTTTATGAACAGACTTCCGGAACCAATTGTGTTCATAAACCGAGGTACCACTGTATCTTGTCCAGCAACAACACTCACCACACTTTTGATTCCCAGCAACTGGAATTCAGAGGCATATTGCATACCCTCCAACATTTCTCCAAAGAAAATAAGGGTTTTTCTACTATACCCTCCAGCATTTCTCCAATGAAAATAGGGACGTCCTAAGAAAAAGTGGGACATTTCAGGGTCAAATCAGAAACCAGGACGGCTTCTGTAAATCTGGTACTCTCCTTGGAAAATAGGGGCACTTGTGATATTGCCTTCCACCAGTGGTGGCACCAGAAAAAAGTTTCCGGGGGACACAGATGGGGCAAAGTGTATTTCTAGGTGGGTGAGCTGTTACAGTCATTTATTTATCTCACAGCTAACCTGCCACAAAAAATATATATGCTAGAAGTTGATATAAATTATGTCTCCTAATATTGTAAAAAAAATGCATACTTTTTTACTTGTTACTGTATAAGTTATGTTGGATATTATGCTGGAAATCAATTAAAATATTGCTTAAAAATGAAACTTTGTATAAAAATAATATATTGTCCTACTAGGGAAGCTTTTAATGTTTGATGGATTTCTGTATTTTAATATTTTGTTGGAAGCCGCCCAGAGTGGCTGGGGGAACCCGGCCAGATGGGTGGGGTATGAATAATAAATAACTACTACTACTACTACTACTACTACTATTTATGCCTTGACGAGCAAATGTGTTGAGGTATATCTGGGTGTATGCACCAAATTGGGTCTTTGACCAGGGTGAAATAAAGCCTAGTTTCGCCCCTGGCCTTTCTTCCCTGGCAGGGAGCAGGGCACCATTTTGTGGTTCGCCTCAGGTGCCAAAATGTCTTGGGCCCTGGACTCCAAGAAAATACACATTGCTGGATGTGCGGACACCTTTTTGGAGTGCTGTAAACCCATTATGCCCATGTCGTCCCTGTTGCGCACCATTCGTCAATCAAAAGGACATTATGCTGGAACAGTTGCAATCTGTTTTGTGCCAATGGTGCACTTCTCAAGTGTTTGCTGCCTACATGCGTGCACAGAGAGCACTTTCTCAGGCTACATCCTATTGGGGCAGTGCCACTCTTCCTTCCCGTGTTTAATTTGTCTATGTATGAAATAGGCAAAATAGGAAGCAGCACAGTATCTTAGCTACCTCTGTAACCTGATATAAATATCCTCTGTACATCAGTGTTTCAACACACCTGTTTCCAGCCCCTCTCTTTTGAAAGACAGTGAATTTTATTTTTTCAAACCTATGGAAACACTAATTGAGGGGAAGGGGATAGAGAAAACTGCTGCGTACTGGTTTGTAAACACACCCACCATGTGTGCAGACAACAGGACAGTAGCTGCCACTTTGGACAGCATTATCATGTGACAATGTGTCCAACTGTAAACGGCTGTGTACAAAATCACACTGTGATAAAATAGCCTCTGTGCGTTTTAAAGGCTACCTGTGTACATAGCCTGCAAACCATCTCATGCTGGAGGACCCTTCACATACTGAAGACTCAGCAAAACAAGAACTTGCTGTTGAGCACAGTCTGACTAATATCCACAGATCACTGGCTGCCGGGTATTCCCCTACATGATTTTTTTTTTCTCAAGCTTAAACTGGGAAGTCATTTCTATTCTGGGTGTTGGGTGGATTAGATTAAGATGGTAGATAAATCTGTGCCAACTAACTTCTGCCGTGAGCATAAAAAAAAGAGATGGACTTTCCATGGTTTAATTAATAGCAAAATATGTTAAATAACACGGCAGCATTCAGAGAACCTCAAGAACTGCTTTAGTGAGTCATTTGTTACAAGACATTAGCAGTAGGGAACCTGCACCCCTGTTGTTGGTCTACAGCAGGCATCCCCAAACTGTGGCCCTCCAGATGTTTTGGCCTACAACTCCCATGATCCCTAGCTAACAGGACCAGTGGTCAGGGATGATGGGAATTGTAGTCCAAAACATCTGGAGGGCCGAAGTTTGGGGATGCCTGGTCTACAGCTCAGTGAAGAGTCCAGCAACCATTGACCATGCTGCCTGATGGGAACTGAAATGCAACAACATTAGAGGTACCACACCCCTACAATAAACGCACCTGGGCGGGGGGGGGGGGTTGGACTGATGTGGGAGGCGGTAAAGTTTCAATACTAAATAAATTCATTGAACTATTAGAATCAGTTGGAAATAAATTGGGTCAAGCTGCAAACATCAAAGCCATGTGTACAGCTGCTCTGATAATGTTTATGAAACCCCAAGCCTGATATGGAATTCCCAATATATTTGTAGAAAGGAAAACTTGCTGTCCTCAATGGGAAACAGCATTGGATATACTGTACTCAGTATTTCTCTTTCAGAGACAACCAGAAAGAGGTGGGCCTCTAAATCACTCCCTAGAGATGTACATGTAGACATCTGAGGAGATGGGGCCACTGCCACATCAGAAGTACATAAACAAGAAAACGTATACATTTAAAGAGTTGAAGCAACTTCACATTTATACATTAGCATACTTAACCATCCTCTCTTACTCTCACACACCCCAGTATAATAATAATACCAATTGTTGTAAGATAGTTACTAACAGAAAATAGATTAAGGCAAAAAGCCAAAACCTCTTAGCCAAGCTTCACCTGCAAGCCAAAGCGGGAAGTTCATCCATTCAGAAATCCAATTATATATTTCAATGGTGGGCAGTTATTCTACTGAATCTTGTGAGAACAGTTTCATCCAGTATTATGCAAAGCTTACATGTTTGCATCTGTATTTCCTTTTGTTGTTATTAGTATTATTGTTGTGTGTTTTTACATTTGTGCTTGAATATCTTAAAATGAGACCAGGGTTATATACATACAGGAGTGGTCCATCAGATGTTGCTTGACTACAACACTAATCACCCTTGACTAGTTGGGGCTGATGGGAGTTAAGAGTCCACGAGTGGAGGACCATAGTATCCCCATCACAGCCACATGGCAATCACAGTGATTATACTACAGGGGATAAAAATCAACTTTCTCACATGTAAAATAAAAACATATCTGGGGCTAGAAAAATGAAATGTCCCTATAACGTAAGACTAGGGTGGCCAGACTCAATAGGGGACAGGACTTCTGTGCCTTTAATTGCCCTGCTCTCTTTTGAGTCTGGAAACCTTAAAGAGAAACCAGCAGACCCTTTGCTTGGAAATTAAACAAAGAGTCTGCTGTTTTCTCTTTAAGGTTTCCAGACTCAAAAGAGAGCAGGGCAATTAAAGGCACAGAAGTCCTGTCCTCTATTGATTCTGGCAACCCTACCTACCGTAAGACCCACCTGGGTTGTTTGCAGTGTTTTAACAGCTGGACACTTCCTATATTGAAAGCTACTTGTGCAGAAAGGTCTTTAAAATTGCTACTAAGTGCATAATAGATTTGCCACCTAGTGACAACAAAGAAATATGACATCAAGATAAAGAGGCATCGGTCCCTGCTCCTGCCAACCTAGCAGTTTGAAAGTGCAAGTAGATAAATAGGTACCACTCCGGCGGGAAGGTAAAGGCTTAGTCATGCTGGCCACATGACCTAGAAGCTGTACACCGGCTCCCTCGGCCAGTAAAACGAGATGAGCGCCGCAACCCCAGAGTCGTCCGCGACTGGACCTAATGGTCAGGGGTCCCTTTACCTTTACCGTACATTTTAGAGCAAGACTTCCCAGATTGTAGGGACTGATTTCCTATGGTGTGGGAGCAGGAGGGATGAGAGTGTGGGAGTGTCAGGAGTATGGGCAGGAGTCAGGCTCTGGGGCCTGTAGTGCTTTGCAGGACTGGGGCCTGCCTCAGCTTGTGCTGGAGAAGCAAGGAGTGGTCACTCAGGTGAGGCCACTTGATACCTCACTGCACCTGGTGGCAGGAGCTGGGAGGGATAAAAGCCCAGCATTTCCCTTCAGCTCTTTGCCACAGCAACGCTATCCCTGCCTGGTTGCATCTGGCCTCCTGCTCCTTGGACCCTTGCCTTGCTGCCGCCTTGCTTCTTGTTCCTGGATCCTCCGCCTTGCTCCTTGCTCCTTGGACCCTTGCTTCGCCTTCGCCTTGCTCTTGCCCCATGGACCTTCGCCTTGCTTCTTGTTCCTGGACCCTTCGCCTTGCTCCTTGCGCCTTGGACCCTTGCTTCGCCTTCGCCTTGCTTCGTGCCCCGTGGACTTTCGCCTCTGCCTTGCTCCTCAACCCTGCTTCTTCACCACCATCTTGCCTCTGGTCCTTACGCCCGCCGACCGGACCGTGACAGGGAGATATGTGAAGTACTGTAGGTAGGTTTGATTAAGAAAACAGGATTCATCCAGATTTCCATGCTGGCACACAATGTAATATTCAAAGGCCCATTGTGAAGTTGTTGATGTTGTTTAGTCATTTAGTCGTGTCCGACTCTTCATGACCCCATGGACCATAGCACACCAGGCACTCCTGTCTTCCACTGCCTCCCGCAGTTTGGTCAAACTCATGTTTGTAGCTTTAAGAACACTGTCCAACCATCTCGTCCTCTGTCGTCCCCTTCTCCTTGTGCCCTCCATCTTTCCCAACATCAGGGTCTTTTCCAGGGAGTCTTCTCTTCTCATGAGGTGGCCAAAGCATTGTAGCCCCAGCTTCAGGATCTGTCCTTCCAGTGAGCACTCAGGGCTGATTTCCTTCAGAATGGATAGGTTTGATCTTCTTGCAGTCCATGGGATTCTCAAGAGTCTCCTCCAGCACCCAAATTCAAAAGCATCAATTCTTCGGCGAAGAATACTTCGGTGAAGTATGTCAAGTTATTCATATCTTCCACTTTGTTCAAGGACCTCAGAGTGGCAAACATAGTTCTACCTACTCACCTAGTGCTTACATGCCAATTAGGACAACTTCCAAAGATCATAGACTGCAGTAACATTTATTTTATTATCTTTCCTCCAAGGAGCTCAGTGTGGCGTACACTGGTCTCCCTCTCCTCATTTTATCCTTGCAGCAATCCTGTGAAGTAGGTTAGGCTGAAAGAGAGAGTGGCTGGGCCCAAGGCCATCCTGTGAGATTCGTTGTTGAGTGAGGAACTGAACTCTGGTCTCCCAAGTCCTAGCGACTAGTCCATCACTCTAACCACTATTCCCTAAAGATGACAGCAGTTGTCAGTTAAGTGAGACATAGCTTCAGAGGCAGCCTTCCAACATCAGTGTTGCTGCGTTTTACCTGGACATGGCACGGGTAGGGAGGGAGAGAACCATGTACAACAACTTAGAGGAAAGGTGGAATGTAAATGATGATGATGATGATGTTACTGCTGCTGCTATTTCCAGATCACTTACAGGAGGAGGGAGGACAAAACAAGGGCCATTTAGTGGATTTTTATATGACTGGTTCAGATAATGTTTATTATCATACTATAAGTTTTCATAGAGGTCCCATTTGGGAGCAAAGGGCAAGGAATAAATTTGTGGATACTGTTATAGAAAATTATATGAGGGGAGCAGGACACCATTACTAATGAACAGAGAGGGGTGACAGAATTTGACAGCTGCAACTACCCAGAATCCTGTGCAATGCCATCTTCCTCGTCTCCTCACCCCTCCCGCTAGGATGCGACCCTGCCTGAAGGAACGCTTAAGGATCTGCATATGCACACACGTCTCAACGTTAGCATAAGCTCACACATTTCTCTGTATTAGAATTGCTGTCTTATTCCTGATGTATGCTAGGATCTCTCTGTATTAGAATTGCTGTCTTATTCATGACGTATGCTAGGATCTCTCTGTATTAGAATTGCTGTTTTATGTCTCAGAACCTTTATATATCAGGACTACTACCGTACCTTTTGCATAGAATTCTCTGTATTAGATATGTCTCCTGTAAAAGGAAATGCTGCATAACCTGTGCATGACCCCAGCCCATCCTGATTCAAAAGACACACATGGACAAAGATGGATTAACTGGGACAGTTTATTCAAACCTCCAGAAGTGTCACTTTTTACATAATCCCAGGGATCATCCTTGCGTGCCCTGGGGTAAAACACCTGCCGGATGGACCCCAACCCCTCGGCAATTGCCAGGAACGCCCCCACCTCAACTCCCATCTAGACTGATCAAACAAAGGGAAACCCATCAACGGGAGGAGAGTGATTGACATCTCACCATATGAAGAAATAGCCGTCTCTGCACCCAGTTAATCCCATCACCACCCATCCTCCTTGTCCTTCCCCTCTCTCCCAGTAAAGGGATTTTCACGTGGGGACAGGAGGGTATAAGAGGGAGGTTCACCATTTCCCGGGGTTCCTTCCTACATTCTTTGAGGCAGGGATCCTACAGCTGTAGTTCTTTCTTTCCTGTAATAAAAGGATCAGTTTGTTTTTCCTGACAGCATCGTGTGGTCTCTGTCATTTCCTGGCGGAGCTGAACTCAGTGCAAATTTTGGAGCTTTCGACCCGCGTCTGTCCTTCCTAAAAGGCTGCACATTTTAGGGGCAATTTTCCATAACAATACGAAATGCAGTATGGTAAGATTTTTACTTATTTTTTAAATTGCACAGCTGCAGGATACTGGAAGTGTAAGAAACCATACTATGGAGAAAAAGGCAGCCATTGTGCTACATGCTCTGTGTGATGAAATGCCAACATTTCCTTCAGACTAAGTTGCAAACATAAATGAATCACATTGACAAAAATGTGCTCTTGGTAAACAGCCTTCTTTTTGGATTTCCCATGCCTTGCACTTCCTTAAGCCATTCCAGATTTCAACTAGAGTTCTGAACTTCGTGTGAACCACACCTTAACCACAGAGCCTATGGTCCTGCAGAAGGGTCATATGCCCACAGTCTTCTTCCAATGACACCATGTAACCACAATGGGGAAATGCCATGCCGTATATGTGGTCATTATGCTTATACTGGTTGCTGGAAACCACAGGAGGGGAAAGTGTTCTTGTGCTCAGGTCCTGCTTGTGTGCTTCCCACAGGCATGTGGTGTGCCACTGTGAGAACAGGATACTGGACTAGATGGGCCCAATCCAGCCGTCATTGGCCCGATCCAGCCGTCTACCAAAAGGTACTGTACAAAAGAGGAATCATTCCCAATTATTCTTTCAGATCGCTTGTGACGATCACCCCAAATTTAGGGACAGCATAGAAGGAGTTAAAGGGATTAGCCAGTTAGAACCCTAGGGGCGGAGTTAGGAGGACTATATAAACCCCCCCTGGGAAGAGGAGGGGGTTGGTTTTTGGAGGTTTGAGGAAGGGTGGTGGGGAGTTCTGAGAGGGGCAGGGGGGGAGAGTCTGAGGGGAGAGAGAGGTAGTGAGGTATGAAGAAGGGAGAGATATTCTAGAACTGTGATTGATTAAAAACTGTAGGTATAGGCCGGTATAAGACTTGTTATTAAAGATAATAAGAACTATTAATTTGGAAACCACATGCTTATGTACTAAACTTCAATAAACACAGTTTGTTCCAACATTATCCCTGACTGGAGTGAATGAAGAGATTATCAGGCATATACTAGTTGGTGGCAGTGGGTAATTGATCAGCGGTTGGTGCAGGTACCAACGGACCGTCAAACGTCTGGGGGTTCTGTGCAG
Source organism: Zootoca vivipara (assembly GCF_963506605.1). Taxonomy (NCBI): domain Eukaryota; kingdom Metazoa; phylum Chordata; class Lepidosauria; order Squamata; family Lacertidae; genus Zootoca; species Zootoca vivipara. The sequence continues at coordinate 74,142,788 of NC_083282.1, read as the reverse complement.
GTGGAGTGAACCGCCACACCACTATGACTCAAGAACACATATAACTGTACGATTCATGTGCCTCTTGCACATCAGGTACATTTTTTGAGTCTTATGTTCTTATGTCAGATTGTTTGTCCTTATAGCTCAGGGCTGACTATTTTGACCTTCAATGGCTCTCCAGGATTTCAGCCAGTGGGACTTCTCATCACCTGTTTCCTGAAGCAAGACCTGCCCTACCACCAGGCAGAGTGAGCTGGCAGGTACTGGTTGGGAGAGGCAGGAAGTGGTGGCAAGATGTAGGACAGAGCTGTATGTGTGTGTGCCCTACGTGCCTTAAGATAACCTGGAAGAAGATGCTGGCCCATCACCAAGAGACAATTGCCAGTCTGGTCAAATTCCATAATGTAATAGAAAGGGGGTGATTCCTTGTTCTTCTTCTCATTGGGCCACAGAACCTGTTCTAAGGTTCTTCAATGGAAAATGCAGGCATTGAATCTTAGTGTGTGCCCTGCCACGGAATTATGGTCTGTCCCACAATCAGCCTCTAGATGCCTGGGATAAATGGGATAAAGCCTTTTGAATTTGAGCAGAAGGCACAACTGGTGGCTTGAGCCATGATATTAATTACTTCAGCTCTGACAATAGGGCTGGATTAAGACATGCTCAGAGCAGGCCCTTAGCAATGTCAAGTTTAAGAGACCCCACTGCATTAAGCCCCCCCCCCAATGTATTATTCTAATGAAAATAGAATAAATTTGCATATATGCTAGTACATACACAATGATGCAACTAAAAACTATCTTACTAGTAATACTTTTGCACTTAAGCAGCCACTCATAATCTGAGGCCCTAAACTGTAGTTTGTGCATAAAACTGACACTAACTGGCAAAGTAAATGCAAGATCAGTACAGCACAGAAGGTGGAATCATCTTCTTTGACAGTCGTCAAAGAAAGGATTAACAACATTAACAGTCTGATCCTGTGCATCTTCATTCAGAAGTCCATCCCACAGGCAGCCGCACGTAGAACATGCATGAGGTTACTTTTTCAGATGTGTCAGTCTGTGACTACCTATCTGCCAAAGGAAAGAGGAACAAGAAACAATTATTAAGGCCCAACACATTATGAGTCACAGCACTGAAAATCAAATCTCAGCAAGGAGCCGCTAAAACAATCTTGCTCAATATTGCCCAGACCACACACAATTAACATGTGAGCTTCCCCTTGATGAGATTTATTCAGCTCTCACTTCCAGGAGTCAAGTGATTCAAAATATTCAGAGAGGATAATGCTATCAATGGCTACTAATCCTGAGGGCCACTGTCAGAGGACATCACCTTGTCAAAAGCAGAGACATCACCTTGCCAACAAAGGTCCGTATAGTTAAAGCTATGGTTTTCCCAGTAGTGATGTATGGAAGTGAGAGCTGGACCATAAAGAAGGCTGATCACCAAAGAATTGATGCTTTTGAATTATGGTGCTGGAGGAGACTCTTCAGAGTCCCATGGACTGCAAGAAGATCAAACCTATCCATTCTGAAGGAAATCAGCCCTGAGTGCTCACTGGAAGGACAGATCCTGAAGCTGAGGCTCCAATACTTTGGCCAACTCATGAGAAGAGAAGACTCCCTGGAAAAGACCCTGATGTTGGGAAAGATGGAGGGCACAAGGAGAAGGGGACGACAGAGGACGAGATTGCTGGACAGTGTTCTTGAAGCTACAAACATGAGTTTGACCAGACTGCAGGAGACAGTGGAAGACAGGAGTGCCTGGCATGCTATGGTCCATGGGGTCACGAAGAGTCGGACATGACTCAACGACTAAACAACAACTGTCAGAGGAAGTATGATTCTGAATAACGGTTGCTGGAATCCACAGGAGTACCTGGGCAGTTACCTTTCCACAAGGGTTGACATTGATGCTGAAATCCAGCATCGCCTGAGCTTGGCAAGTGCAGCTTTTTCCCGAATGAAGTAAAGAGTACTTGAGGGCTGGGACAATCGCAGGGAAACCAATATACTTTTTTACAAAGCTATTGTACTACCAACCTTACTGTATGCTTGTGAAACATGGATTACTTATAAACGCCATCTCCAACTCCTCGGAAGATTCCATCAGCGATGTCTCCAAAAAATGTACCTGCCGGTATCACTTGGGAATACAGGTGAACTAATGTCAGTGTACTGCAAGAAGCAAAGATCACACATGTCGAAGCAATGATTCTTCAACATCAGCTTCGCTGGACTAGTCATGTTGTTCGGATGCCTGATTATCGTCTTTCAAAACAACTACTCTATTTAAACTTTAAAATGGAAACAGTAATGCTTGTGGTCAACAAACGAGATATAAACTCTCTCAAGGCAAATAAAAAAAATGTAGTATAAACACCAACAATTGGGAAACACTGGCCTGCGAGCGTTGCAACTGGAGAACAGCCTTTACCAAATGCGTCATGGGCTTTGAAGACGTTGGAACTCAGGACGAAAGGGAGAAATGTGCTAAGAAGGAGGCACGTTTGGCAAACCTTCACCATGATAAACTCCCACCCGGAAACCTATGTCCCCACTGTGGAAGGACGTGTGGATCCAGAACTGGCCTCCACAGTCACTTATGGACTAACCATTAAGAGCGTCTTCATGGAAGGCAATCTTACTCTGCTACGAGTGATCACCAAAGAAGAAGAAAGCTCTCTCAGCTCCAGAAGATACTGAAGTAACACTACAGAATATGGGTGTGAGCAAATGCAAAGCACCCTCTGTATTGTTCGTTCCCATTTGCCCCCACATCGGATTTATGGCTCCCTCCCCCTGCATTTTTTGTTGCAATAAAACTAACAACTGCCCATAGGAGACAACAGAGAAATCCAAAACAATACCCCAGCTATGATTCTGGAGAATTGCATCTCTCCCAAAAAAAGAATGGGGGGGGGAATAGAAGCAGAATTTCTAGGGTTGGAGGCAGTAATGCTTCTGAGTTACTGGAAACCACAGGATGGGAGAGTGCTCCTGTGCTCAGGTCCCGCTTGCAGACTTCCCACAGGCGTCTGGTTGGCCACTGTGATAACACAGTGCTGGACTAGATGGGTCATTAGCCTGATGCAGCATGCTCCTCTTATGTTCTTTTGTTAAGAGTCTTTCAAATTCAGGTCTTTTTCGGGTGGGGGTGATTGGTGAGAAAGATCCCCCACCCAATACTTCCTATACAGAAGAGAAATCAGCTGTTTGGTATTAACTGTCCTCTCTTTGCAGATGGGTGATGGTGGGTGGTGGCAGCTGAGAGATCTTATTCCTGTATTACATGCAGGTAAGGCGCTTCAGAGAGAAAAAGAGTGTCTCATGGTAACCTTGTAAAGCAGTTAATTAATAAGGCCGCAGAGCAAACAGAGTGCTGGCACTGACAGAAAGTTGTTTACAGCAGCCCTGCAATAGAGACCAGTGTTATTATCTCGAAACAGTACTGCAGTTGCAGGAGAGGGAGGGCTGAGCCTGTGTAACTTATAGCAACCCTGTAAGGTTATGTACAGTACTTAACCTTTATCAATCCCATTTTGCAGTAGGAGGGGGTGGGACTGAGAGGAAGTGGCTTACATAAGACTGTAATGCAGTAATCATACTTAAGGAAAAGGATGGAGGCGCACAAACACACTATATTATGATCTCCACATTTCAGATGGAGGCTAAAACTAACTGAAAGCTGGTGGCTTACAACAAATCTCTAATAATAGTGCTTTAAAGAACGGACAGCTGCTCAGTCTTTGCTGGTAAAACAAGACCACACATCTCAGTCTCCATTACAGTACTACAGAGTGGAGAATCATTATTCAGTAGGGCAAATGTTTCACTAACTGTGCATTCAGTGCATGCCTACTCATAGTGGAACGCATTTTTGAATAAATATGCACACGGTTATAAATCATGTGGAATCATATTTCAGTAATGTTGAAAACAAACAACAGCAATAAAAGATGATACACATGCATACAGTGAGGGGAAAAGTATTTGATCCCCTGCAAAATTTGCCACCTACAAGACACATCTGACCTCTGTAATTGCCAAGAAGGGTTTTGCCACCAAGTACTAAGTCATCTCTTGCAAAGGGATCAAATACTTATTTCACTCATTATAATGCACAACAATCTCTGACTTTTGTCTTCTGGGTTTCTGGGGTTTTTCCTGTTGTTATTCTGTCTCTCACAGCTACAATAAACCTACCATTAAATTTACGAACCGGTCAATTCTTCGTCCGGGGGCAAACGGGCAAATTTAGCGGGGGATCAAATACTTTCTCCCATCACTGTACCTCTAAGAGAGCACATCAGAATTCACAAATCCATTAAGAAGATAATGCCCTCTTCCAGATTTATTTTGTGTTCCTGTCTTCAAGGATGCTCTTACTCATTTCACTTTATAGTCCACGGAAGGGCAGGATACCGGAAATGTCTCAGACTGACTCATGCCACTATTGTGTAAACAAACCATAGAGCTCCCGATGCTCCTATAGTGCTACTGATTGTAATTTCATGGAGATTAAAGAGGGGTGGGAATGTGGGGGAGAGTGCAACCATGTGTGCCACCTCAAGTTCCTTGGAGGAAAGGTGGGATATAAATGTAATAGTAAGCAAATGATGAGAAAGATAATAAAATACGAGTTGGAGATGACCTTGGGGGGGGGGTCATCTGCATCCTCAGCTCGAGGAAGATCTGCAATGCAGGATACAGCTACAGCAACCCTGGTGGGGGGCATCAAACCACTATAACAAATACAAGAACAAACCAATACCCCCAGCCACCCATTTAAAAGAACACAGAGTGTTAATCAGTCAAAGCCAAGTTTTTGCCCGGCACCTAAAGATATGTAATGAAGGCACTAGGTGAGTCCCCCTAGGGAGAACATTCCACAAATGAGAAGCCACCACAGAAAAGGCCCATTCTTGTGTTGCCATCCTCCAGACATCTCATGGAGGAAGCATTCAAAAATGGGCTTCAAGTGATGATCTCAGGGTCCAGGTTGGTTCATATGGGGAAAGGCAGTCCTTGCATTATCGTGGTCCTTAGCTGTTTAAGGCAAAACCAACACTTTGAATTGGGCCCAGAAACTAATTGACACCAGGTGCAATTCGGCCAGGATCAGTGTGATATGCTGAAACCGTCAGCCTGGCTGCTGAATTCTAAACCAGTTGCCTTTAGAATTTTTGGTGGGGAGGGGGGGCATGCATACCCATAGGTGGAAAGGGTGAAAGCCCCCAAACAACTCAGGGAGTATATGCTCTGTGGTCACAGCATGCTGGCTGGAGATACTGGAGAATTCCTATGAAAGCAAAAACGAAGCGTAAACTGTTGTAGTTTTCCATTTCTGACCACAGATGCACATGCAAACTCAACAGTTTACGCTTCCTTTCTGCAATTGAGTATGACTGATGTTCATTCAGATTGTTGTTGCTTTAAAGCAGGCATCCCCAAACTGCGGCCCTCCAGATGTTTTGGCCTACAACTCCCATGATCCCTAGCTAACAGGACCAGTGGTCAGGGAAGATGGGGATTGTAGTCCAAAACATCAGGAGGGCCAAAGTTTGGGGATGCCTGCTAAAGCCTGCAGATGTAGCAGTTGAAGTTTCCGAAACGTCTTCAGAGGCAGCCCCATGTATAACGAGTTACTGTGATCTAACCTAGAGGGTACCTGATAGCAGAAAAAACGTAGTTTATTTATTCAATTTATATACCGCCCTTTATCAAAAGTTCCCAGGGTGGTGTGCAACATTAAAAACACATTACAGAACATCCATGATAAAATAATAAAACACAATAAAAAAGCATACTGGCAGACAGCCTAATACTGTAATAAAATATTCCTCATAATGACGCATATCACAGGTTGTCCCTGTCCAGATAGGGGCGCGGCTAGGACACCAGCTGAAGCTGATGGCAGGCACCTCAAGCTGCTTCAAAACGACTGTTTTTATTTTATTTTATTTTATTTATACACCCATACAAGTGCCCCAGCCACTCTGGGCGGCCTGTAACAACCTCCCTTCCATCGTGTCTAGGAAACTGCCTGGAAAACCTACGCCTAGTTTAGCTCGGGTAAGTTTACACCCTGAATATTATTCTTGGGGTTGTTGTTTTTTTAATGGCGTCACCTACCGAACCTGAGCATTTCAGAGGGCGTCACAGCGCGCAAACAGAGAACTACGTTTATCCGCTTATGATTATAATATGACGTCACTTCCGCCTCGTAGGGCGCCCCTCTAGGCTCACGTCGGTTTCTCCGTGACGTCACCGGCCTCCGCCGCTGTTCTAGGCATCCGGAGGCCGGCTGGCTCTATGGTCGGCCGAAAAAAAAGAGTCAGCTGAGAAGACGGGCCTGGCCGGCCGGGAATGAAGTTTGGACCCTGTGGCGGTTTCTCGAGGCTGTTTTGGGGCTGGGAAAGTGCGGGGGTGGGGGCGGCGGCGGTCCGGGGACCCTTCGGCGTTGGCGGGAGAGAGGTGAGTGACAAAAGCGGCGAGGGCTGGCTGGAAACCTGAGGGAGACGGGGCGGGAGGGGCGGGTTTGTGGGAGCCGGGTTTGAGGAAAGCCCTGTAGGTCCCTCTCTCCTCTCGGCCTCCCTCAGCGCCTGGCACAACTCTTTCAACACATTCGCGACAGGCAGAAAACCCGCAAGTCTGGTTTCTCCCCGTTAAGTGATGCAACGACGGGGGAAGCTTTACCTGTCGGGTTTCTGCCTGTTTGCGTTTAAGGAAGCCAACGCACACCCCCTGGAAGCTCTTCTCAGAAAAGGCTGGCCCATGTGTCGGCCTTAAATCTTTAACCTCAGCCCTTTTAAAGCTTCTGTTTCTGTGGATCACAGCAGCAGAGGAAGCTGCTTTATCCCCAGCCGGAACTGTTACCGGTAGGTCCACACAGCTCAGGGTTGCTGTCTACACCAGGCACCCCCAAACTTCGGCCCTCCAGATGTTTTGGACTACAATTCCCATCTTCCCTGCCCACTGGTCCTGTTAGCTAGGGATCATGGGAGTTGTAGGCCAAAACATCTGGAGGGCCGAAGTTTGGGGATGCCTGGTCTACACCGTCAGCAGCTTTCCAGGTTGAAGGGGGTTGTTGTTATTTATTTAGGTTTCATGGGGGATATCGGATCTCAGAGGATACTAGGTTATCTCAGAGGCTGCACGACACGCCTCCAGAATTGAAGGGAATTTACTTCTGAGCTGTGCTCCTGACCTGCTTGTGGGCTCCCTGTTTAGGTAACTGGTTGTGCCACTGTGGGGAATGGGATGCTGGTCTAGACATCTGACCCAGCAGGGATGTGATCCTACGATGGGCTTTAGTTATGACCCAGTAAGGCAGTTCTTATGTTCTTTGTCGAGAGAACGGGATCCTGCTCAAATATTTGCTGTACCCATTTTAACATGGCTGTCTTGTTCGTGTCAAATGTATTTTCACCTGTCCCAAACTCCTAGGGTTGGATAGGTTTAAAATCTCTTTCAGAAAACAATACTAATTCTGCAAAGCTCATCTAGTGAGTACAGTATCCATTTACTGGCTCTCTCTCCCATTTCTGTGTTATCACTCTCAGTATTATCTGTGCAACATACACTTAGGCCCGGCTTTTTGTTTTTGTTTTGTAATCTGTCTCTGTTAGGTTTCCCCGTGCCTCTCTCAGGGCTACACTTGGGAAACCACACCAAAGAATAGTAATGTGAATGCCAGAAGATGCCTAAAGTACACTTTGGGTTTTGGACAATGGGTAGCTTGGAGGGCCCTTCCATAAGCTTTGGTTGGAGTAACATGTTTTGTTTTGTTGTTCACTTTCAGGTGCTGATGCAACTGGCCTCTAGTCAGTGAGATGTGTGCTTGATGCTTTAAGACGTCGTTGGATTTTGCCTAGCCAGTGGGCAGGCCCCTGCTTCAGCAATGGCTCCACAGTTCCGCAGTTATGTTTGGGATCCTGCTCTTATCCTTTCCCAGATCACACTCATGCAGGCAATTTACTATAGCTCACTTGGGCTTTGGTTGGCTGTGGTGGACAGTCTGGTTCACAACAGCCCGTCCCTTGACCAGATTTTCAACTACGAGGTAGGACATTATTCATTTTGGGAAATCCTGACAGCTAGAAGATTTTGAAAACCAACCTTGCTGGCTTAGAGGATTGTTGTTTACGTCTCCTACTTTTTGGTATCCAGGGGAATCCTTGAGTCAGTCTTTCCCATCCCTGGGTAGAAGTTGGAGTTAAAAGTGCAGATCAGAGTGAATGGAGAAATGTTGGAAGGAAAAGGAATTGATCAGTGCAAGAGACACTGTCCCTGTTTGGGTTGTGGTGCTTGTAGATCAGGAGTGGAGGGAAGTCATGTGAGTGTGAACTCCAGTGTGAATAACAGTGGAGGGGCAGGACAGTATGTCAGACTTTCCCACCACTCTTGACAGCCTTCTTCAACCTCCAGCCACCCCTTCCTGTTCTACACACACCATGATCATCTTTATCAGCTTCTCAGTCCAGAGGAAGGGTGATCTGGATTGTGTGTTCCCCTTCTTAATCTCCAGTATTTAAACAAGTATGACATTAACAGTTTCACAGATTGCATTCTATAACATTTGTATTTAAATTTTACATACTTTTGTATGCAGATTTTTGGCTTGCAAAGATGAGTTTATTACAAGATCTGTCAGAAATGAATTTGCACTTTTGCAAATGGCTGCCTTTGCGATAGCAAAATTAAGATGATTTTGTATGATCGTTTAGATATTGTTTATTGTGGAAAGGACATGCTGGGTATTGTTATTGCTAATAGGAATTGATATTATAAACTTTATTCAAAAGTTTATTACCTTGTTTTCCCATTCAAAAAGAAAAAGGAAATGCTTATAAAACAAAGGGCACATAGTTCAGTATTAGAACTTCTGCTTTTCATATGCAGAAGGTCCCAAGTTCAATCCCCAACCCCTTAAATTATGAATGTCCCCTGTCTGGGACCCAAAGAGTCAATGCCATTTAGTGCAAACAATACTGTACTGAGTTTGATGGGCCAATGCTCTGAATCCGTATAAAACAGCTTCCTGTGTTCTTCTAACAATCCACTATTCCAACACTATTACCAAAATAGAAATAGCATCAAAGAACAAGAACCCAAAATGGTCTGTTGTGTGAGACCTTGTAAACGTTTGTATGAAGTCAGTTGAATATTTCTCCCTGAAAGGGCAGTTTCCTCCACCTACCTTCATGTGGCTTTTTCACTATAATGGTTATTCCTAGTGTTTTGTATCATTTATACAGAAGAAAACTCTGAATACAACAGGCCCCTCTGGCCACTAATTCACTTTTATCACTACCCAAAGTTTCTAGTGATGTCAGATCAAGGATTTGGATTTAAATGTTTAAGTAGAGACATTGTTACAGGGCAGATCAGCCTTGGGAAAGATCTGTGGTGTTCTTTCTTTGGAGTGAGTGAGACAGCCTGGGATGGTTACATGCCCATAAAACAGTCTCTTCGATGGAGTCTGAAAAGATAAGACAAATCTAGAGAGTCCTCTGTGCCTTTCCTTTGCCTGGCTGCATCTGTCCTTGAGCTATGATCATGCCTTTTGCTTGCCTGGGTGGACAGAAGAGTGTGTAGAAAACTCTTACCTGGATGGAACGTAGCCTACTATAAAAAGTGAGTTACATCAGTTGCTCCAACCACTTTTGTCTCCAACCACTTTTGCTCCACCACCAGCATCTGTCTCCTAGAAGGTTGCCTATGAAGGAATGTACCTTGAGGCTGAAAAAGACTCTCCTGTTACATAATTTTATCAATGGCTGTTGGCTACGGCATCAGGCTAGCCACTGTTTCAAACTGAATCCGAACTACGTGGCCCCTGATTTGATCCAATTGGGCTCCTCTTAACCTGCAACCAGCCCTGGGGGTGAAGTGGCCATGACTGGGGAAGGGAGCCAATTCATTTCAACAGCATATTCCTCCCCAACCTCTGCCATAACTTCCTCTTTCTAGCCCCAGCTGAGGCTTTGAAGTACAGTAGAGTGAACACAAGCCTTGGGTGCCCTAAATGGCAGAAGAAGACCTCTGTAGAGGCAAAAACCCAACTGCTTGTTTCTGTCCCAGTTATCTCTCTCATAAGAACACAAGAAGATTCATGCTAGGTCTTCTATTTAGTCCAGTGTCCTGTTTCCCATGGTAGCCAATCAAGAAGCCCATGAGCAGGGATATGAGAACTACTCCCCTCTCTGAAGCTACTGAGTGGAAGTGAGCCTGTAGTGGATATTGTGAAGTCATAGAAAGTGTTAGGCTGGGAGGAGAGAACCTTGTCTTAGTCCAGGGGTCGGGAACCTTTGTAAGCCCAGGAGCCACATTCCCTTTGGGAGAAGCATTCTGAGGGCCACATGCTGGTGGTGCTAGTGATGGGCAGGGTGAAAGGCAGACGTGGGCAGAGCTGTGGATGTGAGTTTTACCTTTGTATAGGAGGCTACTGTCCAGCTATACAAGGTTTCTCTCATATTTTGGGTGTGTGTGTGCATGGGACATTACAGGTGTGAAGAGAGGAAACTGAAGTCATTGGACCCCACTGGAAGCCCACTCTCACAACTGAATTCCACCCAGGGAAATTAGAGCCAGAGCTTCTCATGGCTGTCACCATCAGATTGGCTTTGAGCACCACAGTACTGTAATGTAGGTTTCATTTGGGATTGCCTGTGCTGTCTGCAACTCTGCTGTTTTCCAACTTTTGTAAGCAGAAATGACCAGCTTAGAGACTCTGTGGAGCGTGCCTTATTGCAGCCTGCTGACCTTGGCAAACTGCATGAGGTAGTGCTTTATGATAGTCTGGATTTTGGTGGCAGTTGTAAGTTTTGCTGGAGCATTTCAATTCTGAGTTGCCGAAAAACTGCAGTTAGTGTACTGTGACAGTTGGCCATATCTTCAGTCCTTTCTATGAATATAACTGGTGACAGAGGCTCATGTGGACGTTGATTTACGGTATCTTGGCTGGATTGCATATGTTGAAAACTTTAACCACTGAGTTGTATTTTAGATCAGGGGGTTCCAGACAGTGGTGTGTAGACCACCATTGGTCCACAAGCTTCTTGCAGGTTGTCAATCGTATGTTTGCATTAAATATTCATATTGATTTTTAGTTGTATTTTTAAGGCTTTTTATTTTTTATATTGTATTTTATTGTATTGCCATTTGAATTCTATGGAATTTCAATTGCAATACAGAAAACAAGAAAAGAAGCAAGAAAAGTACAATTAAAGATATCACAGTAACTTAGCAGAGTGTATTACAAATATTACAACTGGCAGGGGAAAAAAATCATTTAGTGGCCCACCAAGAACATCAGCAATTTTCAAGTGACTCAGTGCAGGGTGGGCTGCAAGTTTGGGAACCACAGCTTCAGATCCTTTGGAATTTTACAAAATCAAGAAAATGTTGTGTGTAAGTTATGCAGTTTCAGATAGGGAGGAACGAGTTTTAGCCTCAAAACATAGACTGATCTGTTCTGTGGAAGCAAATGGAACCCACTTCATCCATAGTACAACTTGTGCAAAATATATAATACCATTAGGCATTATATCAATATCCCTTGTGATTTTACTCATTTACTGGGGGGTTATTGTTTTGCTTCTAGTTATGGTACGTATTTTTGTGTTTTTATATTGTAAACTGCCTTATGATCTTCGGATAAAGGGCAGTATATAAAATTAACTAACTAACTAACTAACTACCAACAACTCCTCAGCCCTGGCTGATTTTTGTAGATATAATTAAACTTGTACATACAAACTTGTACATACTCTTAGAAAAAGAAATTATTTTTCTGCCTTGAAGGTAAATGAAGCATTATGTTGACTGGAATGCATGGATGGGGAAGAGGAGTCAAATCAATCTTGAGTTGGTTTCCAATTTATCCCAGTGGCTGTTTTTCTCCTTGTAACCCTGTGCAGGTTTTGGGGTTCTCCACCTCACCTGGCAGACTTGCCATGATGGCTTTTATCCTGAATGCACTTTCCTGGTAAGTTGGCTTTTTGGATGTGCATTTCTGACACTTCTGATCGCCATTTTGTTTCTTTCAAGTACAAACATTTTTTCCAGGAATCAAATATCCTTTGCTGAAAACCGTAGTATTCTCACAGTCTGTGTTGTAATGCAGAAGCAGGCATAGCTAACATGGTATCCTTTAGATGTTTAGAACTACTTCCAGCGGTGCCCAGCCAGCATGGCCAATGGTTGGGAATGATAGGAGCTGCAATCCACAGTGTTTGGAGGGCACCACCTTGCCTAGACCTGTGCTAAAGAACGTTGCAAGAAAGCTGCTTGTAGGGATTGACTAACCTGTCTTAAGTCTCTGGCTGCCATTGGCTGAACTGCTGAGACTCTATAGATGGACAGGGCATAAAAGTCTGTTCTTGGGGGAAATGGATGGAACATGAGGGAAAGGGAAAGAGGAAGCAGGAGCCTAAGGAGGCAACAGGCAAAAGGAAGGGGGGAGGGAATCTTGGAAAGCAGGTTTGGAAGAAAGAGCTGTTCAAAGGAATGAAAGCAAGAGAGGGCTAGAGGAAAGTCTTAGAGAGGTTTAAGAAATTTGGGGAAAGAGAATGGGCAAAAAGAGGATAAGGACACGTGATCAAGAGCTGCAGGGTTTGGAACAAGTTGGTGCTCCACATTTCTTTGAAATATCAGCCAAATAGCTGCTGTCCTTTAAGGCATATGAGCATGAGTATTTATAGTCTTCCACCTTCTCACAAGAGAGATATGTTGTACCTCAAGAGCAGCCAGGAGAGGAAGAGAAGTTGCCAGATCAAAGGTTTTCAGCCATAAATATTCCTAACAGCCTAAAAATACCTTACATGTAAATAAGAAGAACAGAGAGCTATAGCCTTAGAGTTTCAGGGTTTAAAAACTTAATTAAAAAGTCCTCACATGGAGCAAGCTTGTTTTCTCCAGCTCTGGAGGCTGGGACCCAAGCTAATGGATTTAAATTACAAGAAAAGAGATTCTGATTAATAAACACCAGGAAAAACTTTCTTACAGTAAGAGCTGTTGGAAAGTGGAACAGACTCCCTTGGGAGTGGTGGACTCTCCTTCCTTGGAGGTTTTAAAGCAGTGGTTGGGTATCCATCTGCCATGTATGATCTCATTGAGATTCCCGCATTGCAAGGGGTTGGACTAGATGACCCTCGGTATCCCTTCCAACCCTACAATTCTATGATTCTAAGATAACTCTTGTACTGCTTAGTGCAGGATAAATATAAAAATGTCCAGAAAGTTTCTGTTGCTGAATTCCTTCTTTCCTGAATTGTACAGTTTCAGGTAAAATCTTTTCTCCCCTCCCCTTTACAGTGCCATAGGCTTGCTGTATTTCATTCGGCGAGGAAAGCAGTGCTTGGATTTCACAGTCACCATTCACTTTTTCCACCTGCTGGGCTGCTGGATTTATAACGCGCACTTTCCAACTGCTTTGACGTGGTGGCTTGTACATACTGTGTGCACGGCACTCATGGCTGTGATTGGGGAATACCTTTGTATGCGAACAGAACTGAAGGAGATCCCATTAAATTCAACCCCCAAATCAAACGTATAGACTCTCGGAAGATGCTGTCTCTCTCTCTCTCTCTCTTCCCCTCGGCTTCCTCATCTTGGTGCCAACACAGGATACGTGAGAATGTATTTGAAGCAACCCAGCAGGTCTGTTCTAACTTTTAAATAATCTTGCGTGAAAGGTATGTGATACATCCATGGGTACAACATGGGACAAATCAGATTTTGATAAAGCACACTTTGTTGCTTGTGTAGGCACATCCAATTTGCCCATGCAGCTCAGAACAGATTCAGTGTTGGACAACAAAGCAACAGGAGCTGGGCTGATTTTGTGAAATGAACACTGTGTTGCCGGACCTGGAACTGTCATTATCTTCATTATGGACAATACCAAGACAGTTGACTTCACGCAATGCACAATAAAAAGCTCCATTCTGCTCCCTCCCCAGTACATCTCGTATCTATTTTCCTTCCAACTGTCTTTTGAAATTTTAAAAAAAATCAAGGAGATCAGACAAAGTAGGAAGTATTTCTCACTTGGCTGCTGTGATTATAGAAGGTTTGGCTAAAGGTGAAGAGGAAAGTGACAATATTTATTGGATTGTAGAGACTGATTTTTGGCAAAGCGAATAAAGACTCTCATTGTCCATTGCGGTTTCGGAGCTTATTGATCAGGTGGGGTTATCCTGTTATTTTATATGACAACAGGGGAGGAAAGGGAGCCATCAGACAGGAATATCGTCCAGGAAGTCACATCTCGAAACTTTAAACATACCATCTTCAAGGAAGAAATGGCATGCAACAAGTTGGCCAGCTGGTCAACAAAGAGGCTAGCTGTGGGCTGGAAATGCTTCAGATGAGCCTTCTTGTTTATAGTATTACCATGAATGTACTTCCTTTTCTCTTATCATCAGATTCTAGTATTTATAATCAAGGGCACTGTCTTTTTTTGTTATAGGAGGCTGTGTTGGCATATAAAGAACAGGACTATTAATGAGTTTTTTAAACTGAACCAGTTTAAGAGAAACATGCAGCTTCAGTTGTCTCCTATGCACAGAGGCCTAAGTAACGCCTGATGGCCTCTGTCATACACAGTCAAAACTCTCCTATTTTAAAAGGGATGGAAGGTTTGGAATAGAGAGTTAATCTGTAACAGCCGGTTGCAGCTGTCAATGGAACTATGGGTTTTTCCACAATGAACTTACTTATTTTCAGACATGCCACTGAGCCTTTCTTTGTACATAAATATTTGTTGGTGGTATTGGTTTGTATAAGTTATATTGGTAAGTTAATGCTTGGTTTGTAAATGGTTAGGGGGATAATTTTGCATATAGAACTCGATAAATGTCTCTCAAAAGCTCTTCGTTTCTGTTTATGCCTTTGCTGAATTTCATCTGGCAATCCTTTGCCCACAGAAGTTTCTCCCTGGATTAAATGCTTTTCTTCCCATCCTTGGGTATTACATTTAGCAGAAGGCAGGTCTTTTTTTATGCTGTCTTTATGATTGGGGGAAATCTCCAAGTCAAAGTGCCCCTTTTCCAGTGTTCATCATTTATTTATATATTTATTTATTTATTTATTTATTGAAATATTTTTAGACTGCGGCTTTCATAAAAAATATAGCAACGTGGTTTACAGTTCAGTGTTAGGTCACAAACATGCTGTACCCCAGGGCTGGCTAACATGGTGTCATCTTCATGTTTCTGGAGTCCATTTCCCATAATACTCAACTGGAGCTGATGGGAGTTGCAGTCTACCCACATCCAGAGCTCACCACATTTACTTTCCCTGGTACACACTGTGTTCAATAACAGTTGCATATTGCTGCTTTGCCACTAGATGGCACTGTTTGCTTTTTAGAGCCTGCTATTATGTGATGGCGCTGTGGGTTAAACTGCAGAGTCTAGGGCTTGCTGATCAGAAGGTCGGCGGTTCGAATCCCTGCAACGGGGTGAGCTCCCGTTGCTCGGTCCCAGCTCCTGCCCACCTAGCAGTTCGAAAGCACATCAAAGTGCAAGTAGATAAATAGGAACCGCTCCGGCGGGAAGGTAAACGGCGTTTCCGTGCGCTGCTCTGGTTCACCAGAAGCAGCTTTGTCATGCTGGCCACATGACCCGGAAGCTGTCTGCTGACAAACGCTGGCTCCCTCGGCCTATAGAGCGAGATGAGCGCCGCAACCCTAGAGTCGGACACGACTGGACCTGATGGTCAGGGGCCCCTTTACCTTTACTTTTTATTATGTGATAGGAAAAGCTGCAGTCTAGCATTTCTCAGGCAGTGCTTTAATGAAGTGGGGCAGACCTCCAGAGCCACCCTCCTTACATCAATGCAGCTTACCTGGATGGGGCAGGGCACCACAGGGTCTTGGCAAGGTTAGGGCTGCACACGATGGACTGGTGGGAGTGCAGGATTGGCTCCACTGTCCTGTCCTACCGCTAGGGTAAGCGGCAGCAACAGCGGGTTTGGAAGGGCAGTTCTTTTCTATCACATCAGTTGCTACTGCTTATACTGAATCCAGCTACTATGGTATTGCCAGGTAGTGGCTCTCTAGTACCCCAGCCAGAAGCATTTCCTGCTCCTGCTGCTTTGGCGGAAAGGTCAACACACTCAAAGCAGGGGAGAGAAGGAAAAGCCCTGCATTTAATACAGTCCTAAAACAGCAATGGTGGAAGCCCCGGCAGGCCAGTTGAGCTGGACTAGGCATTGTGCAGAATGCACAGGTGCATGCTGGGACTCCGAAGCCTATGGAAGGTCTCCTTTTCGAAATGTCATACCCAGCCATTTAACCTGAAATCTGCTTCAAGTGCTAATTGGAACTTGTACGCAGGCTGTGTGCCTTTTTAGTTACAGAATTCAAAACCACAGAAAGCTGGATTCTGCAATGTCTGAAAACAGAGGAAATACAGATATTTTGTATAATTCTGCCATTTTTAACCATTTTGCATAATTTGTTTAGTTTTGCATGTCAGGAAAGGGGGCAGAGAATTATACACAATGATAGGCACGCTGCTCCCAAGTCACTAACAATCATATTGAACCAGCCCTCTGACTTTTGGATACTGCAGCATGCATTTTGACCATATACATGTTCAAGCATATCTTTGCAACCATGAGGGCTAGAAACTTCTTCTTTTGAGAAAATGAAATATGTGTGCATTTGAGTGAGAGAGAATCAGACTATTGTTTTCAATTGGTTATCACTAACTGTTATTGGGGGTAAGCAGTGGCATAAGCAGAAAAACATGATTGCAGTTATTCTTAGTCTCCTACCTTCATTTCTCCTTTGGACACCCCTACCATGTCATGTTTCCACCACACTTTCATAAAGAAAGACATGTATAAAGTACTTTTCTCAGCATGCATATAATACCTTCCCTCACTGCTGAACAGTCTCCAATTTGCTCTTCCTGAAGAGCATGCAGATTCTGCCTTGCCAGCAAATGGTAGTGAGAAATGTCAAGAGAAGGATAAAAATCAGACAGAAAATTCCAGAGAACTGGAACTTTGTAAGATGTTCCTTGGAAGAACCAAACAGAATGTCCCCTGCCATGTCACTCAAGGAAATGCTCCTGAGAGCCAGTAGGGAAGCCTCCAGGGATGGAAATGGGGAAATGCAGGAATGTTTTCAGAGAAAGAACACAAGTGAAAAATAAACCATGTAGGTGCTCAGATTGTGGACAAAGATAGATGGTCATCTTTCATGGATGCTTTCATTGAGATTCCTGCATTGCAGGGGGTTGGACTACGTAGATGACCCTCAGGGTACCAACTCTGCAATTCCATGGTTCTGTAATCAGAAAGGAAAATACTTCCATTTCTATGTTGTATACATATAGGAGAGTTAATTTATCCTTGTTATGTTTGTTGCTGTTTTATGCAGAACAAACCTGGGTGCCAGCCTGTTCCTAAATGATTTTGAGTTCTGAAGCTTACTTTTGACTAGACATATAAGGGTTTGTTCTGTGAATCTGCTTTCTATCATCTTGATCCCGTGAAGCCCAGTCTCCTGTGTGTTTGTGTGTATAAGAAAGTGAGAGCAGTTATCCTCTGCACTGCCACAGAGCAAATAAATGGCAGATGGCTTCCCTTTCTTAATGAACCTGGTCTGATGTAGGCACTTGAGGGGTTGCTCCCAGAGAATGTTTCTGCAACAGCTGCTTCTAGTGCATCATCCACCAGTGAACTCAAGCTAAATTTTGTTTGGTGGTGGGTCAGAGACAGGGAGTAGCCTTGCCCAGCCAAGTGATTTGCGCTTTGATTTCTAGGGAAAGTGGGATGTGGCATTTGACAGTGTAAATGGACACAGTAGGATTTTTAACAAAATGAAAAAAATCCTTCCAGTAGCACCTTAGAGACCAACTAAGTTTGTCATTGGTATGAGCTTTTGTGTGCATGCACACTTCTTCAGATACTTTTTCAGATACTTTCGTACTTTTCTTCAGATACACTTCAGATTCTTTCAAAGCTCATACCCGTGACAAACTTAGTTGGTCTCTAAGGTGCTACTGGAAGGAATTTTTTTTATTTTGTTTCGACTACGTCAGGCCAACACGGCTACCTACCTGTAACTAGGATTTTTAAGAGCAAGAGATAATATAGTAGAATTACAATGCTAAGCAGTGTCATATTCCAGATGTCCCCCCCACCCTCCACAAAAAATGTCTCTGGATGGATGGAACCAGGGTGTCCTCCTGTTTCTGCTTTTTTAAAGTCAAGTGCAACAGAGAAGCCATGTTTCTTCAATCACATGTTTCTAGCCCACAATGTCTAATGAGGGGGGGGGGGGCTATCAGCTTTTCAGAACAAAAGCCATGCTTGATTGAGGGGGGTTGGAACTCACCCCCTCGCCTTCCTTACTTCACTGCATTCTTGAAGGAAGTACAAGATCTAGTGATGGCCACCAACTTGCATGGCTTCCAAAGGGGGTTAGACAAATTCACGGAGGCCAAAGCTTACCAATGGCTACAAACCATTGTACTACCTCCAGCATCACAAGTGCTATGCCTCTGAGTACCAGTCGTTTGGAGTCACAAGTCAGCATGTGCCCTGGTCTTGCTTTGGGGCTTCCCATAGGCATCTGGTTGGCCACTGTAAGAACAGGATTCTGGACTAGAGAAGCCTTTGGTCTGATCTAGTAGGTTTCTTATGTTCTTAATCACTTTTCTCCTAGCCTAGCTCTGACACAGTGAGTGAGCTGGGCTGGGGAGAAAAGCATTAGGATCAACACCATGCAGGGAGGAAAAATAGGAGAGGGTTCTGCTCCCCCAACTTGGATGTGCCTTTTGTGATTAAAAACCAGGTTTCCTGTAGATGCTGCTTTAGACATGGATGAGGGGGTGCGTGAATAAACAAACACGGCTGCTCTCACCATCTTTCACTAGTCCTCAGCTGGCGGTGGCCATCGGCACTTTGTAGCTGTGCATGATGCTCAGTATGAGACTGTCACCAATCCCCACCTCCATTCTAACCTTCCTCCTATGCCTGTAATAGCTATGCCAAACTGGCAGGCAGAAATGAGGAAAGCCATTGGATTAAGAGCAGGGCAGATGCTTTACATGCCAATGGTTTTAGGTCAACCCATGTTGTCTCTAGGTAAAGGGTTCTGGTAGCAGGTGGTGGGAAACTTCTGGAGAACCTAGAGAGCCACTGCCAGTCAAGAGTAGACCATAATGGGCCAAATGGGGAAATGTTGACTCATATGTTCATTACAAATTGATAGATGGAGTGTGGAAGGGGCTACAAGCAATTGGGCTGGAGGCTGGTGGGTTGGCTAGCATGGTTAACACCAGAGGTGGGGATTGGATCTGGCCAGCAGGCTAGATCCAAAACTCCCACACACACTGTGGGTCACTTTGCCACATGAGCAGGGGGCTTGATGTCATATGATGTCAGGTGAATCCACTTCAAAGGAAGAATCAGGAGCATTTTTGCAGACGGGGCTTGAAGTCAATATTTCAAAGGCTTGAACGCCAATCTTCCTTTGAAACCTTGCCATTCAAGCTGCATCTGGAAGGAAAGACAAGAAGGCTTGGCGGGCCTAATTAGGCTCATAAGCTTGAGGCTCTCCACTGCTGGTTTATACTATGCTAGAGAGGTGGAGAAACTCAAATGGGTCTTAGAGCAACAGGTATGGTACGCACAACTACTCTGCTAACAGGACTGGAATACTGCCAAATTGCAGGAGATCATTCTCGACCTCAAACACGTTCAGACATATCCCTCAGTTTCGGAAGCACTGACAGTACTTACTCTTTTCTTGCATCACATCTTGGGAAATGAAGAAAAAGTGGTTTTCGGGAGGAGGATTGACAGTTTAGATTGATCGCTTGTAAATATGTGCAAAGCCAGCATGAGTTCCTTCTTTGGCACTCAGGTGCTGTTTGTTGGCTTCCCATAGGCAACTGGCTGGCCAATGTAAGAACAAGATGCTAGAAGGCCCATATATTTTTATGTAGCCCTGAGGTTCTATCCACCAGCTTTAGGTCAGAGCTCTTGATCAGCACCTGAAACCACAATCCAACATAATATAGTGCCATTTATCTTACCATTCTTGTGCAATCATTTGTCCAAAAAACACCTTAATAAATCAAACAGGTGTGTAACCTGATTAGCATATTAAAACGGCAGAGTGTCAGTAGACATTTTGGGGATTGTTCCAGAGATGGAACGCAACCATTTGAATTTGTATCTCTGGGAAAATCTGTTCCTGGTGGGTTTCTAAGAGCTCAAACTGCCCTTTTTAGTTCCCCAATACAGTGGTACCTCTGGTTAAGAACTTAATTCGTTCTGGAGGTTCATTCTTAACCTGAAACTGTTCTTAACCTGAAGCACCACTTTAGCTAATGGGGCCTCCCGCCGCCCCCACCACCGCACGATTTCTGTGCTCATCCTGAGGCAAAGTACTTAACCAGAGGTACTATTTCTGGGTTAGCGGAGTTTGTAACCTGAAGCGTTTGTAACCTGAAGCGTTTGTAACCCGAGGTACCACTGTATTTACTGTTCTAGGAGGTTGTCCAGGATACTGTCCTTAGGAATGGTTGTGTGGGAAGAGATCAACACAATAGTTTGACTGGTAGTTTTATCAAAGAACATCCAAAACAGCAGACCAAAATAAGGAAAGTAGGGGTGCCCCTTCGCTTGTGCTGCCATTTCCTCCAAGTTCAGTGATTTAAAGCTGAGATTCACAAGCAACTTCTTGTGGGCAAAGTCAAACTGGAACACTTGCCAGGCTTGTTCTTGACAACCCAGATCACTGGAAAATGCAGTGGATTTCCCTCCATATTTATAATGTAAGCAAGCATTCACTAAACAAACACAAAACCCCTAACAGTATTTATCAAAGATCTGGAAATAAATATATGTACATATGTGGAGTGGTTCCCTTTATAAATTAAGCCAAGTGACCATCAAAGTGATGCTTAACAGCGAAATAGATGGAATCTGCAAGGAGCTGAAATTCTGGGAGTTGCTGGAGGCGCAGAGGTCAAAAAGGCTGCCTTGGAATTTGATTTTCCTAGATTCCTTTCTCAACATCTCCCAGATAGTTGCTGCCTCCCTCTGGCACTCCCAAAGGGCAGCCACGGCACAGGTGTGAAACTCTTCCCAATATCTGTAGCAGGAGAAAGAGAAGAGTTAGTTTCTTTTCATAAAACAAGGAAGCCACAGTTAGAAATCTCTTATTTGTAAAGCAGAACATATAGCAGGGATCATCAATGCAGTGCCTGTGGGTGCTCACCAATAGCTCTTATGGGACCCCATGAAATGTTTCAGTAAATATCCCCTCAAAAATCCACAAGCCACAAAAGGCATCTTGCTCTTTCTGCTCAATTCCTGTTTGCTTTGGCTTGGCCTCTCTCATATGCTCCCTACAGCAGCCATTTTGTGTAAAGCCACACCCCAATGCCAGCCATTTTGTGACTGGCACCCATGGCACTCAAAATGTTCACTGGCTCAAAGAGGTTATATCCACCCCTGACATAAACCCTGAATAGTTTGTTTGTTTGTTTGGATGGTTGGTTGGTTGGTTGGTTGGTTATGACCAGAGTAGGCACAGTTCTAGCCTTCTCAATGTGATTCTGTCCACCTTAGAGCAAGAAAAAAGGGACAATCCAAGTCCAGCAGCATTTCTGTGATATACTCACATGGCTGCCATGAATATGAATTCATGATTCCTGTGCCAAGTTTATCCCCATAGGAACAAGTTCTTCTATAGGCAGTCCTTCCTGAATAACTCCTAGGATACCTAACATTTTGCTTTTGTGCATATGAAAGCAGCCTAAGTGAGAAACATTAGGATGGATGTTGAAAGAACCAAATTTCAGGGTGCCTAAGCAGTTTTCATACAGGATAGGATACCCTGAGAAGGTTGAGCTAGCTCAAGGGTGGAGACCTTCAGGTCCTGGGAATGAATGTGGTCCTCCAAACCTCTCTCCAGGCCTCACCTCCTCTCCAGCCACCCTCTCTAGCTGGCCCTGCTCCATACCCTCCTTGAGTGTTTTTGCCTGGCTAGAATGTGTCTTTGAATGCTGATAATGCCTCTTGTTGGCTAGAGAGGGGTGTATAAGTGCACAAACTAGCCTACCATGTAAAATTAACATCAGTTTCTCCACCCACTTTTGCCTCTGGCCCCACCCCACTACAGGCACTCAAAACAGGGTGCACACTAAATTGTTGGTTAACCAATTCCAGTTCTTCCAATGAATACATGGATTCCAGACTAAATAGCTTGAGCTATAGTGGATTTTTAAAAAGTGGGCGGAAGCGGGACATAGGACAGAGTCCCGACTGTACTCCCTTGCTAGGCTGTTACTATAATAGCTTCACTGTGAAAGTGAATTGTATCCTTTTTCTGGCCTTGCTGAAACATTTTCCTTCTGGAAATGTTTGATTGTAATGTTACAATGGGTCCCTCCAGACGTCCTTTTTATTGTGCATTCATGATTTGTGCCCATGATTGTATCAGTGAGGTTATATGTGATCTCACTTTCAGTGCTATTTGTGCTATTTATTTATTTATTTATACCCCACCCATCAGCAACCGTTTCTCGGTGGGCATCCTGCTTTGTTTGCAATCGGTGCATGTCCTGTAGTGTCCAGCTGGAATCCTGTAACTTTATCCTGTAACCACAAATGTGCAAGGGTATTTGCTCCACTTTCGTTGTGCTATTGCACAAGAGTGCCTCTCCAGAAAGCAGTAAGGTGGTAACATTGGGGAAGTGTCGCTACTGAACATCTAATAAAGCTGAATGTGTGGGTGGTCCACTATAAATCCATCACTAATGCACAACTATTGCATTAATGACATGTTGCCAAACACACCCACCAAAAACCCACCAGTCTTTCTCACATAAGTGGAGCATTTTGCCCTAAGCGGACCCTGGTTATACGAAAAGCATCTTTTGTCCAAGGCATCCTTACACAATAATGAAACAAGGCTGGTGTGTGTGTGTTTGTGTCTGTGTGCATAAAATCTCAGAGAACATTTATCTGATTGCCAGCTGTAAAGAGCTCATTAAATAGAACTATTGTGGCAGAATAAATGTCCTGAGATAATAATGAGAGAAGCTGCTGCCAAACAAGGTAAACTCATTTCGCCTTAGAACAAGCCTTGCCTCTGAAACCTGCAACTGCATAATTGCAGGGGGCAAAGGAGAAATTTAGTGCGTTAACAGCTAAAAATTGTATCTGACTTCAACAAAGGCAGGAAGAGCGAGGCCTGAAAACTGAAGTGTCTACTTTGAAGGACATTTTTTGTGTGTACTGTATTTGTTTCTCTTCACTCTTTCTCCCCCCCCCCACCCTTCCCCACCTCAGTTGGGTAATCACAATCCCCAGCATGCCTCGGTTTTTGCAGCCTCCATCTGTTCACAAACACAGGCCATAATCACATGACCTGTCAGTGTTGGACTCTGGGGGAATGTTGCACAACAAAAACCAAACAACAAATACAATCAACTTCATAGCAGACTGCTTTCCGAGCCATCAGTTATTACGATCTCCATATCTGTCACTGACCAGTCTTTTCTCACTAGCAGAGAGAGGGAAACATGGAACAGGAACATCATGGGGAGACAGTATTGTTTTAATTCCATTATAGCAGGAAAAAATGGCAGGGCAGATCCAGGATGACAGTAACTCAGGTCTTGCAGCACAATGATAGGTTGTGTATATTCTGCATTAAAGCGAAACAAAACAAGAAAGCCTAGCTCCGCATCAAGAAAATGTGAATCCAATGGTCTGTATAAAGGATGTTAATTAAGGCTTGCATATGCTCATATAGTTTGCTTCATTAATTCTGCTTCTCCAATTCATGAGAAGGGGCAAAGATATGGATAGGCAGAGTGCTGAAGCCCTGGTTTCCAATCCAATAAAATGCGTCTTCCCCATATTTCATCATTTGTGGTGAACACATTTTCAGACCCAACTTCATAATCCTTAAAGGCTAGAAATTTCAATAAAAGTTGAGGTTCTCTAGGGCGGCGCTGTGGTCTAAATCACTGAGCCTCTTGGGCTTGCCAAGCAGAAGGTCGGCGGTTCGAATCCCCACAACGGGGTGAGCTCCCATTGCTCTGTCCCAGCTCCTGCCAACCTAGCAGTTCGAAAGCACGCCAAAAAAGTGCAAGTAGATACGGTAAAAAGGTACCGCTCTGGTGGGAAGGTAAATGGCGTTTCCGTGCACTGCTCTGGTTTCGCCAGAAGTGGCTTAGTTATGCTGGCCACATAACCCGGAAAAACTGTCTGCAGACAAATGTCGGCTCCCTTGGCCAGTAAAGCAAGAGGAGCGCCACAACCCCAGAGGCGTTCACAATTGGACTTAACTGTCAGGGGTCCTTTACCTTTACCTTAAATTTCACATGTGTACAGGGTAAGCACACAGAACCTCTAAATATATGTATACAGCCCTGATCTGGTTCCATTTCCTAATTCTTAAAACATGGTTGATTCTGTATAAGCTGTTGTTGTATATGTACTGATTTGTTGCGAAAGGGGGGGGGCTTGTTCCCAGGTAAGTGCAGTTAGGGTTGCATCTGAACAAATTAAATCACCCCATACCATCACCATGGGAACCCTCACCTGCAATCTAAAGTTGTACAGCCCAGATACAAAGTTTTATATTACTACCTCAGTGAGGTAATTCTCCCAAGAAAATGAGCAAAAGTGTGTGGGAGGGGGAGAATTTTTGGGGATCACTACTAGGGAGAACCAGAGCAGCCCTTTAGCTATACTACGGAGAGTTAGAAATTGGGGTTTAAAAACAGCAGCAAGAATCTGGTATGTGGCTGAGCTTGCTTGCTTGCAGTGATTAAGAAACTGAACTACAAATCGGAAGCTCCCAGTTTGACTCTCTCAGCCTCATTCCTCTCCACTTGAAATAAATATGGAGGCTAATATACTGACTTACTCTGCAAAGTTGTTGTAAGAAAGGGAAAGGCCGTACAGCATCTTATATCCTAGGGTTCAATCTCCAAAGTCTCTAGGTAGCGCTGGAAAAGGCACCGGCCTAAAACCTTGGAGAGCCACTACATCAATACATAGTCCAACTTGCTATAAGGCAGAGAGAGAGAGAGAGAGAGAGAGAGAGAGAGAGAGAGAGAGAGAGAGAGAGAGAGAGAGAGAGAGAGAGAGAGAGAAGCACTTTGAACTCTTGAAAGTTCTTTACAAATATTATAATTATGAATTCGGAGGGGGTAGGCTGTATGCCTGCGCCCCCTTCTAATTCCTGGATCCAGCATGGATTCAATTCCTCGAATAGCCAGGCTAGCTTCCTAGTGAGGTACAGGCCATTAAGGTAACAAAGGAAGTGGCTCTGTGCTGTCCCTCAACTCGCTGGTAGTTAGAAAGACAAAGACCAGGGCTGAGAGTTAAGGTGTGTGAGGTAGAAGCAAGGCTGCAGGCAGGCGGGCAGGCGGGCAGCTGGGAGACAGAACCATGCCTGATTTCTGCTGGAATCCAAGGCTGTGGCTATGGGAGAAGCAAGACCTTCTTGTTAATGCTTGGAACCCTTCCATTGTAGGCTCAGGTTGTAGATATGTGTAAATAAACCATAGATCATAAAGACACCATAGACTCTGCTGTACCTCATTCCAAAGGAAACACAAACCCTGGATGAGCGCCTGGAACCTCAAACTGCTCAGAGATTGGGGTAGCGTGCAATATTATTACAATGACTATTCCCAAGGCTCAAACTCCAATTTAGGCGCAGTGCCCCTTAGAGGTCATCTTCCCTTCATCTTTCCTCCTCCAATACTTTTCTTGTCTCCTTTATTAACCTCCTGCCCAACCCTACAATATGTCTTTGCCCTCTCCCTAATCTGGCTTCTCCTTTTTCTTATTTATTGCTTTTTCTGCCTTTCCAATCTCAGCATCTTTCCTTTTGGGGGGCTATCTGGTTTTATGCCTTCCCAGAGCTTCGCCTCTTCCTTGATTGCATTCCTGGACAATGGCACCCATTTATCTCAGCAAACTTATCTCCTCCATCTCCCTTGCTTGCTTTTAATCAGGCCCAGACCTGCTCCAGGCTGAGCTGCTTGATGCTTTGGTACCTGATTGCCTTCCCATCTATCCTGATTTGATTACAAGTAAACAAATGGCTGCATATATCCACCTTAACCTCAAGCTTCTCACTTTGAAGCTGCCCCTCCTTGAAAAGGACAAATGCATTCAAGACTGACTTGTGCCTTTTTTAGGCCTCTGCCCCGAATCAGTGCATTTCATTGATTATTACTATCCATAATGGTTACCATATGTTTTATTTGTTTGTTTGCAAGCTCTCTCATCCACCCATCACCATAAGGCCCCAATGCAGCTATAGAATGCAACTATAGAAAATACAATTATAAAAACAGATAAAACAATGGAAATGATAAAAAAACACACCACAGAAACGTTCTAAATGGAAAAGAACAGATGCAGAGGACTTTAGACATGCGTGTTGCATCATCCCAGCAAGGCAAGGCGTAGTTCCTAGCTTCTATTATCCTGATAAGCCACTGAGGGACAACCTGGACCCCTTCTTCTGCCAATGCCATTAAAGGTAAAGTGTAAAGGGACCCCTGACCATTAGGTCCAGTTGTGACCGACTCTGGGGTTGCGGCACTCATCTTGCATTATTGGCCAAGGGAGCCGGCGTACAGCTTCTTCCAGGTCATGTGGCCAGCATGACAAAGCCGCTTCTAGCGAACCAGAGCAGTGCACGGAAACGCCATTTAACTTCCCGCTTGAAGTGGTACCTATTTATCTACTTGCACTTTAACGTACTTTTGAACTGCTAGGTTGGCAGGAGCTGGGACCGAACAACAGGAGCTCATCCCACCGCAGGGATTCGAAATACTGATCTTCTGATTGGCAAGCCCTAGGCTCTGTGGTTTAACCCACAGCGCCCAATGCCATTATCCCAACTTAAATCTCCCTCTCCCCTGAAGTCTCCTCTCAACTGCAGAGGGATAAAAGATAAATAATAAAGCCCTAAACAGCCTCGGTCCAGTATACCTGAAGGAGTGTCTCCATCTCCATCACTCTGCCCGGACACTGAGGTACAGTGCTGAGGGCCTTCTGGCAGTTCCCTCGCTGCAAGAAGCCAAGTTACAGGGAACCAGGCAGAGGGCCTTCTTGGTAGTGGCACCCGCCCTGTGGAACACCCTTCCACCAGATGTCAAAGAGAAAAATAACTACCAGACTTTTAGAGGACATCTGAAGGCAGCCCTGTTTAGGGAAGCTTTTAATCTTTAATAAATTAGTGTATTCTAATATTTCTGTTGGAAGCCACCCAGAGTGGCTGGGGCAACCCAGTCAGATGGGTGGGGTACAAATAATAAATTATTATTATTATTATTATTATTATTATTATTATTATTATTATTATTCCAAATTGGGGAGGGGGGTGTCAGATCCCCAAAACAGTGTGTATGCCCCCAGCCCCACTTTTCCTGAGAACAGGCAATGGGGGGGGGGGCAATGAGCAACTTAGTAAAAGCAGGATGGAGTGAGATGGCAAGAGCTAGGATTTATTTAATGGGGCTTGGAAAGAAGGGAAGAACAAGACATGTACGGTGTGCATGAAACTGCAGCGTCAAAACAAGTGTTATCCCACACTTTCCAGTGCAATTTTCTATTTTGGAGAACCGGGTTTGTTGCCCAAGAGCTCCAAGTCTGCTTTAATTGTGCAACCTGAATTTGCCAGTGTGTGTGTGATTCGATCCCACTTGGAAAAGAGCGACTGTTTGCATGCACTCTTGAATGTTTCTCAGGCATATCTCTGCCTCTGGTGGAGGCCTCAAGCCTCTGTGAGGGTAGAACATGGCAGCTGGTCTCTCTGTGGTTCCTTCTCCTTTCCTCCTTTTCTATATGCTCTCCATTCCTCTCCCAATCTTTCTGGAATCTCCTCAGGCATGATCCTCCTCCCTCTTCCTTCAACATCTCCTCAGGCCACCAATTCTTCCTTCTCAGATAATAATTCCTGAGGGCTGCCACCCCTGGGCTATGCTTTATAGGCATCCCACAACAGGGGGTGGGCATGGGGTTGCAAAGTTATCAGGGACTAGTCTGCCCCATGTGCCGCTGAAGCAGTCCAGGAGGGGATAAACAGGATCAGAGGGAAACACCTTTCCTCCTTTACCCATCAGAGTGCTGTGAAGGGGGCAGAAATCCTAACAACCTTAGAAGGGGGAAAGTGAGATTTGGGATGTGTGCATCGAATCGCAAGGCTCCCTGACCCCAATTTCTCTGGGCGGAAGGCATGCCACATGCTTCCTTTCAGCCTAACGGGCACATAGCAGATGGAGCAGTTATACCCATGCTCTTTTCTCAAGACATCCGTGTGTATATTAAACAAGCCAATGTAAGAACACACAAATCTCCTTTATACCAAATCAGACCATTGGTCCATCAAGCTCAGTATTGTCTACACTGACCACCAGCTGCTCTCCAGGGTTTTAAATGAGTCTTTCCAACCCTACCTAGAGATGCTGGGGATGGAATCTGGGGCTTTTCTGCATGCAGAGCAGACTGCTCTACCACTGAGCTACGGTGGTGCCCCTGGATATGCAGGAAAATGTACCTACTGTCTGTGTGGAGTCTCATTTTCCTGTCCTAGATGTGGAGTAGGTACAGAGTCACCCACTTAATTATGGGAGAGGTCTATATTTGGAGTATTTAGAAAATATCTGGGGAATACTGACACCAAAATTCACAGTGGAGAACAGGATTTGGGGGAGAGTAGCACTGAATCTGTAAGCAAGATGTGTCAGCGATGGATGGATGGTGTTATGTGCATGCTCACCCGCAGACAGCAGACAGTCCTTGCATCTGGTCCCTTTCATCTTCCTCCTCCTCTTCTTCCTCATAGCTGGCCATATTTTCTCCTAGTTTTAAGATGCAGTCAGATAAATCTTGGTAAATGTTTTCACACTGGGCTTCTGCAGTCAGTGACCTGACCAGGTACCCTGCAAATGGAAAGGGGATCCATGTCACTTAATAGCATCATAGGATGATAGTGTTGGAAGGGATCCCGAGGGTCATCTAGTCCAACCCCCTGCAATGCAATGGAGGTTGGCCATCCAACCTCTGCTTAAAAGCACAGTCTGCCACCTTCTGATGGAGTTTGTTCCCCTGTCAAACAGCTCATGATGCAAGGAATCTCCTTCAGGCACCCTCGTTTCAGATTCAGACCCAATGCCTTTGAACAACCCTCCTTCCCTAAGGTTTGGATCTGTTTAATAGGCATCATATGAGAGCCGGCATGAAGTTGCTGATAGTGTGCAGGTACTTACACTTGGGGGGTCTTGATGCAAGCTGAGGATCTGGGCTGCCTCTTAGAAACTAACCTACCTCACAGCATAGGTGTACATAGCCAGGATTTATGCTAGGGAACAGGCTATATGTTGAGGGTGGACAGAACCTTGGTTAGTTAAAAAAATTTTTAAATTGATTTACTGTACTTGATTTAGGGGGAAGCAGTTGCCCTACTGCCCCCCCCCCCAATTATGCCCATGCCTCACAGAGGTGTTGTGAGGATAACATGGCAGAAAGGGGACCATTAATTCTGCCCTGAACTCTTTGGAGATCAGGCAGCATAAAAATGTAGGTGAGAAATATTTGCCGTGGAAGGCGAAATGTGACCTGCCCTGAATTTGGTTGTCTGCATTTGCAGAACCTCACAAAGTGAGTTCAGAATCATAGAATTGTAGAGTTGGAAGGGACCCTAGGGATCATCTAGTCCAACCCCCTGCAATGCAGGAATATGTGGCTGTCCCATACGGGGATCGAACTTGCAACCTTGGCATTATCAGCACCACACTCTATCCAACAGAGCCATCTAGCCCATGCAATACATGTCTAATACACGACCTGTTCATTGTGATGTTTCCTCTGGAGCTGCTGCCAAGTATTCAAATATGCCTATAACTGGAGCTTGCCCTGAGCTCCTATGCATTTAACAAGTTGCAGACATTTAGCAGGGGAAGCTTGTCCCATAATTTCCTCTCTATAGGGGAGGGGGTGTATTAATTTTTTGCCTGAAAGGTTGTTGTTAATAACGACACAGGAGCAGTGCCTGTTGCCAGTTGGCAACCTACTTAGGGCACAGCCGAGATTTTATGTCCTCTTTTACCGATGTTCAAAGCAGACGGAGGCTTAAAAGAAATGCGAGACGGTAGCTAACTAACCCTTAGAACTGGTAGAGGGTGCGCACCTCCGGGATGAAGGGAAAAGACTTTCAGCTGGGCTTGTTACCAACACCAAGCACCATGATCTGGACCGGACCCTCTCCAAATCGAAGCACGACCCCTACGCTGGGAAGGCTTGTACTCACCCAGCGCGACGAGTAGGAGCGCCGTGCCCATTCGCTGTCCCATAGCCGCCGCCTCCTGCTGCCGCCGCCCTGCTCAGGGGCTCCGGCTGGACTCCACCCCTGACATCAACAGCATGCCCCCAGGAAGCCCATTCCCCCACCAGCAGCACCCACAGGCGCCTCTTTAGCCTTCCTCCTCCCGGTGAGGAAGCAAGTCGGCGCAGGCGATCGCCGAGGTAACTTCGAGGGCTCAGCTGGCTCAGGCGCTCGGCGAGCCTTGCAAGTGCTCAGCTCCCTCCTCCCGCGCCCTCCCGGGGAGAGTCTGCTCAGTCCATCTGGAGACGCCACTTCTTTCCCTCCAGCTGCCTCCCGGGAGCCCAGACCCTTTCTCCTTTCTCCCTTCTCCCCGTGCCGAGAAAGGTGGTTTAGTCCAGGAAGGCGCAGTCACCACGCTTACCGGGGGAGAAAACAGAGGGGTCTGTCCCTTGCCATGCTTTTGTGTTTAGCAGATGTGCGAAGGGGCTAGTTTGACGCTTGCAGAGTGAAGCTCGCTCTCTCTCTCTCTCTCTCTCTCTCTCTCTCTCTCTGGCTGCATGTGGGCAAAGCAATCCTAGGAATCGCTCGGTCCTAGTAGGGCTCACTTCCAAATAACTGTGCGCAGAGGATTTCAGCCTGAAGCATTTGAAGTGGAAATCTGGGCGGATATTTTTAAAATCCGGACTAGCAACATCAGAAAGGCCACAGACCCCTCACTCCAATTCACACACGTGTGCCCTGGCTAGTAGAATAGAGGGGAACTTTCTTTCTCATATGACAGAAGGGTTACTCCAGGAAGCAATAGTGGATGGCTTGAGATGGGATGATGTCTGCTAAAAAATAAAACCAGGTCAGCTTTCTTCCCTAACCTGGCACTCTGCAGATGTTTTGGACTACCACACCCATCAGCATCTGGAGGGCACCAAGTTGGGGAATGTTGGGCTGGGTTTGCCTACTTTTAGAAACTTGTCTGTGAAACTGTCACAATGGCAAGCCCTGCTTAAGGATATTGAAAAGTTCCTTGCCCAGCGAGGCTCTGAAGATAATAAAGAACTTAGGGTCTGGGTTTCGTAAAACCTCAAGCTTACCAGTTTTATATGCATTTTCTAGGATTTAACTCTTAACTTTCAAAGTCTTTGTGACTGCATGCTTTTCATATATCCATGGTTAAAGGAGGTCCCTTCCTGCCCAATGATTGCTCTCGGCTCTGAAGTATAAGAATGCTCCTATGCTCCTATGCCTTAAATATTAGCTTGATCTGTAGATCATGCTTAAACTCTACAAAGTGAAAAGTTTCACTGGCCGATTTTTGCAGATCAAGCTGCTTAAAGACACAAGAGCATGCTAGGCTATTGTGATGTTTGTTCCATTTTTCCTTGCCAGCTGGCAGCCCTATTCTGAGGGTGTTTTTGCATAAGGTGCTTAAAATCACACTTGAGCTTCTTCGGTGCTATTTCTGTCCCAAGTGAGTGATGCTGATGTAGGAGAGAAATCAATTGTACATTCTGGTCCAAGCAATCACATTGGACAAGGCAGCTATACAGCAAGCACTGTAGCTTCTCATGTGTAAATACCCTAAAATGCTGGACAGTTTTGAAAGTGTTGTTGGAGACTTGGGACATTTTTGTCCCATTCATTTATTGATGAATAGCTTACACATTGAGCTTGGTTGTCTAGTAAGCACTCAGATGTGTAAAGGAGTATCAGTTCCTCAGGACAAATGGAGTTACAGAATCCCACAGCTCCGTCTCAAATGGTGACTGCAAAACTCAAACTTGAGGCTCTTTGGCAACTACCAAGTGCTTTTTCAGCCCCTGATTGAGACCTGGCTTGTATGCCCAGTAGTCACCAGCCACCAGTGCTAATTGAAGAAAACACATTCCAACCATCAAAGCTCATTGAGCAGCTCCTTGAGCTGAGCGCCAACTTTATTATTATTTTATTTATTGCATTTATACCCCACCATTCTTCCAATAAGTTCCAAGTGGCATTGATGCTTTTCCCTCTCTAAATTTTAGCCTTACAAAAACCCTGTGAGGTTGCTTAGGCTAAGAGATTATGAATGGCCAAGATCGCCTAGTGGGCTTCATGCCCAAGCAGGATTTTAACTCTGATGTCCCAGTTCCCAATCCAACACTCTAACCACTATGCCACACTACATCATCAACTGACAATAAACAACTTAGGACATGGCTGTCTGAAGGACCACCTTCTTCCGTACAAGCCTGCCTGCACAAATTTTAAGATCTTCGGGAGAGGCTTTTTCTCTCTGTCCTGCCAACTTCTGGAAGAATATTTGTTAGGGACTTAGAAAGGAGTGATCTAGTTCTGACAACAAGGCTGACCTGTTTTATTTGTTTCTGCTGGTGTTTTTAACCTGAATGATCTGGTGTTCTACCTGTTTGTAATGTACACAGTTTTGCTTTTTTTAAAACCGTGCACATATGCAATTACAGATAATAACAGATGCACACTGCATTTTATAGAACTGTTTTAGATTGGATTGGATTGCTTACTAATAAACATTAGTAAGCAAAGAAGCTAAATAAAAGGTGGCAATATTTTTACTTGGCATACTACAATTGTATGTTGCAAAGGATTATTGCCATCTGCTGGCTTTTTTATTGTAGTCCACCAAGAAATCCAGTTACTTTTTTCTCTATTGATTTGCGGGGGTGGGTGGTGAACAGGGTTACAAGGTATACAGCAGGGTTGGGGAACCTGTCCCTCCCCCCCCCCAAGACTGCAACTTCCATCAGCTCTAGCCAGCATGGCCAATGGTGAGGGATGATGGGAGTTTTAGTCAAGCATCATCAGGAGAGTGACAGTTTTCCTACCCCTGTTATCTAGTCATCTCAGAATTAGTACTATAATTGCTGCTCCCAGGTTCAGTCCCCAGCATCTTCTGTTAAAAACATCAGGTATCAGGTAATGGGAAAGATCTGCGTCTGAGACCTTGGGAAACAGCTGCCAGCCAAAGTAGACAATACCGGGCTGGAGGGACCTAAAGCTGAGTTGTAGCAACAGCATCACTGGTATCCTCTTACAGCCTCCAACCATCCTCTTAATTAAGCATTTCCTATCAGCCCACATTACCATGGAATGAATATAAAGAAACTCCTTCTGTGTCTCCAAGCCAGGGGTTTCTCCACATTTGGAGTCCCCAGCCATGGAACTGCTGGGCACCACAGCACCCTCAGATGCACTTTGGCACCCTCCAAGGTCCCTGACGCTCCTATTTTCTATTTTTAACAAACAAGCATTGAGGCTTTTCCTGATTTTGTGGAGAGCTGCTTGGTTGAGAAGGGATTACCAGTCTCACCCCACTCCCCGATGGATGGAATTGTAGGTTTTCTCCCTCTTTTTGGGGGGGGGGGGGTAGATGTCTGAGCATTGCCAGTTTTTCTTCTGTGAAATGTGTATTTTGTGGTGCCCTTTGATTTCCAAATGTTCCTCTGAGCATGAAAACATAGCCGACCCTTACTCCACACCATACAAGTGCTCACAGTTACTAGGATTTTGCTGTGTTTGTCTTGCCATTGGCAGGCTAGTTGAAGCCTTCATCATTTGGACCCTTTGTCATTTGCGTTTGCTGTTGTATATTTATCTCTATTGAATGTGCAGTACAGTGTTTTAACTGATGCTCCAGCTATATAACTCTTTGAGGAGGCTTCGCAGCTCCTGATTACAATATCCAGGGATGGCACACTGTCCCCTCCCCTCTTATTGTCTTTGTCCTCTCCTTTTCACCTTCATTACTTAGTTCCATCCTTTCTATTTAAAAGAGTGAGACCCAACAGAGTACATGGAATGCATGATAAATGAGGAGGTGGTGATATGTATTGTGTGGGGTCTGGAAAGAAGGTTGTGAAAGAGACTGCGAAATCTGACTCAGAGTTAGACTGAGATGACATCCCGAGTTGCTCGGAGCTGCTAGGCAAAGAGCGACATGTACGGTACATTTAAAAATGAATAAATGCTTTTCTTAGGCATCTGGTTGGCCACTGTAAGAATGGGATGCTGGTTGCGGATAAGACATTGATCCAGCAGAATTTTATTTATGTTCTCGATACATTTGCAGAAAGAACTTGCTTTCCTAGGGAATCAGATGAAAAGAACAGAGGGGATATCAAAGATTTCTTTGATGTCATATACAGTAACTACAGCCACAAAGTTTTCTGAGAAAACTGAAAATTTCTGTTGCGTTCCTGATTTCTAGGGACTAAATTAATTCACTTTGCTACAAGTGAGGTCCTTTGCTATGGCTGTGAATAAGAAGTGTTGACTAAGGTGAACTACTGGTAGCCTCTAGTTCAGTGTTTCCCAGTGTCTCCAGCTGTTTTGGGACTACAATTCCCACCATCCCTAGCTATCAGAGCCCGTGGTCAGGGATGATGGGAATTGTAGTCCAAAAATAGCTGGAGACCCAAGTTTGGGAAACACTGCTCCAGTCTCTTGCAAGACGAATGTGATTTATAGCAGAAGTCTTAGATCTTTCTCCTTACATACTTCCTCTTAACACTGATGTGTTGGTGGGGTACATGGGTGGCATAGGGAATGTCATACTAATACTAGTCTTCAGATACCGAGACAAATCATACTTTTCCACCAGTTTCAGACTGAGATCCCTTTGCTGATCCAAACAAAACTCCTGTTACCTGAATCTCTCTTAAGCATTTCACATGGCTTCATGCCAGTGTGAGTAATGTGTGCAGTGGGCCGCTTCACCCTTGGGTGGGCCTTAGTGGACAGTATTGGACAGCTACATCAGAATACATCAGATTTCTGGGTCTAGCCACCATTTTAATTTTCCCACAATGCCCCTGAAATAGTACATTGCTCTGGAGCATTGTGGGGGAAATTTAAATGGTGGCTTAGCCCAGCCATCTGCTGCTCTCAAAGCATTGTCAGTGATGGGACCTGCTGAGGTGCTTGGGTGTTACTAGCTGCCCAAAAGAAGCTGGGCGCTGATGCCTGCCCAGACTCTGTCTAAGTTGTGCTTCCTTTTGAATCATCCTCTGATTATATGGATGTTCTATATAGTTCCAACACCACAGACCTCTTGTGGAAGCCATTCAAAGTGTGAACAAAGGCAGGGCTTTTATCAATATAGCAAAGAACTGTGGTTCCTTTGTGGGTCTAAGGCATGGCTGTACAGTTATTCATTCTAGTGACATCATAACTACAGTGAGGGTGATTTCAAAATGTATTATATTGGCTGCTATTTCCCCTTTCAAATCCCCCTCTCCCCCCCCCCCGCTTTCTTCTTTAGTCATGTCTGGAGATAATCAGAGGCCTTCTCTTTACAAATATGTAATGGTAGGTCTCCTCTACTTGCAATGCAATGACAGTCCTTCCTGGAACACTATCAAGCCCCCTGGAGTTTTGAGTCTGTTCACACTAATTTCTTCTGTGTATGGAAGTCTCCCCAGGAGCAACCATGGGCAACTGTTGTTCCAACCAGATCCGTAGAAGCTGTATTTCTCCATATTTCTCCATGAGACGGGGAAAGTTGTCAATCTGCAGTTTTCATGTTTGCAAATGGAATGCATCTGCTTCCTTTCCTCATTGCTTCTCCCTGCTTCTGGCACATTGGCACATACAATCACACACACATGTTTATTTCAAGCCAGAGACGAGTTTTGTGTTTGAAGGATGCTCAATATCCCCTTTATTGCAGGAATATGAATCAACACGCAATAGATCTATGTCTTCAAGGCTCCTCTCACTATCTTCAGAACCTCTGAAATGTGCATCATTCCAGTCAGTCCCGGCTCTTAAAAGACAAGATGCATCAAGGATTTTCAAATGTAAGAACTCCCAACTTAGTATTCCAAAATACTACTATTACTTCTGTGTTATTGTTATTATTACTATTTATTACTACTGCTGCTTAAGAGGTTTTGGCCTCTTGGGATCTTCCGTTCCACTTTGGAAATCAAAATAGACTTGCCAGATGCTCATTCCGCCCTGCTTGGCCTATAAAATGCCCTAATTATCAAGTTACTACCTTACAGCAAGGCAATCCACCCAAGCCTTTCCATTTATCCCATGCTAAATAAATTGCAGGAATAAATAAATTGTGGAAAGTCTAAAGTGCAGTTGGGGGCTCCCTTAGATGGTGTCTGCAAGAAAAATCTTGCTTCCTATTGCCAATGTCATTTCAGAAATCTGTTTACTGGAAATGACCACAAACTCACAGCTCAGGGAGATAGCTAGTGGATTTCTTGCCTGGGCTTGTGACCTAAACTTTCCTAAACTTGATTTATCAAGAGTAGTGGAGGAGAGGGGATTGTGAGCTGGTATTCCCCCCCCCCCTGGTCACTTCTGCTCTGGCCACTGAATGAGGAGATGCTGAACCTTGCAAGTTTGTGACAGTTTAGCACAGTGAAAAGTCAGAGGATGAGGAGAATTATGAAGCAAAGGCTAGATACATATCTCCTTTTCTTTGATCATATTTCTACTTCAGGCCAGCAGTTTAAACTGTAATGCTTCTTTGCAAGATTGTTTTGATACTTAATTAGAGGCTAAAAGTTGCATTTTAGCTGACTGAGGATACTTTGTTAAAGCTCACATAGGATAAGCCTAGGGGGAGTCAGAAGTAAGTCCCACTGGGCTCAATGGAGTTCCCAGGAAACTATGAATGGAATGGAAGCTTCTAACACTACAGCAGTGGCTAACTGCTGTTAATTAGCCTAAATTCTGTGCTGAATTAAACCCACTTGCCTAAACTTCTGCCTACAGTTTCTGGATCCATGCAGCAGATCTGTTCAGGGCAAAGCAGGACTGCATCTGGGTTTAGATCTGGTATTTAGGAGAGACCCGATTGCATACACTCAATTGACCCAGAGGCAAAACCCCACAAATTTTATCTCTTCCCACCTCCCTGGCAAAAACAATTGCAGTTTTGATTGCTTACTGGATGCCGCTTCTGAGACTCTGAATAAGGGATGGTGACGACATGCTCCAGAGTCTCACTACATGATCGTGTGCAGCACGGCTTGACCCATCTCAAATTCGATGGTCTACAGAGCACTCTGCGCGCAGGCATGTGAATCCGCTGGGGCAGGCCTTTCAAGGAGAGCGCCTCATACAGGTCTGAAGAAGCCGCTTCTGGAGATGACGATTTAGGCTCAGCTACCTTGTCTAGAGCAACTTCCTCAACTTCCATGGCTAGCTCATCAATCACACTGACATTAGGTGCTGGAGGTTCCTCAGAGGGGATCCACACCCTGTCACATGAGCGGGATGGAAGCATTGTTATGGATTTTCATTGTTTTAGTTTTTTCTTCCATATACAGCCGTACCTTGGTTTTTGAACAGCTTAGTTCACAAACAACTTGGAACTCAAACGCTGCAAACCCGGAAGTAGGTGTTCTGGTTTGAGAACTTTGTCTCAGAAGCCGAACTTCTGGTGCGGCTTCCGATTGGCTGTAGGACGCTCCTAATCCACTCCCCCTCCCTTTAGAATTAAACAAATAGTTTAATATTTAAACTATTTTAAATTTGTGCACGGGGAGCAATTTTGGCCTTTCCCATTCATACCAGGAGACATTCCCTTTTGTGTTTCTCCCTGCCTTATAGTTTGTTGATTTTGTCATGCCAGTGAAATACTGGCATGTGCACCTTGTTCTGTTTGGTTTTGGGTTTTGTTTTGTTTTTTAAAAAATCACCGTCCAAGAAGTGTGGAAATGTATACAGATAGGCAATGGTAAATTTGCTTGTGCAGTTTTCTAGTTTTGTACAAACCTGAGGGATGAAAAGAAAAGAATAGTTTTTCCTTTCAGGGCACGCTGGAAATAATAAATAAATAAAAGCACTTAGGAAGTAGTGGGCAAGGAAGAGGGGAGCTGCAGAAAGCAGCAGTTGATCCACCCACCCAAAAACATCAAAACAAATACGGTATTTTTCGTTCCATAAGACACACTTTTTTCCTCCTAAAAAGTAAGAGGGGATGTCTGTGCGTCTTATGGAGCGAATGCATGGTCCCTGGAGCCGAATTTTAAGAAAAAGAAAGAGCTAAAGGCTAACAAGAGGGAAAGAGAAAGGAAGCCGCTCAGCAGCTGATTGCAAGAGATCTGGGAGGGAGATAAGACAGCAAGCTCCCTTCCCGGCCCCTCCCGGCCCCTTGCTTTAGGCCTCAATTGTTGTCTGCAGAGGGAGACATGTGACTGGCTGATTAGATTATCTGTCTGGAAAATGTAGAAATGCAGAGAAGCTAGAGAAGCTGCAGAACTGTGAGTTGAACCCCATAAAAACAGGATTTTTTCCCTTTGCAAGGAAACTCAGCAACTTTGAGCTGGTCCTAAAAAAATGGAGCTTTCCCCCTTTGCAAAAAAAGCTGCACAACTGTGAGCTGACCCCTCCCCCCCCCAAACAGGGCTTTTCCCATTTGCAAAAAAAGCTGCACAACTTTGAGCTGACCCTTAAAAAAATGGAGCTTTCCCCCTTTTCAAAAGAAGCTTCCTCAAATATTTAATGGGGGGCAAAGGCACCTAGGCCTCTAGGAGTTGGCTGCTATGCCTAGGACAATTCAAGAAAGCAAAATATTTTTTTTATTGTTTTCCTACTCTAAAAACTAGGTGCGTCCTATGGAGCGAAAAAATATGGTGCCGTTAATCTGTGACCTTGAGAGGAATTTGGAACCCAATTTTCCCCAACATTGAATTATTCCATATCCCAATATCAGGTAAATCAAGGGGATGATCATCGAATTGACAGATGACACCAAACTGAGAGGGGTAGCTAATGCCGCAGAAGACAAAATCATGATTCA
The DNA here is from genome assembly GCF_963506605.1 of Zootoca vivipara. Classification (NCBI taxonomy): domain Eukaryota; kingdom Metazoa; phylum Chordata; class Lepidosauria; order Squamata; family Lacertidae; genus Zootoca; species Zootoca vivipara. The sequence continues at coordinate 74,103,685 of NC_083282.1, read as the reverse complement.
AGATTACCTTGACAGATTGGAGAACGGGGCCAAAACTAACAACAATAATTTCAATAGAGACAAATGTCAGGTTTTGCACTCAGGCAGGAATAACTAGCTGCACAAATATAAGATGGGGGACACCTGGCTTGTTTGTAGTACATGTGAAAATGATCTAGGGGTCTTAGTAGATCACAAGCCTAACGTGAGTCAACAGCAGCAAAAAAAAAGCTAATGTTATTCTAGGCTGCATCAACAGAAGTATAGTGTCCAGATCAAGGGAAGTAATAGTACCACTTTATTCTGCCTTGATCAGACACCACACCTGGAGTATTGTGCCCAGTTCTGGGTGCCATAGTTTAAGAAGGATATGGAGAAGCTGGAACGTGTGCAGAGAAGGGCAACCAAGATGATCAAAGGTCTGGAAACCAAGACTTATAAGAAATGGTTGAAGGAGCTGGAAAAGAGGAGACTGAGAGGAGATATCATAGCCACCTTCCAATATAAAAATGCCTGCCACATGGAAGATGGAGCAACCTTGTTTTCTCCTGCTCCAGAGCCAATGGATTCAAGTTAGAAGAAAAGAGATTCCAGCTCAACATCAGGAAAAACTTTCTGACTGTAAGAGCTGTTTGGCAGTGGAATGAACTCCTTTGGGAGGTGGTGGATTCTCCTTTCTTGGAGGTTTTTAAGCAGAGGTTCAATGGCCACCTGTCATGGATGCTTTATATGAGATTCTTGCATTGCAGAGGGTTGGACTGGATGACCCTTGGGACCCTGTCAGTGAAGCTCAGATGCTGACAGGAGAAGAAGAAGCAGGCATAGAGAGAGAGAGAACACTTTAAAGCAGAAGGCAGAGAGGAGGGTGAGAGCAGCTGTAATCTGAGCTGTGAACAAAGGGGAGACGAAAGACAGGGCCAGAGTGACAGGCTGCTCCAATAGTGAGTCAGATGTTGGAATGCAGGAAGCATTCTCTCCCAAATCTCGTAGGACAGAGGTCGGCAACCTCCGGCCCATGGGCTGGATACGGCCCACAGAGGCTGTTTATCCGGCCCATGGGCTGCCCGTGAACCGAGCCGCCAGCTCGGCGAGTCCCCCATGTGCTGTGCTAAACTGGCACAGCGCAGCGCGGGGACTTGCTGAGCAGCGCCGGAAATGGCACCTGCGCAGATGCCAGAAATCATGTCTGTGCATGCCCAGACGCTGAAAATCGCTTCTGCGCAGGTGCGATTTCCGGCATCTGTGCAGCTGCAGAAGCGATTTTCAGCAATGTGGACATGCAGAGACACCATTTCCGGTGTCGTGCTGCGCCTGTCCGGCCCACAGACAACATCTGTGGGAATGATCCGGCCCATGGGCAGATAACCTTGCTGATGCCTGTCGTAGGATCTCAAAAGTGGCCAAGATACCGAAAGAGAAGGTGGGGGCTTCTGTGCTGGGGGAGGGGGAGGAGCTGAGTCCGGGCAACTCCATCTTCTGGGGAGGACCATGAGTAGAGGAGCTCCATCCTAGTTTGTTGTTTTAGCAATAAATCTGAAATAATTAACAGCCAGAGTCGTCTCGCGTTTGTGGGAGAGACCAAGCCATAACAGACCCCTTCCAGTTCTAGGATTCTATGATCATATAGTCACACACACTTTCAGAGGGCCCTGTTTGTTGTATTCTAGCAAAATAAACATATGTATGCACACAGATCTCTACCTATGGTCACTTACCCAGAGCAGGAAGGGCCTGAATCCGCAGCACCTGAATCCACAGCTAACATCTTCCTGTACTTGTGCGCTAATTCACAAAGCCACTCGATTCTGCGGTTTGGACTCTTGAGCATTTTGAGGAGAACCAGTTTCTTCATTATCTGTGCAGGTACAGAAAATAAAGAGATCACACAACATCTGAAGAGGCTGCCAAAGAGTGAGCCCAGCCTGCTTCATTATTAGTATTATATTGAGACTATTGTAGTTAACTGTTTACTTGTGTGAGGTCAACAGGAAAAAGACAGAAATATTTTTTTAAATGAAATTCATTTTTAACATTTTGTTTCAATACGATATTATACACACATGCAATTATTACAGCAGGCTCCAAAATGCCTAAGGTTTTTAAGTTTAATTTTATGTTTGCTTTTGGCCTAGTTCTTTCAGGCTGGGTGCACTGGGGAGCTACATGTTAATATAATATGTTGGTTGCCTCAGATCATCTCTGTGTTGGGTGTGTGTGTGTGTGTGTGTGTGTGTGTGCTACTTTCTTCTTGGGTTAGCATTCCATCCCTGACAAAAAAAAATATTGTACCAGTCTTTAAACCGGTAAACATGATGGGACTTTTGACAAGGAAGTTGTATCTCCCCAAATGATGCTAGCCCAGCTTTAGGCTTTAAACCTTGCAACAGGCAAACAGAATGGCATCTTACCCTCCTTAGGTGGCTCCTTACGTGTATCAAATTGCTTGTCTGAGATGCTCCACTCTCCACATCATTGATCTGAGAAAGACAGAGCAAAGTTATGGGGACAACAAAAGACGCCTTGTCCTCAATGCACTTCGTTTGTGGCACTTTGTCTGCTTCATCAAGAGGAAATACCGTATTTTTCCATCTATAAGACGCCCCCTATTTTTGGGGACTCCGATTTAAGAAAATGGGGAAAGATGTATCTGTGCATATATAAGATGCCCCCTAATTTTTGACATTATTTTTAAGGGGGGGGAAACCTAGTCTTATACATGGAAAAATACGGTAAATGCAAGTGGTCATTGAACTATATACCCTTAGGATAAAGTCCAATTGGTCAAAAATTGGGCTGGGTGGCAGTTTTAAAAATAATGCTATAATGTGGCATTGACTACTGTGGTGGGTGAATAAGCTAGACAGTGTGTAACAGGTCTCTTTTTACTGATGCTTGGACCCTACTATTGTGGGATTTTGGGGGGGAGGGGTAGGGGTACCACAAAACTTGGCCCCACGCCATCTGCTGTGCACTCACTGCCGTCCTTGTGAAATGCCTGAAGTGGGGAACCAGCAATATCAAAAAGCAAGTCTCTGGTTCATTCAGGACTTTCAGAGATTTTAGTATGTTAATCTTCATGTGTTGCATTATTCCATAAAACTTTTCATATTGTAATTGTTTCTGGCCATCGTGTTGCTTTTGATATGGCTGAGACATATTCCAAAACAGAGGGGTTTGAAGTGGGGAACCAGCTCAACTTGCGGAGGAGCCTGCATGACTTGGACTCCTGAGTCAGCCACGTCCTAATAGCCACTAACAGAGCCTACCCTTTGAATTGCAGTGTTTTTATAACTTTGTTATAAAGAGCAAGAAGCAAATATTACATAGAATGCATGAGTCGCTCAGAAGGAGCAGCCTATTTATATAACTGTTAAATCATGTCTAGAGCCATTATTATTTAGGGATGGAGAGACTGCAAATGAGAAAACAAAGATGGCCAAAGGGCAAGATCATATACAGTGGTGCCTCACTTAATGAATGCCCTGCTTAACAAAATTTTCGCTTAACGAAATGTTTTTTCTAGAGGGGGGTTGCCTCACTAGACGAATTCGTTTTACGAAAAATTCGTCTAGCGAATCGCGGTTTCCCATAGGAATGCATTGAAATTCAATTAATGCGTTCCTATGGGCAAAAATAATTTTTAAAAAATTCAATGCATTCCTATGGGATTCGCTAGACGAAGTTTTCATTATAAGAAAAAGACCCCGTGGAACGAATTAAATTCATCTAGCGAGGCACCACTGTACAGTACATGGGCCTGCTGAGTGCCTTAGAACTACGCATGAGTCTCCACCATGTGATTCAGATCACAGATCCTCCAAGTGCCCCCTATATTCTAAGGACATCCCTGATTTAGAGAAGCTGTCCTGGTTTCTGATTTGATCCCCAAAATGTCCCACTTTTTCCTTCGGATGTCCCTATTTTCATTGGAGAAATGTTGGAGGGTATGGAGTTATCGAACCCTCAAGTTGTTTGAAAGCAATCCTTTATAGGGAAGGGTTTTTTTAAAAAAAGTTTAATGTTTTATTATGTTTTTATATATGCTGGAAGCTGCCCATAGTGGATGGGACGACCCAGTAAAATGTGTGGGGTATAAATAGTAACGTTATCATTATGGAATGGAACGTCCCTATTTTCATCTGAGAAATGTTGGAGGGTATGAGATCGTTGGTGGGATGTGTGTCATGTGAGTTAGCCCCTCTCCAACATGGAAGGCCTGAAGGGGGAAAGCCTGGCAAATGCATGGTCTAATTAACAAATAATTAAATAAAATAAAAAAATTCCTTCAGTAGCACCTTAAAGACCAACTAAGTTTATATTTTGGTATGAGCTTTCGTGTGCATGCACACTTCTTCAGATACACTAGAAACAGAAGTGTCAGACCCTATATATATACAGAGGGTGGTGGGGGTGGGTGGGAATGGGAGATGGGCTGATGGGAGTGGTAAACCTGTAGATGGGTGTTAATGGCTGCTGATGGCTGCAATTAGTCCTGGGCTGAGGTGCTAAAGAAAGCTTGATCATGCATAATGAGATAAGAATCCGATATCTCTATTCATCCCAGGTGCTTTCCATGGTTTTAAGCTTGGTAATGATTTCCCAATTCAGCAAACTCTTCCCTTTCCAGTCTGTTCCTGAAATTTCTCTGTAATAAAACAGCTGCTTTGAGATCTTGTATAGAATGTCCTGGGAGATTGAAGTGTTCTCCTACTGGTTTTTCAGTCTTATGGTTCCTGATGTCAGATTTATGTCCATTTATCCTTTGGCGTAGGGTTTGGCCTGTTTGTCCAATATAGAGAGCTGAAGGGCACCGTTGGCATTTGATGGCATACACAATGTTAGATGGCATACACAATGTTCTAACAATGTTCTAACAATGTTCTACGCCAATGTTCTAACAATGTTCTACGCCAAAGGATAAATGGACATAAATCTGACATCAGGAACCATAAGACTGAAAAACCAGTAGGAGAACACTTCAATCTCCCAGGACATTCTATACAAGATCTCAAAGCAGCTGTTTTATTACAGAGAAATTTCAGGAACAGACTGGAAAGGGAAGTTGCTGAATTGGAAATCATTACCAAGCTTAAAACCATGGAAGCACCTGGGATGAATAGAGACATCGGATTCTTATCTCATTATGCATGATCAAGCTTTCTTTAGCACCTCAGCCCAGGACTAATTGCAGCCATCAGCAGCCATTAACACCCATCTACAGGTTTACCACTCCCATCAGCCCATCTCCCATTCCCACCCACCCCCCACCACCCTCTGTATATATATAGGGTCTGACACTTCTGTTTCTAGTGTATCTGAAGAAGTGTGCATGCACACGAAAGCTCATACCAAAATATAAACTTAGTTGGTCTTTAAGGTGCTACTGAAGGAATTTTTTTATTTTGCTTCGACTCAGACCAACACGGCTACCTACCTGTACCTAAAATAATTAAATAATTAGGCTTGTGGGCTGAAGGTTCCCCACCACTGAGGCAGACACTTCCCCGTGGCTGGAAGGCATGGAAATGGGGTCCAATGGGGGGGGGGCATAAACAGCAGGGGTAGGGCTAGTGTTCATATCCCGCTGCCTCTCTCCATGCAATCTGAACTGCATAAAGGCTGTGTAAATATTATCACCTTCTGAGCCTCCAGCGTGCTCCCAGCACTGGTGTTTAAAGCCATGTACATACATATGACGTTAGTCATACGGCATCTAGCACAGAACATTAGAATTGCTGCAACAGGCCTGTATAAATCATTAAGTGGTCCACCAAAGACCTCCAGCAATTTTCAGGTTGTCTATGCAGCAGGGAGGTGGGTGGGGAACCACTTCAATAATCTAATTTGCTTTCATTGTGATTGTCTGTTAGTTTTTAATAGATCTCATTTATCTGTCTGTCTGTCTATTAATGTGTAATCATTCTTTTAATGATAGTTCCCCTCAATTTTGTAACTGCTCTTATTTTTTCTGTAAGCTGCCTTGAGTCCTTGTCAAGGAAAAAGGCAAGGTAGTAGTAGTAGTAGAAGAGGAGGAGGAGGAGGAGGAGGAGGAGGAGGAGGAGGAGGAGGAGGAGGAGGAGGGAAAAGAGGAAGAACTACAACTTCTTGAGAAACAGTCCTGTTTAATGTGATTGTTATTCTAGTAACTGTTGTTTTTAACTGCTTTCTGTTCTCTTTCTATGTGAGAGAGAGGGGAATGGCTGCTGAGAGAGGCTTCTCAGGATCCTGCTGAGGACAGTGTTGTGTCAGTGTGATCTGTCTGAAGTGAAACAGACAGAGGGAGAACCCTAAATCTGTGCAGGAGCTCTCTGTAAAGAACGAAGAGAATACTGCTGAGGTGAAAGCAAAACCTTTCTTAAGAAACTGTAAGGCCCGAGTGACGTGCAAGTTTCAATGCAGTTTTGTTTATAGGTCTAAGTAAGAAGACTACAATTCAAGTGAGAACGTACCCATGTTTGAATAAGCATGAGATTTTAAATATATTCATCTCAGTTATATGTTTATGAAAATAAAGATTTTTTGAATATAGTCTGGACAATGTATAGTCTTTACAAAAAAGGCTATCACTCACCTAGAAGAGTTATTTAGCTTCCTTGCTGTAAGCTACTCTGTTACTTTGCATATCATCAAAATTTAATTTATATACATAATGCTGCAGGCTGGGGGTGTCTTGTTTTTATTGATTACCATGTAAGCCACTGTAGAATACTGTAGCATACAAATGCTTAAGTAAAATGAATAAGTAAATAGCCATCTGGATAGCCACTGTAGGGAACAAGAGGCTGGGATAGATAGGTCTATGGTTTGATCCAGCCCAGGCTCTTTTGATATTCTTAATAAAAGCCATGGCTTTAGAAGCATTTGAACTCACTGCTTGCTTTATCCTCTGAGATCTATAGCTGCTTACAAATATGTAACACTTGGATCAGTATGAAAGGCTCCTTGGCAGGGAAGGATAGATTCTCATAACATTTTTTGTAATGTACCAGAAAATTCCACCACTTTCTGTTGTTGTTGTTTTTTTTAAAAAAAAATCCACAGGCCAATTTTCAGCATTTCTCTTGCCCCCACTTCACCCCTCACTTTGAGCCTTGAGTAAATGATGCCAACTCCTGGTTTCTTAAAAAGATGAGATACCTTTGGATATTGTTTCTTCTTCTCCAAGGCCTTCATATTCACTCAGGTGTTTTCTAAGAGCTTCAACAGCAGGGTTTGTAGCAGACAGGCGAGATATCTGAGAAATAGGTGGCTGCTTTCTCTGGCTCTGAGATGCTACTGCCCCTTTCAGGGCTTGGGGAGCCATGAATGATGTGTGAAAGCTGAAGCGCTGTGACATAATTTATTTGTGATGTCAGAAACCAGTGTCAGCAATGACCGGAGAGAGTTACAGTCTTGGAGGCTGGAAGAGGGTTAGAGGAGGGGGATTGTGGGAAACATATGTCTAAACAAGGGCTTTCCTGAGGGACAGCAGAAGGTGTGAAGCAGAAGTGACCCTGGTTACTTCACATTGCATCCGGGATAGTAGTAACCCTCTGCCCTTCCTGTCCACAAATCCTTGTAAAGGATCAATCAGGGTGCAATTGTGATTGTCAGAAATGACTACTTCTCCCTGGTTTGAGATCATGGGAAATGCCTGCTGCATCAGACCAAAGGCCCATGGAGTCAAGTAATCTCTTTCCATCATGAGTGATCAAGCCAGGGGCCTCTAGGAAGCCCACAAGCAGAGTATGGAGGCTACAACCCCTCCAGCCTGGAATGTCTGCTTTTGCCCCCCAAACCGTCTGTGGGACTTTGACAAGGTGGTTGGGACAACTGACATCATAATGATGAATAGGTAGGTTGTCCCACCCACCTGTCAAAGTTGGCCCACTGGAGTAGGAACAGACAGCGATCTGGCCTGCTGGACCGATAAAATGTTCCCCATCCCTGTGCTACAACATGATTTAGTGCTATGTTGAACCACAGTGACCCTTGGGCTGGTACCCTCTCCCCCTCCTCCAGTGCAGCCATGATCATAGAATCATAGAGTTGGAAGAGACCACAAGGGCTATCCAGTCCAACCCCCTGCCAAGCAGGAAACACCATCAAAGCATTCTTGACATATGCCTGTCAAGCCTCTGCTTAAAGACCTCCAAAGAAGGAGACTCCACCACACTCCTTGGCAGCAAATTCCACTGCCGAACAGCTCTTACTGTCAGGAAGTTCTTCCTAATGTTTAGGTGGAATCTTCTTTCTTGAAGTTTGAATTCATTGCTCCGTGTCCGCTTCTCTGGAGCAGCAGAAAACAATCAGAAGCTTACATTTCCATTTTAGATTAATCACAGTTATCAATGGCTACTGTTCATGATGGCTCTGCTCTGCTTCCATGGGCAGAGGCTGTGATGGTCCTGAATACAAGTTGCTGGAAACCACAGGAGGCGAGAGTGCTCTTCTGCCTGGGTCCTGCTTGCAGCTTTCCCATGGGAATATCCACTTGGCCACTGTGAGGACAGGATGCTGGATTTGATGTCCTTGACCTGATCGAGCAAAACTCTCCTCATATTCTTAACGTTCTCTGCAGCATAGTCTCAGCCCCCACTCCTTCCGCTCAGAGTCCTTGTCGTCAAGTGCTTCTTGCTGCTGATCTGAGTCAGGGGGCTCAAAGGGACAAATATTTTATTGCTTCTCATTTGAAGCAAAACGTTTTCTTATTTTGTACGTAAGTTGGAAAAATACAACATCCATGGTGGTTGACTTGTTTTTGAGGCAGAGTGAGGCAGCTGCCTCAAATGACAAATGCCGTGGGAGGCGGTGGCATCCAGCCAGCTTTCCCCATTCTTGGATCTCCAGATGCTACTCCCATCATGCCTAGCCAGCATGACCAATGGTTAGGGACCCAATATTGGGGAAAGCTGCCCTGAGCTAGTCTGCTGTCCTCAGGTGCTGTGGCCATTAGTGTCTCATCATCCGTCCAATTGGACATGCCAGTCCAATCAAATTATGTACTTAGGTGGGAAGGTGCTGTATTGTCCATTTTTGGCCACCCCAAATTCTGTTGTGACATAGCAGGGCTGTGGAATTACCTGCTTCGGAATATAAGTACACCAGACCTTCTCAGCGACTTCAGGGAAATGTTTTCAGCTTCTTTGCTCATGCTCATCATTGAACATTGCGTTGGCTCCATCTTTGTACCTAAGCTGGGGGGGGGGAGCACTCACATTTATTATGGCTACATTCACACTATACATTTAAAGCACCTTCAAACAGTTTGGGCTTTCCCCAGATAATTCTGGAAGCTGTAGGTTGTTAGAAGTGCTGAAACCTTTTCCAGATCTCCAATTCCCAGAGTTTTCTTTGAAGAGGGATTGAATGTTGATTCTGAGAATTGTAGCTCTGGGAGGGGAATAAGGAGTCTTGCACTGCAAGGTTAACAAACTGAAGCCTCAGGATTTTTGGGGGGTGGAAACCATGACTGTGGGATCATAGTGTTTTGAATATGTGGTGTGAATGTGGCCATATGTCTGCAGTGCAGTTCTGTTGCAAAGGTAGAAGTAGCATATGTAGCTCTTATTTGAAGCCCTCTGTTTGAAGGAGTCCTCTGTTTGGAAAACTGTCTGGTCCAAGTTTGGTTTAAAGATGATGAACAACAATAAGAAGAGAGAGTGGCAGGGGCAAGTCGTGAAGTTGCCCATCAACAGTTATCACCTGACTAAGGAGGCACCTGGCCATATTCCTCCCCACTATGGCAAGTCAGGCTGTATATCTATTAAAATTATAGTAATTATTTCCAGATTTTGCATCTCCCTGTAGTACATTAGCATGCACGCTTTTTAAAAAATTCTTTTGCAAAGCTGTGGTCTCTTTTGTAGCTGTGCAAGTGGCCACCCTAGAGTGCCAACTTGGCCCCGGGGCTGTGGGTACCATGCAGTGTGCATGGCTCTGGTACCCAAATTTGTGGGTGCCCAGCCCCTTCATGGGAAATTTTGTGGGTGCTTGGGCACCCAGAGCCCCCGGGAGTTGGCACCTATGCATTGGACTGATTCTTCTCGTTTCAAATGAAGGCCCAGCAGGGTATCCTCTATGAAGAATGGGATTTGGGTTGATGGGCAATCTCATTTGCCTAGGTTTTAAGGATTCAGTGAATGGCTGAGTCTTATTTCCATTTCACTTTGTGAGTCCCTGCTTTTAAGTCCCTCTTAGGGTGCTTCCTCCTTTCAGAAGGGGGGGAAAGAAAGAAGCAAGCAGGCATGCAAGCAAATGGAGCAGAAAATCCCAAAGAAACAAATCAGGGCACATATTATTCTCAAGATCAGAGCAGTAAAAGGACCGGCCACTCTACATCTATTTGTGGTTCCTAGGGATGTGAAGCACAATTACTAGTATGCTATCAGAATGGAAACAGGTGAGCTCAAACAGGCAAATTGATTCTGATTGAAAGCGGTTTTAAGTGGCGCTGTGGTCTAAACCACTGAGCTTGCCAATCGGGTTTGAATCCCCGCGACAGGGTGAGCTCCTGTTGTTCAGTCCCAGCTCCTGCCCACCTAGCAGTTCAAAAGCATGTCAAGTGCAAGTAGATAAATAGGTACTGCTCTGGTGGAAAGGTAAACAGTGTTTCGTGCGCTGCTCTGGTTCACCAGAAGCTGCTTAGTCATTCTGGCCACATGACCCGGAAGCTGTCTGTGGCCAAACGCCGGCTCTCTCAGCCAGTAAAGCAAGATGAGCGCCGCAACCCCAGAATCGTCCGCGACTGGATTTAACGGTCAGGGGTCCCTTTACCTTTACCTATGGATGTGAAACACAATTACGAGTGTGTTATCTAGCCATATTCCCAATTATGCATTATACCCCTGTTAAAAGGACAATTTGAAGAGAAGGGAAGAGTGGCTCTCGGCATATTAGAATGGAAACGGGTGAGCTCAAACAGGCAGTGCTTTGTTATGTAAATTGATTATGATTGAAAGCAGTATTAAGTGGACCACTGAGGCTCTCTGCTAAAACCTGCAAGATGCTTCTCCATGTTTCATCAGCAGGGGGCAATATTGCTCAGTTCTAGGTCTAGCCCAAAATCACCATGGAAACTGCAATGCTTGAGTGGCAGATAAGGTAAAAAGAACTCCTGTATGCATTTTTTTAAAAAAAAGGGGCTGTCAACTAAGTAAAAAAAAAAGTTCTGTTAATGAGCTGTCTGGCTTTGAACTGATTGGTTCATTATCAGTTCAAATTCTCGCAAGAGCTGATGCTTGAAAGACATTTAAGGACATAAGCCGAGTCCTGCTGGGTAAGGCAAGGGTACCATCTAGTTCAACATTTTATCAGGCAAATGTTGCCAGGAAGCCCACAAACAAGTTTAGCATCCCTGCCCTGTTGTTTGCCTGTTAGCAACAGGCATTCAGAGGTATAGTGCCCCCCCCCCACCAAAACTGGAGGTTCCATAACTGGAGGTTAAAAAAACATTGATTGTTTTTCCCTCCATAAATTTGTCATTGGCAGCTACCTTATACTGAGTCAGATCAACAGTCCACCTACCTCAGTATTGTCTACACTGACTGGCAGCAGCTCTCCAGAGTTTCAGGCAAGGGGTGTTCTCAGCCCTGCCGGGAGGTGCCAGTAGTTTTCATCTAGGTGACTGGATTTTAGTCCTACTTGGGGGGGGGGGGGATCTGGATAATTTTGTAAACTTTACCATGCCCCTTCTTTGCTATCTTTCTCTACCGTCAAAAGCACCCAAAACAATAGCTTTGGGTTGGGTGTGCAGGGAACGTACTCTTTCCAACCCCTTCATAATTTTATTTGCCTTTTTCTAACACCTTTTCCAACTTAATGATATCATTTTGAGATGGAATATCCAGAACTATACACAGTATTCCAACTACGCTCATACCATAGCTTTACGGTATGTTATAAAGGGTGTGCTGGTTGCTTTGTTTTCAATCCACTTCCTAATACTATTTGCATGGAATTTGCCTTTTGCGCTGTCGCTGCGCACTGAACCGAGGCTTTCATTGCGTTATCCATGACAACCGTACGAGGCTATTTGGATCCTCCCACCCACTTGAGACTCCATCAGTGTACAGTGTGTGTAGTTGAGACAGATCGAGGATAACGTTGTGATGGCATAGGGCGGCAACCATGTATGTGTTTATACTCTGTCACTGGAGTGGTCTGATGCAGAAGCATCACATCACATCATGCTTTACATAAACACCCTCCCTATGTTCTTATACCATAGCACACAGGAAAAATAAGCCATGTCCTGAGCCCATGGAAAGTCAGGAAAGTGTGCCAACAACAGTGCAGGCATCCTGTCTCAGGCCTTGTTCAGTGCGAGCGATGACTGAATGGCAGCCCCGAAGCTTCACTGCTCCTGCCTTTTTGCAGCATCTTTCTGATATTGCATTGCACCGACGCAAACTTCTTTTTGCATAGGCAGTGACCCTGTGGGTCTCTAACCACAAGGCTGATGATGATTACGAGGCCCTATCCAGCTTCCAGAGCTTCTTCAATCGGAGTTGTCTTTGTTACATGTTCTCCTGGCACTATCTTTGCCATCTTTCAGGTTGCCAAGTGAAGTTTGGGCTTTTAATGACATTTCAAATCCCTTTTTTTGGGGGGGGGTGATTTTAGCTATTGGTTTTTGTTTCTTTGTTATGGACTACTTCTGCGGTTTTGTTGTTGTTGCTCTTTGTTGGTTGCCTGTATTTTATTGCTTTTATTGACTGTTGTAAAAACCATCTTGAAGGTATTTCGTTGGATGCGGTGCACATATCCTCTAGATATGACACACACAAAGTCATGTCCTATAGACATGCACAAAGATATGCCGACTGGGGCTTGAAGACACAATGGCTGGTTGAGTTATTTTTTTTATGAAAAGCATTTGTGGAGTAAAAATTAAAAAAATTAATCAGCATTTTTGTGCAGATTTCTCTTACTATATACATTTTATACGCAGTTTTGCCTAACATCAACATTGTTGCAAGATAATTTTGCAAGTTTTGTCCCTGAAAGGACATTGCAAGATAATAAGGTAGTGCATGTTATTCGTATGTTATTTTCACTATTATATGCATTTATTTGCGTTGTAGTCACCCTTTAATATATACATTTTTATACACATTGCTTGGCCGGAGAACTGCACTGCAAAATTTGGAGGTGTGTGAATTTTGAAGGATGGCTGTGTTTCAGTTCGCATGTTGCTTCAGAAAAGTATGAATTCAAATATAGACTGCATCAAATTTCTTCCCACCCCCCAGACGCATGCAAAAGGTCCCAGTTTCAATTCCTGGCATCTCCAAGCTTTGCTAGGAGAGACCCTGGAGTGCCATTGCTGGTCAGTGTAAACAACAATGAGCTAAATGGACCAGTGGTCTAAATATTAGGCAGCTTTCTATATTCCTATGAGAGAAGAATAGGATTGTCTAAACTGTTCCTTGGTGGGCCAGGTCTCTGTGTCTCTTCTCCAAATCATGGCCTTCTCCAATCCCCATAGCACCTTTCTCCTCTGACAGGTGCCAAATGTGTGTTTGGAGCACAACATCTGGCAAGGAAAAGGTTATGCATTTCTCTACCACCACCATTCCATTCTCCTCCTCCTCCTCCTCCTCCTCCTCCTCCTCCAACTTTTCACTTAGAATGCCTCCCTCCCCAAGGCAGCGTCTCTTTGCAGAAAGTGACCATCAGGGTGTCAGGACTGGGACATGGTCTGAGCTGAGAGCAGTGAGGAAAAGCAATAGCCAGGACCAGTGAATATGTTAGAACCAAAGGATGAAATCTAGAGAAGGGATGTAGCTTGGTGGTAGAGCATCCACCTTGCAATACATGCCGAAGGTCATGGGTTCAATCCCTGATGTCTCCAGGTTGGGCTGGGAAAACCTCCTGCCTGAAACCCTGTAGAGATGCTGGTAGTGAGTTAGTCAGAGTGGACAATACTGAGCTTGATGGGCCAACAATCTGATTTTGTTTTGTTTTGTTTTTAATAATTTTTATTAAGTTTTACATTTTTATCATAATAGCATCACATCAGGTAACAAAAAATATAATTCCCAAATTACCCCCCCCCCCGGCAACAACGACTTCCTCTTCTGGTTTTTTAACATATTAGCTTCTCCTGCTTGCTTTTTTATATCTTAAATTTAAAATCCTTAAATTGTATATTATTATAATTTTATCGTTTTAACATCATGTTAATAATTTCTGTACTCATTTTGTTCATTGTAAGTTTTTAGTCAAATCCTGCTAGTGAGTCCATTTCTGTACATTGTTTCTGTAGGTACAACATAAATGGTTCCCAATCTTTTTTAAAGTCTCTATTGTTTTTGTCTTTGTCTTTCAGTCTATTGTCTTTCAGTTAACTTCACCATTTTAGCGTATTCTATCAATTTCTCTTGCCATTGTTCTTTAGTTGTTATTTCATCGGTTTTCCATCTTTGGGCTAGCAATATCCTAGCCGCAGTTGTAGCATACATAAACAGTTTGTTCTTCTCTTTTGGTAAATCTTGATCTGAAATGCCTAGTAAAAAAGCTTCTGGTCTCTTAAAAAAGGTTAACTTAAACATTTTTTTCATTTCATTATAAATCATTTCCCAATAATTTTTAATTATATTACAATTCCACCACATATGAAGAATGTGCCTTCTTTACACTTCCAACACTTATTGGATCCTGTTCTACACATTTTTGCCATTTTTACAGGTGTAATATACCATTGATACATAATTTTCATATAATTCTCTTTTAACAATATACAGTCAGTAAATTTTAAGTTCACTTTCCATAGTTTCCCCCAGTCTTCCATTTGTGTGTTGTGTCCTAAATCTTGTGTCCCAATGATCTGATTTTGTAAATCAGGATGCAGAGTTGAAGAGCAAGGCAGAATCGGGGACGAAATGATACCAGAACTTGGGATGCCCTTGTTGCCCAAGCAAGGGCTCAACTGGAACATGAAGACTTCTTCTACTCCATCCTGCCCAGGAGGGTCCAGTAGCCCAACGGAGCAGGCAGAGTCAATCCAGGATACTTCACAGAGAAAATTGCCACCTCAAGCACAGCAGTTGACCACCACCTGGGGCAGATGTCCAGAGATCTCAGCAGTTACCAACATGGGTGCTCATCTGAATATAACATGTAGTGTGCCCCTTGAGCCAAAGGGGTCAGTCAGGCCACCCTGCTCACTGCCCCCCTGCCTGCCTTTTTGCTTCTTCCCACAGATCAGCGCACACAGCCTGAGGCAGCCAGCGTTGCTCCATAAGCTGCCCTTCCCCCAAATAATACTTAGTACGTTGCCTGAATGAAAAAGACGCAAATAAAAGACTTACAAAAATGTTTACGTCAGCACTGAACTTTCTCTTACAAAGGACAGCTTTGGTAAAACCTGGCTTTAATTCCACCTTTTAAACCTGTATTGAATCAATTCGTGGCTGGTGATTACCGCTTTTATGCCATTGTTAAGAGGCAGATTCTTGGCATGCTCAAAAGCGGTCGCTGCCTGCTCAGCTGTGTTTGTTGTGCATCTCGGTTCAGAAAGACCTGAGTAGGCCCAAACTGGCTCAGTCTGGAGATTCTCCTCTTGCCCATACACAACTCCTGCCTGCTCCTCTCAGTATTCTTTCCAGCTTGAGAGCACTCATGAGTTTTTGGCATCTTCCACTGGTGGCTGGTGCCCCCTGGGACTGGTAGGGCAGAAGGCAGGGAAGCCCACAGAAGCTGGCTCCACCCCCCTCCCTACAAGCACTGAGACTTAGGGAGAAGGAGGCTGATAAAGAGTGCAATCCCTTGGGCTTGTTGTAAGTAAGAAGGCAGACAGACAATGGTGACTGGCTGAGCGCAGACTGAAATTGGTGAGGCAATGCCCATTTGCCCTAAGGGCATCTTCACTTTGATCCCTACACTGCAGCCATCTTCTTTGAAACATCCCCATGTATATCTGACAGTAGAGACCTGGGTCCCTACTTTCTGAAGTCAAAGATGTACAGGCAGAGGCTAGGAGGGCCTTCTCAATGCATTTTGCAGCCTGAGGCAAAGGACAAGATGGTGCCCCAAACATTCCATGTACAGAAGCTGACTGGGCTGGAAGCTGACTCTTGCTTCAGCACTGGTGATGGGACAGTGTCCACCACCACACTTGGGAGCAGCAGGCTAGCATAAGGGCCGCAGTGCCAGCTGTCCTCCAACAGAGGGGGCTCAAGTGGAATGCCAGGGGGCTGCCACTGCTGCATTCCCACCTGAGTACCTACTGCCTGAGGCAGCCACCTCACTCTGCCTAATGATAGGGCCAGCCCTGGCAGCTTCATAGGAGCAAGCAATGAATCCAGGCCAAAATTAGGGAGGCAGCCTAAAGGAACAGAGTGGTACATAAGAAGGCAAGCAAGGAGGCACAGGAAACTCACAGGCAAGCAGATAGAAAAGAAATCTTAACCAGAGCTGGCAAAAGAGGCTGATGTTATCAGGCACTCTCCAAGGCCCACACACCTCAGCAGAGAACACCCAGAGGACACCACCAGAACCAAGAAGGACAGCAGCACCGGTAGATAACAGTTGCCAGCACGTATTGAAGGAACAATCGGGGGAATTTTAAAGGCTTCTTAATACTAATTGGGGCATTCCTGCTGCAGTGTGCCTGAAGTTCTGCTGTCTTTCTTATAACCCACAACTCTCTCCCAGAGTCCCCAGGCCATGCTGCTGCTCCTTCTGCCATTGCTGTCCGCTTTCTCCCTTCTGGCCTAAGGCCAAACAGAACTACACACAGCCAGTGATTTTCCCAGGACACAACTTCTTGTTGCTCTTACTGAAGGAGAGACCTACAGGAGACCTGGAGGTTGTATAGCAGGACCCAGAGTGACGTACTTCTGTTGGAAGCCGCCCAGAGTGGCTGGGGAAACCCAGCCAAATGGGCGGGGTATAAATAAATAAATAAATAAATAAATTATTATTATTATTATTATTATTATTATTATTATTACTGTCACATGACTCTCTGGTTTAGGAAGGTCCTTGGTTTGCAGTTTCCTAGTTGGCTTGTTTTGCCTGCAGCTCCCATCTCCTGATTAGCTATTCTGGCGACATAAAGACTAGGGAGCCAACGCCTGGATCTTAGTCTAAATTCTGTATAAACAGTGATGTTTATATGTATGCCAACTAATATGGCAGAGAGGAGGGAGACGGTGATCAGTGTGGAGTTAGAACACTGGCCAGCGGAAGAGTGCTATGAGCCCCTCCAAGATGCTGGCGGCTGGAGCCTTGTCTGTGAACCCCAGTGGGGCCATAGCTGCCAAGTTTTCACTTTTCTCTCGAGGAAGCCTATTCAGCATAAGGGAAAATCCCTGTAAAAAAGGGATAACTTGGCAGCTATGAGTGGGGCAGCTAGGCAATTTTAGACTTTATGGTTTACAGGGTACCTTCTGCACTTCTTTCAATGGGAATGTGTGTTTAAAATGTGGTTATGCAGTCATGTGGCATTTTGGGAGGGAGCCCTGCTCATTCTAAGCCCCTCTGCTCCAGAGCTTTGTTAACTACTCATTCTTAAGTTGGTAGTTACACAGGTACTGGACAATAGGTACTGTGTATGAAAAGCATGCCAAATTCTTTCATTCTCAGATAACACTAAGATGAATGTTTTTTATTTAGGGTGGGTTTTTTAAAATATAGAAACAGTAACCTGAATGGGCAATGACAATAAAAATTGATGTTAGTTTCTGAGTCGTTTTTAGTTTGATTTTCTAGCAATTGATGCAGATTCAGGGGAGAAGGAGAAATTCCTTCCAAGGACATGGTGGGGGGATCTGAGCACCCCACTCTTTGCTCCCTCCCTTGCTCCCCAAGTCTCTCAGGCAGTATAGCTTTGCTTTGAGGCCACAGAAGGCTGTGGAGGAACATCAGCAGGGGTTCCATGGCAACTGTAAATGCTCATCCTTCCACCCGCTTTGCCAATGAAAAGCCATAAATCCACACAGAATATCAGAAGTGGACATAATGGTTATGGAGCAGGCAGGCAGTGGGCTCATTACTGTATTGGGAAACTGCCACATAAGTCCCGGATCTGCTCCTTCTGAACTTCCGTATTAATTTGCAGCGTTCATTCCCACTGCCTTGCAAGTTTCATCTTGCTAATGTGCCTCGTCTGAGCCCAAGCAGTTTCCAAGGCTTCTGGTGGTATACTTTTATGTTTTTATGGTTTCCATTATTACACATTACACTGCACATTTCCTTCAAAGAGTGGCATATGTTTTTTTCTCTCCTCCCTCCCCCTCCCCATTTTATCTTCAAAACTCCCTAATTAGTTTATGCTAAGAAACAGCGACAGCTTACAGTGACTGGCCCAAGACTTTATGGCCAACGAGGAGTTTGGCAGTCCGAGTCTGACATTCTAACCCAGGCTTCCTCAACCTCGGCCCTCCAGATGTTTTTGGCCTACAACTCCCATGGGAATTGTAGTCTCAAAGCATCTGGAGGGCCGAGGTTGAGGAAGCCTGTTCTAACCACTACAATGCAGCTGCTCTTAATAGCTTTGATCATTAAAGTACTAAACAGCCTAGTACAGTACAGGGATTTCCAAAGGAAAGCGTTCTTTCATATCAGCCTGCTTGTGCATTCAGATCATCAGCTGAGCCTCTGTTTGGCCTTCCCCATCCTTTGGGGATTGGGTGGGCTATAAATGGTTATCAGGGGCAGGGCTTTCTCAGTGGGGGCACCCTGACCACAGAACATCAGCCTTCCAGACATGGTCACTTGATTGCTGCAATTGTATGCTGCATATTTATTTTTGAGCTATTTGATAGATGGTATTAATGCTGATGCCAAAGATGTGACTTTTTACTTGTGGGTTTTTAGATGCAATATAATTTATTCGTTGTTCTATTGTCTTGTAGGTCACAAACAGAATGGAGGGGCATACATTTCTTAAACAAATGAATAAATGAAACTGTACGAACCTTCTCCCACCCCTTCCTAAAAGGTAATCTCATCAAAGAGGAGTAGAAATGTTTTCACTGAGTTTCATATAGCTCTGGGCTTGATTGCCCTAAATTGCTGTGTTTTATTTTGTTTTGAAGATTAATTCCCTGCCTTACAATCAAATTGTCTTCATGGTGGCTTACAACAGTCTGCAATAATACAACAAATAAAACCCAGACATCTACCCATAAAGCTCTGGCTGAGGGATGGAGTTCAGACTGTCAAGAGTGTTCTTCCCTTTGATTCTGTGGTTCCCCCAGAACAAATCGGTTTCAAATCCCATCTGAGCCATCGTTCACTAAGCAGTGCTAGGAAAGCTGCTCTTTCTCAGCCTCTCATATGCAATGTGGAAATCATGATTCTGGCCTATGTTGAAGGGTTGTGGTGGTGGTATTTATATGTGTGAAAGCTGCCCCAGGCCATTTGACCCTTGAAAAAAGAATATAGTTCTCTTTTTCTCTCCTAGAAAAGACTGCGCAAGAGTTTAAAACATAACACGTTGCTTTACTTGGTATACGAAAACATCTTTACATGTATTTACTGTGTGTATATATATATATGGCTGGCAAACTTATGAGACTTTGCAGGCTTATTCTGAGGCACATGGCAGCATAAAACAAACTTGCAATCTGAAGTAGTACAGTCCATTCTACCACTTCATTTTATTTTATTTATTTTGGGATGCAGAAAGGAAGCTTTGGGTTTCCTGCTTATAAGCCACTAATCAACATGTGGTAAAGGAGGTTTCTCCTTTGCTGCTCTGTGTAGGGGAAAGTATATGAAGGCAGTATTGCTGCAAATTGCCCTGGAGATCTGAAAGCACAAGAAATGCATTCTGATACAAGTTTATAATGTTTTGTATTACATAAGTGTGTTATTTTAAGAATACCATTGCACACCACCCCAATCTCCTAGTGGTGCGAAATTCCAGGCATTTACCCAGGGATCGTGTTTCCTTCGGAATGAAGTACAGAAGAGACTGTGGTGTCTTTATGAGACATAGTTTATTTTGACATCTATTTATTTACCGGAGCCTACGATGAAGGGGTTTATGACATTAACACCCCAAGACGGTCTTGCTTCTGC
The DNA here is from genome assembly GCF_963506605.1 of Zootoca vivipara. Lineage (NCBI taxonomy): Eukaryota > Metazoa > Chordata > Lepidosauria > Squamata > Lacertidae > Zootoca > Zootoca vivipara. The sequence continues at coordinate 74,083,693 of NC_083282.1, read as the reverse complement.
CATAGCCCTAGCCTTGGATTTAAGCAGAAATCAGGCATGGCTCTGTCTCCCAGTTGTCCAGCCTGCAGCCTTGCTTCTTTCTAGCTTCTAGCTCACCTAACTCAACTCTCTGCCCTCGCCTTTGTCTTTCTAACTACCAGACAGTTGAGGAAAGGGGGCAGGGTCCACCTATTTGTACTCTGGCACAGAGCCACTTCCTTTGTTGCCTTAATGACCCACACTTGGGCCATTACCTCACCAGGAAGCTAGGCTGGCTATTCCAGAAATCAAATCCTTGCTTAGATTTTAACACTTGCTGGATCCAGGAATTAGAAGTGTCTTGGCATACAGCCTACCACCTCCCCCAATTTTGTGTTATTTCACGTGTTAAAGCAGTCATTTTGTGTTATGCCACAACCTCGTGACAGCCATTTTGTGACTCGTCGGCATCCATGTCACTTTCCAAATTTGGCCTGTAAAGGTTTGCAACTCTTGATCTAGATTTATTATCAGTAGTGGCTATTGTTATAACCCACACCAACACCCAGTGCTGCTGGGAGAATGGCAGTGACTTCATCTTACCATTTTTGAAAAAGCAAGAATGGAAAGAGGTTAACTTGACTGTGTTCAGCTGGGAATGCGAAGCAGGAAGTCTCTGGGATGCAGGCATGGCTTGGTAGGATAGAGGGCACCTACCTGACGTGGGTGGCGCTGTGGCCTAAACCACAGAGCCTAGGGCTTGCCAATCAGAAGGTCAGCGGTTCAAATCCCCGCGACGGGGTGAGCTCCCATTGCTCGGTCCCAGCTCCTGCCCACCTAGCAGTTCGAAAGCACGTCAAAGTGCAAGTAGATAAATAGGTACCGCTACAGCGGGAAGGTAAACGGCGTTTCCATGCACTGCTCTGGTTCGCCAGAAGCGGCTTTGTCATGCTGGCCACATGACCTGGAAGAAGCTGTACGCCGGCTCCCTCAGCCAGTAAAGCGAGATGAGTGCCGCAACCCTGGAGTCGTCCGCGGCTGGACCTAATGGTCAGGGGTCCCTTTACCTTTACCTGAAAATCCAGCACTGCCTGTCCGACAAAGCAGGAACAAAGCATAGAGGGAAGTGGATTCCTTACATCCATCCACTGTGGCTAGGAGGATAACCAACCACAAAGGCCTAGAACCGGGTGATATGGAGGAAAGCATCAGTGCCATTTATTTTTACATTTTTATTTGGCACTACCTCCCAAGCATTCAGGCGGGGCCAGCCGACCCATGAAGCAAGGGGAGGTACCTCAGGCGGCACGATTCACAAGGGCAGCAGCTGCAGCCTCCAAGGGATGAATTCTGTTGCCACTGGCAACAATGACTGCAGTGCACTCTTTGGGGGCCCAAACTGCTTCCTCCTCGGTATCCTTCCCCCAGTGCCAATTCTACAGTAACCTCTCAGTGAATAGGAGGCTCCTTCTAACACCAGGGACAAAATGGCAAAGGTTGCCCTCTGCATGATCTAGAGCAGGCTCCTTCCACCACCAACCCCATGATGGCCTTTGATCCCCACGTTAACCATCAGGGTAAGGTTGATTCCCACCTTGCTCCTGACGTAGATCTTTATTCCGCCCTCGTTCCTGGTGTAGATCTTCACTAACCCCCTTCTTCCCTGGCTAGGAGGAGCGCCATTCTGTAGTTCATCTCAGGTGCCAAAATGTCTTCAGCTGACCCTGCATTCTGGGAGACAGCAACTATTTTAGCAAGGGTGGGGGATTTTTGGCCTGTCAGATGTTACTGGGCTGCACCTCCCATCTCCACTGACCACTGGTCATTCTGGCTAGGGCTGTTTGGAGTTGGGTGTCCAGAGGGCTATAGGTCATAGCAACTTGCTGAAGGCACACAAATGTGTATGTTTTCAGCAGCAGCTATTGCATCATTTTTTCACATCCGATCCAAGTGTGTCCCTACACCAGAGGTGGAGAAAAGGCAGGTTGGGGGTCTACTGCCAGATATTTGGGTGATTTGCCAAAGATTGGCAAAGGAGTTCCACATCCCTATTTTTTTTAACAATAACAAACAAAGAAGCAGAGCCATAGCTGGGAGGCGGAGGAGAGTTAGCCAGTTGTTTGGGTTTTTGTTTTTGTTTTGCCACAGGCGAAGCCTCCAGAGGGGTGCCATTGAGGCTCCCAGTCTCTCTCTGTGTGTGTACACAAATCCTCATGGGGGGAGGGAGAGTGCCAAACGGGGTCTTTGACCCAGGTGAAATAAAGCCTAGTTTTGCCCCTGTAAAAAAGGTAGGGGTCTCCCTACCCACCCAGCTCCATATGAGGCTGCTGAAATGGATAAAACTTAACAGAAAGCCAGGAATGGATTTCAGTGTAAAAAGATTGTTCTGGTATGCGTGCATACATACTCATAAAACCTTAAAATTAACTGCATGCCACCCCCTGCCCCCCATTTTTAATTGAGGGACCTTGCTTGCGATCTATTGAAAAACTAACACAATTTCTAGGAAGCGTGAATTGTGTCCACCCCTGTAATATACCATGCTCATTCTCCCCTCTCCATGAGGGGATGGAGTTCAGGATTGGGCCCAAGGCACAGATCCCAAACAGGGATAAGTACTGTACATAAGAAGAGCTCTACCATGTTAATAAGCCCACCGAGCCTAGAATACTGTTTTCCCTCAGTGGCCAATCAAATGCCTCTTGGTAGCCCACCAGCAGGTCACAGAGGCAGTAGCCCTCTCAGGCTGTTGTCCCCCCCCCCCCGCCACAAGCGACTGGCATTCAGCGGCTTAATGCTCTGAAAAAAGGGAGCCCATATAATAGTCATAATCACTAATACCAATTGAAAGGCTTACGGTCCATTAATGTGTCTGATCTGCTTTGAAAGTGATCAAAGCTGGTGGCCATAAGCACATCTTGTGGTGCAGAATCCTCCAAATTAGGCGTGGTGGGAAGAACTTCTTCAAACCAGTCAATAATAGACTGAGGTGGTTTGTAACGAATGTAGCTCAGGAATAGGATTTCTAGGACAAGTAGGAAAGACACAAAATAGGCGATTATGTAAAAATGGACTCCCAAGGCTATTAGCTGCTTAGAACCATTGCGTATCTATCATCACATGCCCCATGTGTTTTAAGACTAAGCATTCTTTACCGATACTGTATCATCCTCAGGCAAGTGGAGAGACCTTGATTTTCCATTTACAATGTGGCGCCTGCCCTACATGCTCGAATTCCCTCTGCAATGGGGTGTGAAGAAGGTAGAAAGTGAACACCTCCCCCCCCCCCGCGGTCACCCAATAAATGTGAGACAGCTTAAATCATAACTCATGTGTTTGAAAGACTGTGCAAAACAGCATATCCCAATGTATATGTGCAGGTGCAAATTTAGGCTGACTTTCAGAGGGAAAGCTGTCCTGTTAAGCAAAGGGTTTGTGTGTGTGTGTGTGTGTGTGTGTGTGTGTCTTAAAATGTAATTTGTACAAGGGGCATACCAAGGTATTGTGGCAGAGATGGGGAACATGTCGTTTTCTCATCAGCCCCAGTCAGTATGGCCAACTATCAGGGATATTAGGAGTTGTAGCCCAGCAAAATCTTGAGGGCCACGGGTTCCCTGTCCATAAACATAGTGTGAAACAATGTGTTCGCTCATAGGCGCAGGGTGAAGGCTCACATTGGAAGCTGCATTGCATTGAGTCAGACCGCTGGGCCATCTAGCTTAGTACTGTCTACACTGGCTGGCAGCAGCTCTCCAGGATTCCACTCATGGATCTTTCTCAGTTTCTCCTTTAGATGCAGGAGATCGAATCTGAAGCGTTCTGCATGCAAAGCAAATGTTCTACCCCTGAGCGACCGCCCTTGCAAAGAGCATCACGCTGGCAGAACCACAACTACGGTTTGCCGGGGTGGGGGTGGGCATTGTCGTCAAGGACTGACAGTCAATAGACACCTCCACTAAGACCCCAATTTCTCTAATGGCTCCTGCTTCTACTCCCCCATCGGTTCCTGCCGCCAGCTCGCCTCGTTTGCGTGAATCGTGGTTTGCCTTTCGCTGCTGCCTTTCTGCTGCCGCGGAGCCGAGCCTTTTCAAGTCGCAGGGAGTGGGTGCTCTGATGTCTGTCTTAGGGGATTTCTGCGGCAGACTCAGCCGCCAGCAGTGAAACCAAAACCCCACCTCCTCCTCCCTGCCTCTTCCCCCTCGCTTCTGGTCTTGGCAATGGTACAGGCAACGTAGGGAGGTGGGGGGAAAGCCCCTTTGAGAGCTGCGCCTCCCCCCCCTCGCTGATAAACCACTTGGTACGCTCTGCCTGAAGTCCCAGCCAGCCCTTCCCAAGCCAGAGCTGGAAGGGAGACGGGCGGGCAGGCAGGCTGAGTTCGTCTGGCGGCCAGAGCAGCCCCAGAGTTGGACCACTCCTTGGGAAGATGAGAAGACTGCTGGGAGCTGCGGAAGGACCTCGCCTCTGACCTGCTTCGAGGGGCGGTTCAGGGGGATCCCCGGGACGGAGACTGATTCACTGCTTGGGCTGTCATCCTCTCTGAAGGCGATGTCAGGACCTGAAGCTCACAGCCACGGCAGGAGGCTGCCCTGTAAGTCTGGGATTTGCTGAGGGAGGGGGGCAGGAGCTGGTGGGTGCATGGGAAGAAAGGTGGGACGGGGTGGGGGTGGGAGGGAAGGCGAAGCAGCGCCCCCTCTTGCCTTCCCATCCAAAACTTTTATCCGGCGTTTCTGTGAAATGGGCTGAAGCTTTTCCGCGCTGCCGTTGTCTGAGCTGAGAGGCAAGGCACAGGCGCTTGTCAGGCGCAGCAAGGAAGGCGTAGGTAGGGCTTCTACCCGTCTCTGCGAATTGTTCCAGGCTATAGCAGGGTTGAACAGCAGCAGCCCATGGCTCAGTGGCCAGTTAGAAGCTCTTCTCTCCAGGTACACTGAAAGCAAAACAAGGGGTTTGAACCCCGAGAAGTGTAGCTCGCTGGACACCCCCCTCCCCGGTTTTACTGTTGGAAACGCGGGCTCATCAGCTTGGAGATAGATGTCAATTCTGTAGGGCTGCTCTGGGCACAGCTCAGAGGATTGACACCTCTTTGTAATGATCAACAGCTGGGAGCCATCCTATCCATTGTCTTGTAATTGTAGTCACCCATTAGTATTGTATATCATGCAAACAGCAGCCCACGGCATTCCTTTCACAAGTTGAGCTGACAAGCATGCCTGCGGTTGTTGTCCCTCTTATTTCACACACGCATGCACAATCTGTTTCTTGTGGCTTTCACCTTATGAGCAGACCTCTTCTCAACCTTGGCCTTCTGTCCCTTCCTCGTTAGCATTCTGAAAATACACCTTGGCAGAGCCTCCCCTGCAAGCCTTAAAGGAGCCTCCGTGTGTGCTTGCGCTGTATTTATGGATAAAATGGATGCATTTGATCACTTCTTGGCAATCATTCTCTCTCTCTCATGTTCCCACTAGAAGGTTTTGTTCCAGGAAAGGAGAAACTGTAGCTCTGATAGGCAGGGGGAGCATAGGTTTATATTTGGGTCTGCAAGCCACAAACTGTAGACCCCTCTCACCACTAGGGCTTACTGTTACCCCCGTGGGGAACGGGATTTGGAACTAGATGGGTTCTTGATCTGATCCAGCAGGATCAGTCCTCTTCACTTCATTTGGTTTTGTTTTAAATATTCTTCCTCTCCCGGGGGGGGGGGGGTTAGGAAGCCAGAACTATGCTCCTAAGCATGCTGATTTGCAAGGTTCCTGTGGTGGTGGCTTGCTTCCAAGTGAACGCTTGCATTATAACCAAATCACACACACCCAATAGCCCTCTTAAAAACAGCACCTAAGGAGGCCAAAGGGAAGGGGTTAGGACATGCACCCTGCTGTAATATGACCGAGCATTCCTCTAGAGGTCATAATCCCTCTGGGCCCCACATGCCCATCAGTATTTTTCTTTAGTGAACACCGAGAGCTCTGCTGGAGCTGAGCAGGGGTATACCTAGTCCAATTTCTGCTCCCCACAGTGGGATTTTCCAATGGGGAATCCACAGGCAGGCCGTGGGCGGAACAGTGGCACTGCACTGTTGTTTGTCAGCACTGGCATTCCGTATTCATGTTCCCTCTGATTTCCAGCCTATATCCATCACGACACAATGACTGTTATCCTCCATGCTTGTTAAGCTGTAAAGGACGTGCCACAGCCACCCCCAACATGGTGCTTTCTCTATGTGTCTCGGACTACAACTCCCATCAGCCCCAGGCGGCCCAGACTGGAGGTGATGGGACGTGCTATCCAAAGCATCCAGAGGGCACTACGTTGGGGAAAGCTGCTCCAGGAGCTGTTGCCAGGGTACCGATACCATTGCTTACTACAATAACACCCCCGTGAAAAGATGCCAGGCGGGCGACATCCTTCCTCATTTGCCCCGCTCGACACTTTCCCTTGTGAAATATGTCATCCGCCATCCCCACAACCCACATGCCAGTCGCATGACCCCCCCCACACCCCTTGCGTGGTGTGCTGCCAGCTTTCTTTGCCACGCAGTGCCCATCTTCACGTCATTTCATGCACAGGCAGGCTCAGCACTCTGCCGCCTCCCCACCTCCCCGTGTATCCCTGCACATGCATTACATTCTGCTGCCCCATCAGATTTTTTTTAAAAAAATAGGAGAAGAGACTGAAGATTAAATGCAAGGACGTATTTAACATCACACTGAGTAACGGTGCTGTTGGAATTATTCTTCGGTGCATGTTTGTCAGCAGGGCTGTTGTTTTTCTGAGATGGGTTATCCGGCATCTCTTCCGGTCCAGGCTGAAGGCCTATATTCCTTGAAGGATAGGCTGCAAAGAGCAATGCCGTAACATTGGCGCCGAGGGATCTACTGCTTATGTCATTCCTGGGGAAACGTAGCTGAGCAAGAGAGGTTGCGGACTTCCTAAACTGTCTTCTGCTCATGGGGATGAGGAGAAGGGGAACTTGGGAACAGTGGAGAGATAAGAGTATTTGAGGATGAGTTGGCCTGAAACCAGAGGCCCAGCCAGAATCCATCAAAGACTCTTGTACAAACGCTCCAACCAGCCTTCCTCTGGGATATGATACTGCAGCAAAAGCATAAAATAATCCAAACCACTGTGGGAAGAATTGTAGGAGGGAGGAGGGCAGGAAGGCAATCGAGGCAGCGGCTTTTGGCACGGATAGACAGAGGGCTGAGAGGAAGAGAATGGGGGCGAGGAGGTGTCACCCTATGACTCTTCTTTCCGTCACAAATTCATAATAAAAAGCTAGACCAACCAATCCCCAAATCCCTCGAGTCTCAAAGCTAAAAATATCCCCACAGATCCCTCTCCAGCAGAGAATACATCATAAGACCCTGCTATTTACAGGGCCAGGAGCTGCTTTATATAGAACGACGAGTAGGATAAAACCATGAGTGCATTAGAGGGGATGACGGGAGGACAAGAGGCTCTCCAAGCACCAAGGACAACAAACTGTGACAGCTTCTGCGTAATTCCTTAACCAGACTGAATGAAGTCATCATCACCACCATCATTTCCACCTAAGTTCAACCTAATTGCTGTTTACCTTCCCTGAACAGTTTGTAAAAGGATACTTTGGGGCTTGGCTACTGAGCAAAAGAAGGTTTCAAATGAGTTCCCCTGTGGGAGAGATTTCCTGAATCTTGCGGTTCTCTTGAAAGGTCTCACACAGGCCACAGGAACAGCCTTAATGCGGATTAAACCAGTAGCCTAAATACAGTCCTTAGGGAAAGAATGGTGTCTGAACTCAAATTTGGATGGAAGCCACACCCTTTGGTGAGAAAAACCTTGATGTTTAATCCCAAGCACATGTGGTTATGTGCAATGAGGGCAAGGCATTCTGCATATGCTCAGATGAACTGCCCTCTCCAGCTACTTTACAAATGCAGAACCAAACAGACCCCAGTGATGCATAAACTCATGAACCGTTGGTGAAAATAACTACTGCAGTTGAGCAGGTTGAATAAACCTAGCCGGAGCGATATAGGATGCTCCTCTATATGACACATGATCTCTGAACTACATACCTGTAGTTTCAGGAATATATTATAGTATATTTTTGTGGAATATTCATGGCTGTGTGTGTTCTGTAATCATATTTATGAGTGTCAAATCTGGTATGGAATGCAGAATTTACCAAATTCAAAGCAGCCGAGTTTCCTTTTTATTTTTAAAACAAGCTTCTAGCCCCTTAGGTTTCAAATATAAACTTGAAAGTCCTTGTGCAATGCCTTGGGGGATCTTAGAAGCCTGAAGTGGATGTGAGTAAGATTCTGGTACAGCTCTTTGCAATTGTCTTTGACCAGCAAAAGAAGAATAAATCATGCAAAATAAATGTGCACAATTTATATATTATATGCACTTCTTGGCCCATCTGCTGATGAAACCAGTTGTTTGGCAGAACTACAGAGAATATCCCTTCCATGTTCCTGGAAGACAGAGAAATATATATTTTTAAGACATCTTTATTGAAAGTTAGAAAACATGGTTGTTTAGTCATTTAGTCGTGTCCGACTCTTCGTGACCTCATGGACCATAGCACGCCAGGCACTCCTGTCTTGCACTGCCTCCCGCAGTTTGGTCAGACTCATGTTCGTAGCTTCGAGAACACTGTCCAACCGTCTCGTCCTCTGTCATCCCCTTCTCCTAGTGCCCTCAATCTTTCCCAACATCAGGTTCTTTTCCAGGGAGTCTTCTCTTCTCATGAGGTGGCCAAAGTATTGGAGCCTCAGCTTCACGATCTGTCCTTCCAGTGAGCACTCAGGGCTGATTTCCTTCAGAATGGATAGGTTTGATCTTCTTGCAGTCCATGGGACTCTCAAGAGTCTCCTCCAGCACCATAATTCAAAAGCATCAATTCTTCGGCGATCAGCCTTCTTTATGGTCCAGCTCTCACTGGTCCAGCTCTCACAGAAAACATGGTACCATGCACTAAACATGGTAAGTAAAAGAGAGTAAAAGAAAAAGAGAAATAGCACCTGTGTAGAAGGCAAAGCAAAAGGGGGGGGGAGAGAAAACCAAAACTGTATACTTTACAAAGTTTTTATTGTAGTTCACCAGATCTTAACCTTCTACAGTATTTGTAAGAATGGATTCCAAATATCATTGAATATGTCCATGGCAAGTCTGCAATAATATGCAAGTTGTTCATATGTTGTGAGTTTGTATAAGTCTTCAATACAATCGTAGAAGGGAGCTGCATTTTTATTTTCCCAATTCATCAATATGAATCTTTTTGCTGTGGTAAGGGCATTGAGAGTCCACTGTCCTTTTGTGTCCTGGATATATAATTCAAAAGGATATTTTACACTGTAAATGTAAGATTATTCCGTACAGTTCTGTTGATAGTTTCAGTTACCTTCTGCCAGAAATCTTTCAATATAGGACAATGGGGGGGGGGACATACGTTTTAGAGAAGACAGAGATCTTAAACTCTGAGCATAGTGGAAGCGCTAAGCATGTAAGCTGAAAAACCCAGATTTCACTTCAGCCATGAACTCAGAAGGTGGTTTCTTTAAGCAAGTCACCATTGCTGAACTTCACTTTCCATCTGCAATATGAGAATAACAATGCTAATCTACTTGCATAGTTGTTGTAAAGATTAATTTATGCAAGGTCCTTTAAATACCTGAAATGTAGCAATGCATGGTTACTAGATCCACTATTGAGGTGCAACCTGGCAAGGATATTTCTGATGCTGTTAAATTACACTGGTGCCAGTGGCTTTCTCCCTGCAAAGAAAATCTCAGCTGCAAATGATAATTTTTTATCAGACTGCAGTAAGGGATAGAAGGGTTACATTTCTACCATGCCTTCTGCCACCCCCATAATTACCAGCTCTCAGCTGGTAATTTTTAAAATCCTGCTTGCTAAATCGACATCTTTGGAATGTGTGTCTGCTGTCAGGAGGAGGGAATATTTTTCAAAGGTGTGTTGTAAATGTGTTAAAACCAGATCATATGTGAGCATACAGCTCTCCAGGGGCCTGGAGGAAGAAGGAAGTAGGAATAAAAGTTGTTCAGGTAGTCCTTATTTGCAAAATGAGACGGGTAGGGCTCAAACATTATTTAGAAGCTGTTGCCTTTAATCTGCAAATATTTACCCTTCTCAGTCCTAGATATGCAAAGGCTGGCTGGTAGGCATTTTGTACATGCTCAGACGCTGTGGGCAGGTGCTGTATAGAAAACATTCCGGCAAGTTGTATGGCAGCTATGAGTGCTGTTTTTGAACCAGAGTCTGGGTGGGGTTTGAACCCTGGTTCAGATTTAGCCCTGCATGAAGAGGAAAGGTCCCCTACACTAGTTCCTTTTGGTTTTTGAACCTTCCTATCTGAACATTTTCCATTTGTCTTCCATGCTTGAACCACGAGATCTAGAAACTTGATGGGAGCCTGAGGAAGCAGAATTCTGCACCATGTGTGTTGACTGTGAACAGTTATGAGCATAATAAAAAAAGAAGGCCAAAGGGTTGCGATGGCAACCGTAATGGAGTCTGGGAAAACAGTCTCTTTCTCACACATGCAAGCATTTTGTTTTACACTGTGGCCGGGTGGGCAGCCCATAAACCATGGGTTAGAAATCCAAATGTGGTTTGCATTTCCCATCCCAACCCCAGAATCTGTGGCCTTCATTGGACCCAATGAGTTATACCGCTGTTCTTCCAATCTTGCAAATGTGGTTGTGGCTGTTCCTTAGGCCCCAGCTCTATTCCGAGTTTTTTACGCTTTTAAACAGTTGGGAGCTTTTCGTGGACCTTAAAGAGCCTGGAAATGAATAAAAGCCTCCCGCCCCCATCTTCTCTTGGATTTATGCCTACATTAACAATCCTCCCCCTCCATCCCATTCTTTCATTTGTGTTGCCTGGCGCATAGAGAGCGCTTTGTATTCGGCATCCAGCAGGACAAGGGATAATGACAAATGCCACCACTCCCAGCAGAAATGCAACCAGACAATCCTGTCAACTCTCTTGACCAGAATAGGGCATTGCCTGCATTCTCCAGAACTCTTGGCTCCACCCCATCCTCTGTTCCCAATACTTCCATGTAGATTCTCTCCACTGTCTGGCAGCATCTCCTACAGCCATTGCTTTCTGTGACGAGATAGAGAAGGTTTTGCTGTAAGTTCTGTGCTTTTCATTATTTAGCCACAATAACTATCTAGTGCCTCTTCCTTCAGAAGGAGTCGGTCACTAAATACCAGGTATTGGGGGAAACAGCATGGGAGGGCTGTTGATTTCATACCTGCTGCCTATAGGCTTTCAGTTGATGTCTGGTTGGCCTCTGTAGGAAACAGGATTCTGGACTAGATCTGAACGTTTCATCTGATCCAGCAGGGCAATTAGAATCATTGGAAGGTGCCTCAAGGCTCACCTAGTCTGACGACCAGCAATGCAGGAATCTCAGCTAAAGCATCCAAGACAAGTGACCATCCAACCTCTGCTTAAAAATCTCCAAATGAAGGAGAGCCCACAGCCTCCTGAGGGAAGCCATTCCACGGTTGAATAGCTCTTACTGTCAGAAAGTTCTTCCTGAGGTTTAGTTGGAATCTCTTTTCTTGTAACTTGAAGACATTAGTTTGTCCTGTCCTCAAGAGCAGGAGAAAAGAAGCTTGCTCCGTCTTCCATGTGACAGTCCTTTAGAGATACTGTAAGGTGGCTATGAGGGACGCGGGTGGCGCTGTGCTCTAAACCAGGGGTGGCCAACTCCCAAGACACTGCGATCCACTCACAGAGTTAAAAACTGGCAGGAGCAGGGACCGAGCAACAGGAGCTCACCCCATTGCGGGGATTCAAACCGCTAACCTTCTGATTGGCAAGCCCTAGGCTCTGTGGTTTAACCCACAGCACCATTCCTGGTAGGTCACTCTTATTTCTACTTTACAGGTGGGAAGCGAAGAGATAAGCAACTTGCACAACATACCCAAGGAAATCCATGCCTAAAATGGGACTTGAGTCCTCAAGTTCAGCTCCAGCTCTCCTTCCAGTGGAGTTCCCAGGCTGAAATGCTGTCTGCGGGCCACAGTTATTAACTCAAAATAGCCAGGGATTCCGTATGCCAGGGTATTTCAAAATGGGAAGCACACCATGTAGGGGAAAGAGGAAACCATTTTGGACATCTCAGTAGTACTAGGCAGGCAAACATTCCGGGCTTCAGCAGGGGTGGACTTTGGTAATCTTTTGTAATATGATGCTCCCTGGCAGGCCAAAATTCGGCGCCCCAAAATAGATCATCTCAATTTTGCACCCCCTCAGCTTGGTGCCTTGTGCTGGGAAACCACCCTAAATCCGGTGCTGAATTGGGAGGTGGGCAAGTATGTGGGTCAGCGCCCCGTAAGGGTTGCTGAAATGGATATTTGTGGTCATAAGCCCCATCACTGCCGTAGAGGTCAGTTCCCAAACACTGGAGTTGGGAGGGGGCACAGAATGGAGACCAGTGCAGTACAGCGAATTGTAAGAGTTAGAAGCAACCTCAGATATAATATTATTTAAACCACCTGCTGATGCAGGGAACCTGCTAACTTCATCCTTTATTGTGGGACTGGCCCTACCATTAGGCAAAGCGAGGAGGCTGCCTCTGTTAGTGTATGCTGTATGGGTGTGGATATGTGGTGAGGTTTCATTGCCTGCTTTGGGCCTTCCAAGCTAATCCACTGCCCAAGATACTATGGACAGCACTGTCCTGTTACCAGTTTTGAAGTAAGTTGTGCCTGCCAATCCACTCAGCTTCTCTCTACAGAATGGAAGGGGACACCAGATGAAGAATAAGGGATGAAGAATAAGGGAGCACTTGAGTGGATGTACAAACTAGCCTACTGCACAAAATGTAAAAATTGGTTGCTCCACTCATTCTCATCTCTGGCTCCATCCACCACTGGCAGGTGGCCCTCAAAAGCTTGCCCAGGAGGGAATGTGGCCCTTGCTCTGAAAAAGTTCCCCCACTCCTGCCTGAGAGAAAAAGCACACTAAAAATGCAATCTTGTAAATAATAATGTGATCTGTGTGGCACCGAGGAGGAAGAAATGGCAGGAGGCTCTAGAGCCTTCCTTTGATTTATTAAAAGAGTTGCCGATTTATAGCCCACCTTCCTATGACTCAGACCTCCAAGGGGGCTTTCTCCTCCTGTTCCCTTGAGAACATGTGAAGCCACTGATGGCGCGGCCAACCCACCTGCTTCCAACTTTTTCCCGTTTGCCAATATCTTCCCTGCATGTACACTGAATAGAGGAATTAGTAGGAGGGAAAACCCCAGGTCTCTTTTTTTCCTTCCCTTCGGTCCCCACACTTGCATTCAGGCCCCGTCTTCGTTGTGTAATGAATGAACCATGAGAGCCGGAAGGATTAAGCAGGCGGTGGGGAGCCCTGTTGCCCATTTGATGGTCTCGGTGGCAGCCGGGTTGGGAGGTCGGCGTTTCGGGGACAGGGATGACCGGGGGGGGGGGAAGAGGGAGTGGGGCTGCATTCTCCCAGCTGTGAATGAGTTCAAGCCCCCATTGGCTGGTTGCCATGGGAAAGAGACCCCAGCAGCAGGGGCAGGTATTTCTCTTTCCCCTCCCCTCCTTAAAGACAGATTGTAGCACACAGGGGCAGCATTGTGTGTGGATGCCTAACAGTCTTGGGGAACATGCCATCCCAATGAGGCAATCTCAGCAGTGTGTGTGAGATGGTGAGACCATCAGTCACAGGGGGAAAAGGGGAATGGTACGTTCTCTTCTTTTCTGCTCCTGTCGTAGCCTGCTTGCACACCATCTATTTAAAGCACATTCCCCCTGCCCGGCAAGAATCCTGGGAACCGTAGTTTCCCTATCACAGAGCTATATTTTCCAGCCTCTTTAGCCAATGACGGTTCCCGGTATTCTTTGGTGGGTATGCTTTAAATGTGCAGTGTGTACGCAGCTTTAGCAAATAAGAAGGAAAAGTGTGCATAAATGAACATAATAGTAAACATTGCCAAATAAAAAGAGGAAGGGAGGTGGCGAACAAGACACTGTCTCTGACCCTCCCTGTAGTCATGGGGCGGTCAGGACCCATCACCAGCTGCTCATCTCGCCCGCTGGCTATCTGTGCGAGTTACATAATGGCATTTCAGTGTCAGTGGCCGGCTGCCCAGATGGCTAATGAAATCTCATCAGGGAATTTATCAGCAGGTTTGTTAATTTACCCCGGGGAATCAATCCTGACACGTCTCTCCGATGCTAACATAAGACATTCTGTGCAAGCTCTGGCATGTACTGACACAGTACCCATCAGTCCCGTCTCTCTTTGTCTGGACGCCTGACCCTTTCTGTGGCCTGGCTTCCTGGCGCATTTCCTTGGTGTTTGTGTGTGTGTGTGTGCTAGGAACAAGGAAGAGGAGGAGCAGACACGGAGCAATGGGCCCGAATGCTGTGTGAGCTGATACAGGATTCCACAATTGTGAAATAAGAACAGAGATTTAATTTCAGTTGCAGTAAGCCCACAACTTATGTGCATTTAATCTGTGTGCATTGTGTGCATGACAAAAATATATCAAAAAAATAAAAGGGATGGAAAGGGAGCGGGGTTCCAGGGAAAGACTTTGGCAATCCCACCCGCCATTGAACCCAGTGGGCTTTGACTATACACAATTTTGGCTTTAGATGCGATCCCTGGAATGTTAACCCCTGTGTACGTTGTGGGTTTACCGTACTAGGGTGGATAGAGAAAAGTTTTTCTTCCTCCCCCATAACACTAGAAATTGAATGTTGGAAGTTTCAGGACAGATAAAAAGGAAGTACTGATTCAAAGTTATTCTGTGGAACTCACCTCCATAGAAGGCAGTGATGGCCACCAATGGCTTTAAAAGAGGATTTGACAAATTCATGGAAGGCAAGGCTATTAGTGACTACTAGCTACAATGAATAGGTCCTGCCTCCACTGTCGGAGAGAATTGCTGGGAAAGACAGGTGGGTAGTGTTCTTGTTCTCATGTCCATCTTGCACACTTCCCACAGGCATCTGGCTGGCCACTGTGAGATCAGGATGCTGGCCTAAATGGGTAATTGGCTTGATTAGCAGAGTTGTCTTATTTTCGTCTGTTGTCCCGTTGAAGCAGAAAACTGGAAAACATTGGCTGTATCAGAGTTCAAAGAACGGTGTTGTTTTTGCTAATATTCTTGGCCAGAATTCAAGCCAATTGAATATGGTTCTTTGTCCGGAGTAATACCACGGATGCAAATGGCGCTACTTAAAGCAACGTGACCACATAGTGATAGCCACCAACTTGGATGTCTTTGAAAGAGGATTAGACACATTCATGGAGGATAGGGCTGTCAGTGGCTACCAACCACAATGGCTATGCTCCACCCTCACAGCCAGAGAGAGAATGCTTCTGAATACCGGTTGCTGAGAATTCCAAGTAGGGAGAATGCTCTTGCACCCAGGTCCTACTTACTGGTTTCCTACAGGCATTGGTTGGTCACTGGGAGAAAAGGATGCTGGACTAAACAGACCTTTGGTGTGATCCAGCAGGGCTCATAATACATACACAAAGGTGCCTGGACACACACACATATCCTGCATAGGAGGGCTCAGAGAGGCCTTGGGCAAGATGCTTTCAGTGGAGCCATTACTGTTGCTACTGACCATTACTGGTTCTCCTGCTGGTCCTCATCTGTACTTCCTTCCAAAGGGGAGAGGACAAGGTGAACGGAGATTAGAAAGGTGCCTTATACTGAGTCAGACCATTGGCCAATCTAGCTCATATATGTTGCAATATTCAGCCTTTCTTGGTGCCGAATTTGGGTTACCATGGCTTGGAAGTTTTGATTTTTGTAGAGCAGAACCCCAGTATTGGTCTCTTACTATGCTAGTTCGATCTGGGGAACTTTGCAGGAGTTGAATTCTTGTGGGAAATGAATGTCACACACACACACACACACACACACACACACACACACACACACACTGTTGGAATGAAGTTTTGTAGCTTTGCCATTAGAGAACACACAACAGGTGTCCTAACCAAGTCGATGGCTTTGTGTGAAATCCAACAACTTTGCCTCCAGTGTTTAGCCTTGGGAGGGCCTGTTATTAGAGCAGTCTCTCCCCACAAGCCCTATTCATCACTCATTTGCTCTTGTTTTAATTGCTGGCTGCTTTCTGTGGGAAAACTCAGCTAAGCAGCTGACTGGTCTGGCCTGTTAGTAAAGGATTCCAGTTGTGATACAGCTGGGGCTTTGCTGGAATAAAAGGAAATGGCCCACCATGGTGGAAGAGGCATGCAGAAACACTTCCTAGGCATGCTTACTTGGATATAAGAACATACAAAACTGCTTTATTCCAGGTCAGACTGGAATTTTAACCCATTAATGTCAAGGGTGCTCCCCAGTCAAAGAAATGCACACAGTAGCTAGTTTACTCTTTATTGTCAAAGCTGACAGTCGTTTCTACTGCTCCAAATACCCATGCACACCCGTCTAGCATCTGGGCAGCTATTCCCAGGTCTGCGCTATATGGAGCAGTTGCAGCAACAGGAGGTCATGCCTCCTCCACCGGCTTATGCATCTTCCCCCAACGGGCTGTGCATGCAGCCGGAGACTATGCCTGCGTGCAAGCTGCCTCTGCTCTTTCCACTTCAATTCTCCCCTGCTTCTGGGAGACAGTGTTGCAGGAAAGGGTGGGGAAGCACCCACCCCTTCACTTGCCTTTCCTGCTTCTGCCTCCTGTGCTCCACCCTCCAGCTCTGAAGCTCCCCCTACCTCTGCCTCTTGCCTCCTGGTTGGTACAGGTCTCCACAAATCACTGACCCCCCTCTCCTGAGTCAGGCTCCTGCCACCCTTCCCCCAATGCACACTTGTCAGTGTCCTGCCAGTCCTTGAAAATGAAGCACAGTATTGTCTATTCTGATTGGCAGCAGATATTCCAGGGTCTTGGCCAAAGGGCTTTCCCATCATCTGTTCCCTGGTTCCTTTAGCTCAGGCATGGCCAGACTTGGCCCTCCAGCTGTTTTGGGACTACAACTCCCATCATCCCTAGCTAACAGGACCAGTGGTCAGGGATGATGGGAATTGTAGTCCCAAAATAGCTGGAGGGCCAAGTTTGGCCATGCCTGCCTTAGCTGAAGATGGCAGGGATTGAACTTGGGACCTTGTCCCTGAAAAGCAGGTGCTCTACCACTGAGCTGTAGCCCTTTCACATGAGTAAGTTCCATCCATGACTACTTCTTCTTTGGGAGTATGCTGGACTCACTGCACAATACACACTTGTGCATCCTTACTACTATTAGTCACTGTGAAAACTGCCAGGGGTGGTGATGGTGGTGGCTGGCAGAATAGTCTCCATGGAGATATATATCTTCCCTTCCTCCAGAGTTCCCCCATTCTTGGAATCAAACGACATGATTAGCCTTCCAGATCAGCTAGTTGGGAAAATAAGGAAGCTGACGTCTACTGGTTTGTGCTTCTAGCTCAGTATTGTCCACACTGGCAGGCCGTGGCTCTTCATGGTTTCAGACCAAACACACGCCCAGCCCTACCAAGAGAAGCTGGGGGTTGGAACTGGGATGTTCTGCGTGCTCAGCAGATGCTTTGCTACTGAGCTGTGGCTTCTGTTTCCTGTGCTTCAGCACACATTCCAGTGTTGACTGATGACCTAGGAAAGCCACTGTCAGCAGCCGGAGTCAGGTGCAGGTCAGCAATAAAAAACAACAACACTGTGTCTGTGAAGTCAACTCTTTATTCAAAGGAACCAAAACAACACAGAAACATTTGCTTGTAGGTTTTGTCCCAATGAGGCAGTTGCAAGGACTGAAGGTCCCTGCCTTCCCATAGCTGTCCAAGTCCCAGGGAAACAAAATAAAAAAATTCCTTCAGTAGCACCTTGAAGACCAACTAAGTTTTTATTTTGGTATGAGCTTTCGTGTGCATGCACACTTCGTCAGATACACTGAAACAGAATCCACCAGACCCTTATGTATATTCAGAGGGTGGGGGGTGGGGGTGATGGGAATGGGTGATAGGAGTGGTAAACCTCTTGATGACTGTTAACGACTGTTAATGACTGTAATTGGTCTTGCGGGGGGGGGAGCAAGGGCTGAGGTGCTAAGGAAAGCTTGATCATGTATAATGAGATAAGAATCCTATGTCTTTGTTCATTCCAGGTGGCTCCATGGTTTTAAGCTTGCTAATGAGTTGCAATTCAGCAACTTCTCTTTCCAGTCTGTTTCTGAAATTTTTCTGTAATAAAACAGCTGCTTTGAGATCTTGTATAGAATGTCCTGGGAGATTGTCCCAGGGGTTTGTTCCCCCAAGCAGTCATAGACTGCATCTGCGTGCAACCAATCTTTCCTTTGCCCTTTTCATTTCTCGCTAGGTTCTAGGTGACCAGAGGGAAGGGGAGCTAGTTGCAGCAGGAAGGGGAGACCCCCTGGATTCTTCAGCAACCTGCATCATGGATCCTCTCCTCTCCAGCCTCTTCTTCTGCCTCTGAGTCTGGACTGCTCTCTGCCACAGCCCCTTCCTGCTTACTAAACCCTGTTACCCCTTCAGCTTCCAACACCACCTCCTGCCAGTCTGCTCCCTCTTCTCCCTATGACCACTCATCTTCATCCCACCACCACTCCCATGGCTCTGAGCCTTCTTCCCCTGGGGGTTCCCCAGCTGTTGCCTCCCACCACTCATCTGCATTCAAGCAGTCCATGACTGCCATGTTTGTTAGCTGATGGACATGTGTTAAGAAGGCTGCATGAGCCTTGCTTAGCCCAGCATCTGTATCCCCCTTTTCTGGTAGCTGCTGCAAGATCTCCTGAGTTTTCTCTTGAAACTTGGCACTGAATACCTTGGTCCCAGTAGAGAGAGACACAGCCTTGTCTGGTTCCTCCTACTTCTTTTTTTCCACAGCCAACACAAAGTTCAACAGTTGCTGCTGTTTGGCTGAAATTCCCCCTGAAGCAACAGACAAGGCTGCTGAGCCTGAGACAGAGACAATTAAAATGTTCTCTGTTTGTTTGGTTTCCTTGGTTATGGCACTGCCCAACTCAGTAATCACATTTTCCTTATACCAGCCAGACTGGTCCCTGCATCGATGGCTATTGAGTCAAGAAGCTTGGAGGCATCTGAGATTTGCTGCAGAAAATCTCAAAGGCAAAGTCCGATGGCTACCCAGTTTTGTTGTTGTTCCTCTGTTGCTTTGATCATTGACCTCTGGATTTCTCCCCAAAATGGGAGATTGGCTCAACCCTTGTCCTGTTCATAACAGGCTTCGAATGATTGTTGAGCTTTTTGGCTGGTACTTTCCCCTCTTCTGTGGTTTTCATCATGGAAAGAATTAAAAGAATCATTTTTTGTTGTTAAGAAAAAAAACTGAGCAGGAACTGAGTTATTTGTGTTCAAGAGGAAATCTTTTTATGGGTTTGGGGAAGTATGCTGATGGACTGAAGAGAAGTATGAGCATGAAACAAAAGAAGCAATAAGCAGACTTGGGAACTTTTCTACTTCAAGTGGGTACCCAAGGGCTCACCTCCTTCCTTCCCTTTAAAATTATAGGGATGGAGGGGAAATTCATTTGGGAACCTACTTAATCCACACTTCTTGAACCAATTGGGAACTGAAATAAAGCTTATCCTTCAAAATTCTCCAAATTTTGCAGTGCAGTTCTCCAGGCAAGAAAACACGTACCAAAAAACCCCTTATTTGACAGAGTATTTATTGTTGTGAACTGATGCAGAAATGAGGTGAATTGAATTTAAGATTGGGAAAATGAGAAACCAGAATTGACAGACTCATTCTTCCCTAATCCTAATGCCAATTTTTAAAATATTCTGGCCAGGTCCCTTATCTCATATTATTGACAATTTAGTTGCCCAGTACTAGATCAAAGTGAAGCACTTTGTAACCCAGCTCTGCCCTTATGTAAGTCCACTTAGATTACAAGGGAGCTGACTCTTTGCTTTGATCTAGCAATTTCATAAACCCGGCAGAACCTGGATTGCTTTTTAGCACATATCTAAAAATACTGTCTGAATGAATGCAGATGCTAAATTTGCAAATATTAAAACGTCTACCACTGTTTTATGCTTTCGTCATGGATCAAAGCAGTAGAAACTGGAGGTATTGCTCCCATCCAGTACTGTGAGGGAAAGATTTAAACCTCTCCCCTTGATAATTTCAAAAAATGGTTACATATGGAACAGGGCTACTAGATAACAAACTGTGAAGATGGCGTAGATAGCAGAGGAGGATGAGCCTCTGTGAGCCCAAGCTTCCTTCAGTCTACTGATTCGCAGGATGGCTGAGTCTGAATCAACCTTCCCCCAACCTGAGTCCCTCCATATCATTTTGGACTACAACTCCCATTATCCCTGACCACTGACCATTCTGGCTGGGGCTGATGGGAGTTGTGGTAAAAAGTATCTGGGCACCTGGTTGGGGAAGACTGGTTTCGAGCATAGATTCTCAAAATGTGGACTGTGGTCCTTTGGCGGTCCATAGCTCCATCCAAGTGGTCCACAGAAAGGGACACTTGAGAATATCTATACAGTACTTGGCCCTGCACTTTATTTATTCTTTTCCAATTGTGGAGATCGAGGACTCTTTTTTTGCCAAGGCTAGCTCACTTAACAAGGCAAGTGATTTTCATAACACTGCCTTGGTACAATCTCCTAATTTTTTTATAACAATTTGCCAGTTAAAGAAACCCTTCTCAGTGACTAGGGCTCATATTCTTCACAGTACTATATTGGTTTTGACAATGATGCCTGTGCTTAAGTGGGGGGAAAGTGTGGTTAAAATATGAGCTCTTTATGTGGTTTGACTGGTAGAACAACTTCCTTATTATGTGGCCTGTCAAGATCCCCAGCAATTTTCCAATGATCCATGGAAGAAAGAAAGAAAGAATTCAGAACCAATGTTTTAGAATATACTTAAGCCTAATGACTGCTCTCCATGCTGTTTACTGTCAGGCTTGTTCAGAGCAGAGATTATCATTCTAAAACAGTATCACCCCAGACTTCCTCAGTAGATAGACTCAGGGCATGGCCTCAGAGGAAGATCTAAGTGTCTGGGTAGATTTCTTAAGCAAAACCTGTTTATCAAAGGTGAAAACAGAATGACCATGCAGTTCACAGGCAGCATTCTGTTTTTCAAGCTACCTCAAACTCCGGGGGTAGGAGGAACCTCCTGCTTCTGTCTAACCAAACCAGCCACACTACTTGCTGCAGAGCTATAGCATGGTAGTTGGGAGAAAGGTGATTGAAAACAGAGAGGCATTGGGCTCTTATCTACCCTTGTCAGCCGCCTTTCTTTCCAAGCTGACGAATAAGTTGTATCCCTTTCTTGGGTGTGTTTGTTCACATTTCTCCCACCTATGAAGAGTTGTCAGAGGCCATGCATAACCTCTCTAGACAACAGCCTTTTGCACTTCAGGCTTTTTGTAGGTTTCCTAGGCTGGGGGTATCAAACCTGGTGTTCTCCTGACGTTGTGTGTGGAAACTCCCATCAGCCTCAGCCAGCATGGTCAGGGATCAAGGATAGTGGGAGTTTCTGAGCACAACATCGGGAGGACCCCTGGTTGGCATTCCACAGGGATGGCAAGGGAAATGGCCTTTTCAGTTCTCCCCAGTGAGGTCCGCCTGGGGCTCTCACTAACAACTTCCTGGTGTCAGATTAAAACCCATGATGTTGGTTGTGCTTGATGATTTGTTGCTGATGAATTGTTTGCTGAGGTTTATTGAGGACTGTCACTGGATCTTTTTATGAACTGCTACATGTGGCGCTGTGGGTTAAACCACAGAGCCTAGGGCTTGCCGATCAGAAGGTCGGCAGTTCGAATCCCCGCGACGGGGGGAGCTCCCGTTGCTCGGTCCCAGCTCCTGCCAACCTAGCAGTTTGAAAGCACGTCAAAATGCAAGTAGATAAATAGGTACCGCTGCAGCGGGAAGGTAAAAGGCATTTCCGTGTGCTGCTCTGGTTCGCCAGAAGCAGCTTAGTCATGCTGGCCACATGACCTGGAAGCTGTACGCCGGCTCCCTCGGCCAATAACACGAGATGAGCACCGCAACCCCAGAGTCAGTCACGACTGGACCTAATGGTCAGGGGTTCCTTTACATCTTTTTATTATAATGTCTTCATTTTATGCTTGCTTTCTTGTTTATTTTGTATACTTCCCTATACCCGCAGGTCTCATGGCGGTTCACACTTTAAAAAAACGCGTAAGACCCCTGGAGACTTTTTTTTTTTTTTGCATAGCAAGTGATTGATAACTCACTCATAAGTTCAAATCATCATCGGTAATAATAATAAAATACTTATTGAAGAGCAGTGACATTATGGCAAAGAAATGTGTGCAGACTGAACCTTCTCTCAAAGCAGTTTAAACTCTCATTAAAATACTGCCTGCCCACCTAACCTGCATTTGGCTCTGGGAAGTGTTTCCCTTCAGATAAGAAAGGAGAGGAAGCTGCTTCTGATTTCTTTTCCTCTCTCTGGTTCCTTTGCAGCCGACATGGACAAAGGGCCGCGAGGGCTGGATGCAGAGCAGATGCAGCAACAGCAGCTCAAGCTAAGGGAGAGGCAGAGATTCTTTGAGGAGGTTTTCCAACATGACGTAGATTTCTTCTTCCCAGTATCACATCTGCAGATAGAGCACAGGAGACGTAAGTACCATTGGGGAGGCGTCATAGGCAGTACATTAGACTATGGAACAGAGTTGCCCCACTTGCATGTAAAAAATTAACAGGTGATGGCCATGCAGCATGACATCTGATGGCTTCTGTCTCTTTGCTAGCTCCCTTAGGCAGCATTTCCTCCATGGAGGTGAATGTGGACATGCTGGAACAGATGGACATGATGGACCTTTCCGACCAAGACACTGTGGACGTGTTTCTCAGCTGCGGGGCGGAGGACAATAACAACGTAGCTGCTCTTTTGCCAGGTATGTTCAGTTCCCATTAACCGACCCACATCGACTTCTAGCCGCATCCAACTCTTTCTGTGACCTGTTGGAATATAACTGCTTCTTAAAGGGGAATGGCTGGAATGGGATTTGGAGTGTGAATTGGACCAATCGCTGTTCATTGCTGACACCAATGGAGGAAGCTGCAATGAGGAAAGAACATTTAGAGTGGCTGGGGAAACCCAGCCAGATGGGCAGGGTAAAATATTATTATTATTATTATTATTATTATTATTATTAGAAGTGTGTGTGTGTGTGTGTGTTGTCACACTGTGCTTTTAAGGCTACTTAGGGTGTTCTGGTGGCAGCCTTCTGATTTCTGGTAGGTAATTGCAGACCAACTAAATTGCAGAGCTACTAAAGGGGATCCGAAGAGCTGAGATTAGGAATGAGCCTAGTGAGCCCTTGGACCATAACTCCCCTTGCTAGTAGAGAGAATTGATCTAGTAGCCTATCTGAGATACTGGCACAGGCTAAACGCCTTCGAGGATCATACCCCTACTAAGCTCTGCTGGTTAGAGCAACTAAGGACAGGGGACTTGGCTCAAAAGTGCCAAGATAAACTTAAGGTTTATAATCTTCAAATGGAGAACTACTTAGCCCACGTGACCTTAGAAAATGGATTTTTGATCAGGATGCCAACCAAGAAAGAGCATCCATCATTGCCGCCCTTACTCTGCTTGTTGCACCCAAATTAAGACCAAAACTAAGATTCCAATGCCCTCAGCATATTGAGAGGGGAGATATCGGGAGATTCCCCCTATGGATGGCAAATGTATATATGGATGCAATCAGGTAGAGGACATCACACACGATCTGCTGATTTGCCCCTGTATACAACACCCAGAGGAAATTTTATATCACCAATTTTTAATTGGCTTCCAGGTCGATCCACACAGGAAGTGACAGTTGAACAGCTAGCAGATAAACATCTATATATTACATACCAGGTAGCCAAATGTGTGCTGGCAGCCAAGAAGCTCCATTCCAGCTATGTGAATGCACTCCAATATTAAAATTTAATGTGTAAATTTCTTTTTATGTTACACACTGCTACAGGCTATGTTGTATGATTTTAGAGGAAAGTTTTCCTTTTATTTTCTGTCATTCATTGTAAAGGCCTTTGGCTACATACAATAAGAATGGACTTGACTTGACTCAGGATCCTCTCGGGTCAAGTGGGGCCAAGGTTACTTCCTACAACAGCATCATTAACAGGCACGTGCTAAGGTTGCACCTGTGCAAGTTGCTCCACCTGCGTTTCTTACCAAGGCAAGGTGGAGCAGACTATCCCTCTGCAGCCTACTGTTCGCATTTTTGTGTGCAAAGGGGTGATATAGGAATTGCTTGAGAATAAGCACCCCAACATACTATCCTGGGAGAGGGAGAGTGGGATGCTCAGTTGACCAACTGCAGGTACTTATGAGTAGCTCTGCCATTGGGTCGGTCTGCCATCTTGCTGCTTGGGAAGGAGAAGCAATAGTTTGGAGGAGAGGCAAGAGAAATAGAGGAGAGACACTGAGCTAAGCAGAAGCCTGGTCTACTGCTTACTAGAAGTACTGCCTAGTGCCACCTTTAACTTGTATGCCTTTGGCAGATCATGCCAAATCCATATTTTTCTTCATAATCACAAGGGCTAGAGGTTCAAAACTAGCTAAACTCTGCCTGGTTTTGGAATATGGTTGGGTGTTATGGGGATCACACTCACAAATACCCTGCTTTTAGGATTTATGGAACTCATTCAGGGACCAGCAATACTCTGTTGAAATGATCTGCATCCACACATACACTAGTGAAAAATAAAAATGAAGTCTATGCACTTTCTACTTACCTGTTTGGTGTGTCATGCTTGTATCAGTTTGGCTTCTTTTTCTGTGCAACGTGCACATTAAATGTGGCAGCAAACAGTGAAAATTCTCTTTTATTATGTGTTTAAACGGTGATGGTGCAAGTCAGGGTCAAACCGAACACATTCCGTTTCTGAGAATGTGCTCTTCAAACTGAAATTGTGCTGCCTCTTAGTGGGATTTATAATTTAGGAGGTGCAACCATTGCCACTGCCAAAACAGATTATCAAACAGTCAGCGGAGAAGACCAAAACCTTTATGGGTTGTGTGCCAAAAAATTGATTGGCTTTTTCTCCGTAGCAGAGAAATCCAGATGCTTGAAATTAATTGTGTTGGTGTGTTAGTTAAAAAGCCATCACAATATCAACTCAAATTCTGCTACTAGCACACAGAAACAACGTTAGCCTACCTGCTGATTCCACCCCCACCTGGACCTCTCCCTGCTCCCTATTACTAACTATTCTTCTGTTTTCAAACCCTTCAAATCCTAAGTCAGTAAAAAGTACATTTTTTCCCCTTCTCTGGGTCCTACATGCTCATTTGAATCTTTCCAAACAAGAATAGATGAGGGAGCAAGCACCAAATGTGACAGATCTAATGCTGGCTGATGGATAGATCTGACATTTTATTCAAATGTCACAGAGGTTCCCATGGATTGGGGGCAAAACAAGTAGCTTGCTTTGCCATTTACAGTGTTTTGGCTGTATGCTCTTCTGAGCCTGAGCGATGGGGACTTTGATGCCTAAGATTCCTAAGACTAAGTACAGGTGAAATGCTCTCTGGTTAAAGGGGGAATGAAACTGGGACTAACCTCCGTCTACTACAGGGGTAGTCAACCTTTTTATACCTACCGCCCACTAATGCATCTTTCTTGATGGTAAAATTTCCTTACCACCCACCAGTGCTTGATGGAAGGAGGATTCAGCTGGTGCCGTAGAACCCCCTACCGCCCACCTAGAATCCTGAAATGCCCACTAGTGGCTGGTAGGGACCAGGTTGACAACTCCTGGTCTACTAGTAGAAAGGCTGAAAGAATAAGTCCTGGAAGGAAACTGTGAAATAGGATGGTGATTTATGTCTCACCCTGAAACAAAAGAAGCATGCCACCAAAAAAAACCCGAGGGCACAGTCTTGCATAAAAATTGCATGAAATAACTTACTGTATATGTATGGTTGCAAATTTTGGAATGAGTAATATAATCTGAATAAACATACAGTCCATTTCACTATAGTGGAGAACACTGCGCCTAGGGGAATTTTTGTGCCTGCTCAGTCTTCTGCCCATGTATTAACAGCTGGTGGGTGAGACTCAGGGCTTTTCCACATCTCTGCTTGCCCCTGGAGGCATGGAGGACCTTTAGAGCCGAATCAGAACAAACTGCAATTGCCATTTGCTCTGATTTAGCGTGAAAGAGCCGGTTTTCTGGGGGAGAGTGGCAAGTCCAAGGCAAAACAGCTGAGACCAATGCCTAGAAAGCACAGGAAAAGTGGGGAACCGCTTGGACCCATGCTCTCCAGGCACAGGGGAAGTGGAAGTGTGGACAAGCCCTCATACTCTTTGTTCTTAAGGTTTAAACCAAACTTGAACCAGGCAGCCTCTCAAATAGAGCAGGGATGGACAACTAATCACCTTCCAGACGTTGTTGGACTACAACTCCCACCAGCCCCAACAGTATGGCCAGTAGTCAGGGATGATGGGGCATGTAGTTGCAGTCGAAACATCCCAGGTTAGCCACTCCTCAAAAAGGGGATCAATGCAAGGAGGAGGGGGGTGTCATTCCATCTGCCAAGCTGCATGCAGCATGGCTGGAGGAGCACAACTTTAAATTCCACCCAATGGATCTACTGAGTAGAACTTACCATAGGCTGGGATTCAGCTAATGAGCTCCGTCCAAGGCAGAGAGAGCCCTGTGGAAGAACTTCTGCTTATGCAATGGGCTTCCAGGTTTGCCGGCCCCACACCTGACATTCTATTATGTTAGGTGATGCGGTTTGGGACAAACTATGCCACGGGCCAAATGTGGAGGCCTGGCAGGCTTAAACAGCCCACAGGCTAGATGTTGCCTACCACATCTATCCCATCACTCCGTGACCTCAGTTAATCTTACTGCATGGTGCAATATGAATGCGGCACCATAACTTTGGAATAAATGTTATGGGGTGGGGACAGGACACAGAAAGACTGGCCACGCACCCTACTTTGTGAAGTTTAGTGCCTTTTCTGGAAAAGCAGTACCACCAGCAGAAGGCTGCTTGTTCCCACAGAACAAACTAAGCTAATTAAAACTATTTTGGAAACGAACTGCCAAACCAAACCACCAACCAAAACCCGGCACACCATTGAATCAGCTTTTATTATTCTGCAAGTATGGGCCAGTTGTCCCTAAATGGACAACATCACTGACCCGTCTCCCAAAGTATTTGAATTTATGTTGATTGCATTTTTTAAAATACAGCTCTCCGCATCCCTGCTCTGTTCACTCTCAGACTGGAAGGCTCTTTGCCCTGTGCAGGAGGTCAAAGAGAAGGTGACGAGACCCCACTATTATGCAGTGATTCAGACAGAGTGAGATTCAAGCATTTTACCGGCACAGCCTCCTACATTCCAGTTAAACGGCCTCACTGATGATGTCTCCAAGCCACAAGCCATGCACAAAAGCTCCCGTTGCCAAACATGGAGAAGGAATGTGAGGCACGTGGTTTGTACAATGACACGGCCAGGGATTCACGGAGGGGATCTGGCCAGCCAGGCTCTTGACGGAATGGGTTTACGGGGTCAACCTGCTCCCGCTGTCATGGAGTTACACGCTGCGCTGCATGTTCAGCGGTGTCTTTGGCTAATGATTTATTAGCAGGGAAGATAATACCATCCACGCATCGTAACTTTCGAGCAGAAGCACGGGAGGCTGTTTCTAAACAGGACCAGGAGTTAATGAACCATACGGCTGCCAAGTTCTGTGCAGAAGCAGCAAAAGGGAAGGAAGATGTAAATTAAGCAAAATCCCATATGTTGTATTGCATAACTCATTCTAGTTTTGAAAATGCAAGTCTTCAAATAGTAGTCCTGTTAACTTGGCAACGAGCGGTGGAATAGAAGGAAGAAGGGGGCCTGTAGACTTTATGAGCATTAGCAGGCATGGAGCATAAGAACCACAAAGGGAGCACAGGCCCAGCTTTCAGCAGCTGCTGTGGGCTGATGGCCCCACCAAGGCCCCACTACTGCTGATAGCTGTGCCAGATAGCTGTGTCTGCGAGTCCCCATTATACGATGTTCTGGTAAGTTTTTTTTTAGAAAATTACCCTGCAAGGTGACAGAGAGTGTTGTGGCTGGCCAGCTGCAGGTGTGCCTGGAAGCATTTTATCTGGATCCATTCTTTGTTTCAGGACTGGTTTTGGTACCCAGGCAACCAGATTGATGGCCTCTGTCAGACAAGAGATGGGGAATGCAAACCTGCTCCTTTTCCTTGACCTCTCAGCAGCTTTCAGAAGAAGGAGCTACTCTCACCCCACCCCAGAGGGTGTTTTGTCCCATGTCTCCTAAAGCTTGGAGCTAACTGATGTAGCAAAAGGGAGCGACTGAGCATTTCATGTTGGATCCCTGGGTGCTCTGCAATCTCAAATTTTACCCCAACACCTCTCTTGTTTTGCAAGCCTTTCTCCAGAGCCGTAAGGGAGAAGGCATCGGTTTCTTTTCTTCTTAAGCTGAGATTTCGGGAGAGCTAGGTTTTGCACCCTACAAGGTTGTGCTTGTGTAGCGACTTCAATGGCATGCAAAAAGTAGCCGCATTTCTCTCTGTCCCTGCAGCTGCTCCAGAACAATTACTGTATATAGTGTCCTTTTTGTAACTTCAGCCAATTCCACACCTGAAATCTCCTCATTGCAAACAGCCGAGTCAAACTGGTGGGCAGCAGTCAGTTGTATTAATTTGACAGGCTCCAGCAATGGGAAATATGGCTGCTCAAGGCACTGGGCAATTTTTTAAAGTAACAAAACTAAACGAAATAGAAAGGCATTCTCTGGGCAGCTTTTCAGATTACATTTTGCTGTTTACAATCTAAAAAAGCAAACAAACTATGTGTGCAACAGTCAGAAAATGCCCAGAGATGCTAATCTTTAGAATACCTTAAATTATGTCAAGCATGGTGAGATGCAGAGAGAGTCTTAACTTGTGTCTGACTCCTCTGACACTACAAAAACTTATCTAGACAGGAAGTTGCCAGCATGTCCCACCCCAATTTAGGCTTTGCAGAATGGCTGCAAGAAATAATTGTCCGAGATCCTTGTATTTGGGTAGCCTGTCTGTGAGATGAAGGGGTGAGTCTTGTGTGTATATGAAATTGTATGTATTTTAATGCGCTGTTATGGAACTTGCCCCCACAAGAAGCAGTGATGGCCACCAACATGGATGGCTTTAAAGGAGGATTAGACAAATTCATGAAGGGTAAGGCTCTCAGTGTCTGCTAGCCACGATGACTAGGCTCCGCCTCCAAAGTTGGGAGGCAGTAATGCTTCTGAATGCCAGCTGCTGGAAACTGCAGGAGGGCAAAGGGCTCTTAGGCTCAGGTCCTGCTTGCAGGTATCCCAGAAACATCTGGTTGGCCATTGCAACCATCTGGGTGAATGGGTTGCTGGGTGAATGGGTTGTTTGCCTGATCCAGCAGGCTCTTCCTATAATCTATGCGAGTCATTATCCTAGGACAGGCATAGGCGAACCCGGCCCTCCAGATGTTTTGGGACTACAACTCCCATCATCCCTGACCACTGGTCCTGTTAGCTAGGGGTGATGGGAGTTGTAGTTCCAAAACGTCTGGAGGGCCGTGTTTGCCTACGCCTGCCCTAGAATACCTAGAATATCAGCGTAGGTGTCGATACGTTGGTGTTGTGTTTACAATACCCTTGCAGCAACTTGCATGGAGTATATTTAGGAATGGAGCAGAGGGAATAGGCATGTGGCATCATACTGCCCTCGGTGCTGCAGAAATTATTAAAAAAAACTTGCCACATTATAATAGAAAATGCAAATGTTTCATGCATGTATCTGCTAACTAGTTTCAATAACCAATGGTGGGAAACAGCAGCAAAGCTTAGGTTTTCTTCTGCTCTAATATAGGGAGAGCCAGCATAGCTTAACAGGCCAGAAATGTTGCGGAAACAGCTTCACATCGGTATAGAGGGCAGCAAAATGTTGGCCAGCCTCATCATGCGCTTGTTCTCTTTTTGTCTTCCTCCTTGGCCAGATTCCAACCGTTACGAGGAGGAAATTTCTTTGCAAGTGCCCAACTCAACTGAAATCAAATCCCGGATCTCGTCCACGTCCTCTGCCTCTACAGACCTGAACAGCCTAGACACAAGTGAGGAAGGGGCCGAGACCCCTGTGGTGCAGTCAGATGAAGAAGAGCTGCAGCAGGATGGCCCCGAGGAGCAGGAGAGCAGCAGCTAGCGGTGTGTGTGCGTGCGCTTGTGTGTATGTTGCCAATCCACCGCATTGACTCTGCCAGCTGACGTGATGATGAAGGAATTTGGCTGTCTGGCTCCGTGACTAAACCTCACAGCGGTTCCCTATCTCATTTCTTGTACTTGGGGAGAATTAGGAATAAGCCTTCTCCCTGCAAGATGGTCAATGCATGGAGAAGGTAAAGAGCATAGGGAGAAAGGGGTGAGGCAAAGGGACTGTAGTTTTGTTTTTTTTAACTAACTCTCCAGCCTTTTACAGCTAATGTTCTTGGTTCACTCACCCTGACTACTCAAGTTAGCCATGACCTTGGCTGCAATTATTTCAGGCAAGGCATTTGTGCAGGCTTAGAGTCTTTCCGATTCCAGCACATCACATACACACAACAAATGTCTTAGTTGTAACATAAAAGAAAATTATATTCCTTTCAAACAAGCAGATGGTCATGTATGATCTAGTTGAGACCCCTACATAGCTGGGGTTGGGCTAGATGACTCTCGAGGTCCCTTCTAACTGCAATTCTGAGTCTACAACTGGGAGGATGTGCATTATTGGGGGGGAAAGGGCCAGTAAGGCATTGTGGATCAAGAAGAGATGCCTGAAAAGGATTAGATTCCTGGGGGAGGCACTGAGAAGCATTGGAGCAGAATTGTTCATTCTTCCTCCCCTAAGAATATAATTTTGCATTCTTACAGTGCAAATGTGCAGCGTATATTGGGAAGGTAAGAAGCAGAGGAATGACTAATGATGAGAAAAATGGGCTTCAGAAAAGGGGTGCAGCAGTAATAACATCTACTTAGTGTAGGCCCGCATAACTTCTGACACACAGAGCACAATGCAACCTACCCCAACCATGTCTGCTCCCCCTTCTGATGTTTCCAAGTGATTACAAAACAGGTTCTCACACTCCTGGTGTGCTGTAATTGGTGGTTGGTGGTTGCATTCAGCTTGATGGGTGACAAAGTTGTGTAGACCTTCCCTAGGTAGCAAAGTTGCCTCGGGCTGCTGCTATGTGGCTAGTTTTTCAATGACGCAATAGAATTCACTTGGTGCAGAAGCTAAGAATACAGGGTGCATGAGATTAGTCTCAAAGAGTCCTTGGTTCAAATCTTTCCTCTGACATGAACTAGCACAGTGGCCCTGTCCTCCTCCTTCAATAGGCGGAATAACAGCAATGACCCACCTTACAAGAATATTGAAAGGGTTTCTGAAACAAGGTACATGAAGAGCTTTGAACACTAAATGCTAAGTATTTTTATAATTCATCATGTTTCTCAACTGTCGGGCTCAACACCAATTCATAGGGAATGTTCAAGAGGCACACCTGAAAACGAACTGATAGCAAAATGGTGGTTTAGGGAGGAGCTACAGCTTTTCGGTAGAGTGCAGGCATTGTGCAGGAAGTCCTTTTCCAGTTGAAATGATCTCGGCTAGCAGAACAGGGGAAGATTTCTGCCTATGGCTTTCCCATGCAACTGCCACTCAAAGCAGACTGCATGTTCAGGTGTGTTTGTCCCCCACCAATTTGGGGTTCATGGTGCCATCGTTAGACACTGCTTAAGTCACACTTACTCATAACTAGATCTCTTTCTTTCCCTCTTCTAACATTAACAGTGAGCAGTCTGATTGTAAAACAGAAGCCAAAATGAACTAGGATGCAAACATGCATAGGAGATGGGATAATGAATCAAAAGAAACATCTCACAGTACAGAATGAATAGTGGAGCTCTGAATATCCATGACATTTTAGGTCAGGGATGGGGAACCTGTGCAGCCACTTCCAGATGTTGTTGGGACTCCCAAGTCCCATGGTCAGGGATGATGGGAGTCGTATCCCAACAACATCTGGAGGACCACACATTCCCCACCCAAGCTTTAGACTACTTGCCTAATGTATTTTATCTGTTGATAACCTCACTGTGTAAAATTGCTACTATCACAGATGGAGCACTACATTATCAATGAATTGGTTAGATTAACTGATTAAACATCATGATTGACTAAAAAAGAAAGGTGTCCCCAATTAAATCTTCACTGCATCAGGTGTTTTGAAAGTAGATGAATGGCATCTGGGTTGCAGGCTGGCAACACTACTTGCACACACAACTGATCGCTTGTGATCAAGACACAAATAGTTGCACGACCCAACTTCTAGCATCCCCTTGGTATATGCAGCAACAGATGCAAAAAAGTGAGCCATAAAGTGTGCAATAAGCTGAGGGGGTTGGACTCAACTGACAGAATGAGAGGGACACACACAGGAAAACCACATAGACAATACCATATGAGAATAACCATCCATGTGGCTCATCGTCAAGTCAGTTTTGAAGACAAGTAATTATAATGTTAGTTTACAGGTGGGTAATTGAGGCTTAGAGGCATTTTAAAAGCCACTTGTTCTCAGCTGAGGTTCCAAGCTCTGTCGTCCCCTTCTCCTAGTGCCCGCAATCTTTCCCAACATCAGGGTCTTTTCCAAGGATTCTTCTCTTCTCATGTAAATTAGCATGTCAAATTAATGTTGGGAGCAGCACTCAAGCGATTTGAAGTCTTCAGTCTGCTTTAAACCAGACAGGTGCTGGCCCTGTTGTAAACTGAACAAGAAAACCACTCCGGTTGTGAAACTGGAAGAATCCCAAGAAGAAATAAAAGGAGCCTGGTGTATAAATAACCTTGGGCCAGCCCAGTTCCTGGGGAGCTCCCTTTAGCTGCCTGGCATCGGCATTGACTCAACACATCAGCCAGCCCTCTTGGGTCCTGGCAATAACATCTAGCATTTGAGCTTGCATCCAGGTGCAAGTGAGTCATAGTTTCTCCATTTGCAAACAACTCCAGCAACTGCTTTTCAGCGAGAGGTCTGAATAGAGGGTGAAGGACTGAGAGGAGGAAGTGACTCAAGGAACTAACAGCACAGGTGGGTGGGGAGAGACCAGTGATAGAGATCTAGCAGCCACAGGGACAACCCACCCTAAGCAATAAAAGAAACCAGTGGAAAAATACCAATGGAAAGAGGGTGAACTGCCAACACAGAAAACAACTCTTAGCAACTGTGCGGGGGGGGGGGGGGGACAAACTCCTGACAGGAACCTGTTTGAGCACCAAGTGCACTGCTTTTCACAGAAAAACAAAGTCTTATAGCAACTTAAAGAATAACAAATTTATTGTGGCACAAGCTTCTGTGAGTTCGTGTCTGTCCATGTCATCAGATGCATAAAGTGTTATCCTCACTCAGGTGAGGATCCTTTTCTCAGGTGAACCAGAAAATGCTTAATGACTGGGTAGCTGAGAAGGGCTCTCTCCTCTGAAAACAAACAGAAACATGCATTCCCCCCCCCCAAAAAAAAAACTCTGAGGGGAAATTTTCAACTGGACAGGATTTTTTCCCCATTGCTGTTGATGATCCAACTAGGGTTATTATCCCCTTTTTCTGGACATGCTCTTGTGCCTTTAACAACAAGTGACAACAGAATATTCCAGGGATGGGGAATATGTGGCCTTCCAGATGTTGTTGGACTACCAATCCCATCATCCCCTGACTACTGACTGGGTTGACTGGGAGTTATAATTTATCAGGAATTGAAGGGCCACAATTCTGAAATTTAAAACCAGTGGGACTTCTCTGGCTATTTCAAGTGAAGGTTGCATTAAGTATGTGATTAGGCGTTAGATAAAAGGAAGGAAATTCAACACTGCATTCCTGGGCTCTAGAAGAAAATGACAGGAATCTGAAAAAGGTTGTGCCTGCCCTCTAGTGGGGAAATTTTCCTATCAAGTTGGGGGAAATTAAGCAACTTAGTTAAGGCAAGAAGCCTTTGTGTAACTTCAAGCCTTACAAGACTGGCTCAAAACAGTTGACTGCCTGAGGCAGGGGTCAGCAAACTTTTTCAGCAGGTGGGCCGGTGCACTGTCCCTCAGACCTTGTGGGGGGGCCAGACTATATTTTGAAAAAAAATATGAACAAATTCCTATGCCCCACAAATAACCCAGAGATGCATTTCAAATAAAAGGACACATTTCTACTCATGTAAAAACACCAGGCAGGACCCACAAATAACCCAGAAATGCATTTTTAATAAAAGGACACATTCTACTCTTGTAAAAACATGCTGATTCCCGGACCGTCCACGGGCCAGATTTAGAAGGTGATTGGGCCGCATCCGGCCCCCGGGCCTTAGTTTGGGGACCCCTGGTGAGGCAATCAACAAGATTGTACCCCCACCATCTCATGTGAAGAAGCTGACAAGATTGACAGGCAAATCTTACTTCAATGCTGGTGACTGGACGTCTGCACTGTATCTAGGGGCTGTGGGATAGCTTAGAACAGGCAGGTCCAACCGGTCAATCGTGATCTACTGCTTCGATTGCGAGGTGTTCCTGGTTGATCCCAATCACCACCACCCCCCAAAAAAACCTCTGTCCTCCCCCCCCAAAAAAGCTCAACAACTCTGGGCAATAAAAATGAGTAGATCACTGCCAGTTTTATTATACCGGCAGTAGATCGCAGTCTCAGAGAGTTGGACGTCCCTGGCTTAGAAGGTACAGGGCAGGTCATGCGGCAAAGACTCTTCTGTTTTCTAAAACCTCAGCACTCCTCCCACACACCCCAAATCTGCCACTTGACAGCCACCTCATTCTCCCTAATGGTAGGGCCAGCCCCACTATCAGGGATGCAATAGCAGATTTCCTGCCTAAGCAGGAAGCTGGAATAATTAGTTTGGGAAGTCACTTCTAACTCTATGTTTCGTTGCACTGTGAATTAGCCTCTCTTCTGTGCCCCCTCCCAACTCGTGTCAGAGGACTGACCCACAGCAGTTGGGGTCCAAATGCCCATTTCAGCAGCCCCAGAGAGAGCTGGACATGAACATGGCAGTTTAAATCCCATTTCAGACTTGGACTCACTTATCTATGATTGGCAAGATAAAATATTGCATAGGAAGCTGGTATGGTTTAGGATGTTAAAGCAATGAATTAGGGGTCATTTGGTCCCTAGTTCAAATCTCTGCTCACTCATGAGCTGCTATACTAAAGGTTGTCAGAACCACTCACATAGGGGTCACATTTGCTGAAAATGATAAGCCAACCAACCATACTGTGCACAAACTACATACTAGAGCACAATGATTGCTGTCACTTTACTTCTATCTTTGCATGAACAAGTAAATGCATCACAAAAGGGATAGCTTAGTGTTATTTTGATCCATGGATCATGGAATTTTTCCTTCTGAAAAGCCAGGATTGCTAGGTTATTTGGCTTATTGTCACGTGTGATTAACAAGGCTACATAAACTCTACTTAATATTAGGAAGTGTTTAAACTTCAAAAATACAAAGTGTTTAGTGAGGACATAAGAAGAGCCCTGAGGAATCACATCAACCATTTATCTAGTTCAGCATCCACCAGTGGCCAATCCGATGTCTATGGAAAGAGCCCTCCCAAGGAACTGACACCAATTCCAAACGAAGAGGCTCCATTTAGCCATCACAGCTTAGTAATAAAAAGCACTGGGTGCAGGGAGGTTACAGTAATGGCCATCTTTCAGAAAGAAATGGTTGCAGAGACCCCTGCCAGAAAACTACTTAAGCCATGGCCCAGCTTTGACATAATGAAGGCTGCAGTTCTCAATAGTTTTGCCACAGAGATAATGGAACAAATCTGCTTGCTCTGGAACAGGGATGGGGAACCTGTGGCCCTCCAGATGTTTTTTGGACTACAATTCCAGTCATCCCTGACCATTGGCCATACAGGCTGGTGCCGATGGAAGTTGCAGAGAAAAGAAAGAAGGGCTAATAAATAAGCACTTCCAGCTTGCATGAACAATCAAAGTAGTTATTCTGGCCTATTCCCTTGTCCTGAGAAACAACATCCTATACCTCTGTGATCCCCAACAGATGCCTGTAAACTAAAGGGGTGGCTAACCTGTAATCATCTGTGTTACTGACTATGACTCCCATTTATCCTGACTATTGGTCAGGCTGGCTGGGGCTGGTGAGAGTTGTAGTCAGACAACCCCTGGAATGCTACAGCTTAGTCTTGGTGTATTATTCTTACCTTGGCTCAAAGAGGTCCTGGGTTCAAATTCCCAGACCAGGAGAACTGGGTCCAGACTTTGGGGGAGGGGCTCTAGCTCAGTGGCAGAAGAGGGTGCCTTCCATGCAAAAGGTCCCAGCTGCAATTCCTAGCATCTCCAGGTATGAGCTAGGAACGAACCTTGGAGTGCAAATATCCAGGTAGAGAAGAATCAAAGGTCTGGCTCAACATAACGCAACTCTCTGTGTTGTTTTTTTAAAGAAATGATTTTATATGTCACAAAGCATAATACTTATATTAGGCATGTAAAAGGATATTAAACGAAATGAGGACCAAGCTACAAAGAGCATATCGGTTCCCCCTCCTGCTGTTTCTTCTATTACCTTCTGCCTCTGACTGTCTGGGCACGTGGGGCGCCCAACCGCAGCCACTGCAGGAAACCTGCCCCTGCAGGCTCCTTCCGACATCCCTTGCCTCCGACCCGGAAGCAGATTTAAGAACAACAAGGCAACGGGAAGTGCCGCTCTAGCCTCGTCTCTGTCCCTTCCTGAAAAGCCTCCATTGGCTCACAGGGTGAATGGAGGCAGGGCTCCATGGAACCTCTTTCCTCTGCTCCCCATTGGCTAACACTCGTCCGGGGCAGTGGGCGGAGCCGCTCCGCTTTGCCGTGAGCGCAGCGGAGGAATGGAGCGACTCGGGCCGCTGCTGCTGCTGCTGCTCTTCTTGGCGACGAGCGGGGCGGAACAGCCGCGGGACTCCCTGCGAGAAGAGCTGCTGCTCAGCCCGCTCCCATCGGGGGACGTAGCCGCCACCTTCCAGTTCCGGACGCGCTGGGATTCCGACTTGCAGCGGGAGGGCGGTAAGGGGCGGGGCCTGTCGCGACAGAGGGGTTTTTTGTGGCGGGAGCGAAGCATTATCTGGAAAGGGGGTTCCTGTAGAAGGGAACACCAGAGACAGGGCTTCTCCTGGGCCAGTTGTGTGGGTGGACGGACTACAATTCCCATCAGCCCCAGGAAGCATGTGGGAGTTGTATTTCCACAACAGCTGGAGAGCCAAAGGTTCCCTCACACACCTGATGCCTTTTCCCTTTGGGGTTAAATACATACATACATACTGTACATTCATTCATTCATTCATTCTGTTGTGGGTGCTTTATAGTCGAGGTTCTTTCATTGCAGGGGATTGGACTCTTGGGTTCCTTTCTAACTCCACAATTCTGGGATTCTAGCACATGGATGCAAGAGCACTCTCCCCTCCTATGTTTTCCAGCAACTGGTATCTGGAAGCATTGCTGGCACCGACTGCGAGGGTAGAGGATCATGTCTAGTAGCCATTGGGGTGCGGTGGGGACTCTGAACTGCCGGGGGTGCAAGCCAGTCTCACTGGGAAAGCATAAAAGGCCTGAGGTAGCAAATGGAAAATGAGTGCAGCAAAGGGGCAAGGAACCATGGGGGCCTGGGCAATAATAGATTGAGGGATAGGCTACTGGGTGACTTGCAGGACTGCAGCAGCATTCCTCTTAAATGGAGCAGGAGAAG
The DNA here is from genome assembly GCF_963506605.1 of Zootoca vivipara. Classification (NCBI taxonomy): domain Eukaryota; kingdom Metazoa; phylum Chordata; class Lepidosauria; order Squamata; family Lacertidae; genus Zootoca; species Zootoca vivipara. The sequence goes on along the minus strand of NC_083282.1, from coordinate 74,045,948 downwards.
GGAAAGTGAATTGGGGAATGGGGCAGGTGGAGAGGTTGATGTGAAGATATGCTGCTATAATGCTCCTATTTTCCCCCCTGCTCCCTACAGTCTCTCATTACCGGCTATTCCCCAAAGCCCTTGGCCAGCTCATTTCCAAGTACTCGGTGCGCGAATTGCATCTCTCCCTCACTCAGGGCTTCTGGCGGACACGGAGCTGGGGACAGCCTTACTTGCAAGCTCCAGCTGGGGCTGAGCTCTGGGTTTGGTTTCAGGAGTCTGTCTCTGAGTAAGTAAGCCTGAGCTGATTTTACTTGGTTGAAGGGCTCTCAAGTAAACCATAAGAAGGCTGTTGCACTCTACTTTTCTCGCCTGCCCACCTCCTCATGGCATAAGTGCATAAACAAGATAAACTTCAAAGATCCATTCCATGAAGGCAATCATATGGTTTAAATGAGCAGACGTTCCTTCACCTTCAAATTCTGATGTCTCTCGGGTCTTTCATTTGCATTGAACAATTTTGCCAAAGGCTGCCAAGGCCCACTGGGACATCCCAACACCTAAATCAGTGGGAGCCTCTAGAAGGGCCATAGTTCTTCTACCTTGCTGTTTCATCAGAATAGGCATGGGGTGGTGGTCCCTGGACCCTGAGGTGCCAAATGTAGCCCTCTAAGCTTCTCTGTCTGGCTCTCGGGACTCTCTGTGCCAAATAGCCAATTTTCAGGCCATACCCCTCACAGTCCCTGCTTCACAGCCTCTTTGAGTCCTTTTTGCCAGACTGGAATGTGCTCTTGGAGTTTGAGAATACCTCTTGCTTGCTTGGTTGAAGGAAACTGGTGTGTTTCCCACAATGCAAAGGTAAAATGTGTGTTCATTTCTCTGTCCACTTTTCCCTCTGGCCTCACCCACAAGTATGTGGTCCCCAGAAGGGAATGCAGTTCTTCTCTTTAAAAAGGTTCCCATTCCTGGAGTAGGCCAACAGGTGCTAGATGGTGCTTGTAGCTGTGGGTTGTGAACATTTCCATCTACAGTGCTGCCGTGTTAATGTAGTACTGAAGCAAAACCCAAGCTATTCATTATTTTATTTTTGAATTTTATAGAAAGCCTCTCCTGCCACTAGAATGGCACCTGAAGTGATGTACAACTGCAAACATAGTCTATGACTCCATGACTTGAAAACACATTTGCTTTCCAAATGGCATCTTGCAAGTTTCAGGCAAATCATTCACAGTAAATGTTTGTTAAATGTGTATATTTTTCATCTTCAGTGTTGACAAAGCTTGGAAAGATCTCAGCAACCTCCTCTCAGGAATATTCTGTGCATCACTGAACTTCATTGATTCCACCAACACTGTCGTCCCAACAGCATCCTTCAAACCTCTGGGATTGGCAAATGGTAGGAGATTGAGCTATTCTGGCCTGGAAGGGCTTGTTTTTCAAGAACGGGCACCACTGAATTGCAACTTGTTCTAAATACTTAAATGACAAAGAGTTGTGTCCATCGTAGCACTTATGTTGTTCCATCAGTGCAATGATATTTCCCCCCTCCTCTACCCGCTGAATATTTTCTCTGGGTTCCCAAGCCCTCTGGAACAGATTTGGTGAGAGTGCAGGGTACATGCAGGGGAAGGAGAGAGAAAAGTCACATTGTGCAAGTGGGAATCCTTGTGTTGTTGGCATGTATTATTTGGTGAAATTAAAGGGAGACCGGAACTTCTTAGAAACACCCAAGTATCTTGTGGCCACTTAAAAATTAACAAATATATTCTGGCATAAGATTTTCAGAAAGTTTTGGGGGTGCTGAGAGGCTTGACATTTTTGGAACATCTGCCCATCTCCTTGTTTGTTATGCTGATTAGGGTTGCTGGTTTTGTAATTAATCTGTGTTTCTTGAGAGCATTGTAAGGATTGTTTGGGCTGACTGGGTAATAAGAATTAATTGGCATTGGAATTGGGCCAATGCCATAGGTTTTGACTTAGTTTTTAAATGTGTTTATTGATTCCCTTTGACTGTTTTGTTTATATTACTTTGAACCGTTAGGATAGCTCAGACAATAAATCACACAATAAGTGCTTTGTGTGATTATAATACCTAGCTTTTAATAGTAGAATCAAAGAATTTTAGAGTTGGAAGGGACCATGAGGGTCATCTAGTCCAACCCCCTGCAAAGCGGGAATCTCTTGCCTGACGTGTGGCTCAAACTCACAACCCTGAGATTGAGTCTCACACTCTACAGTAGTTCCAAGTATTCCGCGCATGTGACCTCAGTAATCCTTAAAGGAATTCAATCTAGTAGTACCCTTTATGTCAGATACCTGCTTTTCTTAAGGCTAGCTAGTGATTTCATGGCAGAGGCAAGATTTGAAGCCAGGTGATTTCTAGAAGCCGACTTCCATCATCATATTGAGAGCGTTTTATTTTATTTTATTTTAAATTTTATATACCACCAATGGGCACCCAATCATTTCCTGGAATTCACCATGCTGTCTCGGGCTGTTGGAAATTTCACCAACATCAAGAGGAGGAGGGCCATATGTTCTAACCCTTCCTTTCCCTCCTTCAGTTACAGACCACCATTTCCTACGATATGCCGTCTTGCCCCGTGAAGTTGTCTGCACTGAGAACCTCACTCCCTGGAAGAAGCTGCTGCCATGCAGCTCAAAGGTGAGGCACATTCCTGTGATCATGCAGGTGGAGCCTTGTCATTGTTGATGACACATTGTGGAGCATGTGTCATTGTTCTGGATTCCCTCATCCTAGCCCACCCCACCCCAGCTTCCGCATCTGAAGCTTTGGGGCCTTGTTCACAATTGGAGCAAGTACTTTGGAGGAGAGCAAACTACATGTACACTGTTGCATGGCGCTTGGGCTTGTTTCTAGCTATACTACGGAGCAAAGGTTCAGCCATATTTTCTTTTTTCTTCCTAGGCTGGCCTGGCTGTTCTGCTGAAGGCTGAGCGCTTGTTCCACAGCAGTTACCACTCCCAAGCTGTGCACATCCGCCCCATTTGCAGGGTGAGTCCTTGGAAGGATTTGCTGCTGCGTCGTAAATTGGTTGAAAGAGCTGGAGACGGGATTCCCCACTCACCTATGATCTGCCAAAACCTATGGTCACATTTCACAAGCCTTACCTTAGAGCAGGCATCCCCAAACTCAGCCCTCCAGATGTTTTGGGATTACAACTCCCATCATCCCTAGCTAACAGGGCCAGTGGTCAGGGATGATGGGAATTGTGTGAGGAGTAGACAGAGCTGAAAGGGTTAACAGCTCTGCTGGTACACGCTGGGAGAGGGGAAGGAGAAGAATCCTACATACGGGTTTTCTCTTTGTTCTGTATTACACAGTTAGTTTCGATTTCCAAGTCAGGAGCAGCCATGGAATGCTGCAGTCCCAGGAAAAGATTTATTGTTTTGTAAATAAACACAGTAGCTTAGAAGAAGAAAGCTGTGTCGCTGTGATTTAGCAGAAGCTGCGCAGCACTAAAGGAGCGTGCTGGACTCCGGCTTTATTTATGAGCAATTCCGCTCATTACTTCAAAAATTGTAGTCCCAAAACATCTGGAGGGCCGAGTTTGGGGATGCCTGCCTTAGAGCTGCCCTTGCTCCTGCTTGAAGCCTGCCATTTCTGATGCTTTGTCCTTCTCTCTCAGGATGCCTCATGCTTGAGCATGTCCTGGGAGCTCAGACAGACTCTCACGGTTGTCTTTGATTCCTTTGCCAGTGGTCATGGAAAGAAAGGTAACTCGAATCGCCCTGTAGCACATCACCACTCTGCTATGGTTACGGGGGTTTACTCACTTCTTAATAATGACCTTTGTGCCATTCTCCCGCCAGACTGGTCCCTCTTCAAGATCTTCTCCCGCACTCTTACTGAAGCGTGCCCGCTGGCATCTCAAAGCAAAGTCTACGTTGACATTTCCAGTAAAGGCCAGGTAACCTTTCCCTTTCCCAGTTATATTCCAATAGGGCTAGAACATCAGGACCTTTAGGAGATGCCCACCTTACTCAGAGCTCTCTCTGGGTGAACGAAGCTTGATGGAAACCCCAGATGTAACTGAGCGGCTTTACAGTTCTTTACGTGCTTTGTGTCTCCAGTAATATTAGAGTCTTGAGAGTAGAGGGTTACTCAAATCATCTCCATGTATGTATCCAGTGCATGGATAATGGAATGGGACCCCCACCCCACTGGCTGTACCCTCAAACACCAGTCTTTAGCAGTAATTGGGAGGAGAAACTACATGCCTGCATCCGTAAGGCATGTAGGTTCTTCACCTAATTAGGAACCCTCTGCAATTGTTAATACAGCTTTATATAGGCTTTCTTTTCCGTTGTTGTGCTGGGTGCACAGATTGTTTCTTTCTGGGTGAGATCCAATGTTCGTTATACTCAAGAGTAGATCCATTGAAATAAATGGACCTAAGTTTTTCGCCACCCTGGGCTCCTTTTGCAGGGAAGGGATGTGACGGGTATAGGGCTCCATTGAGTTGTTTATGACTCAATTAGGAGCCACTAATTATCGCCCGGCGCGCTTTCTCTAGCGCTTCTCTGCTCCCGTAGATCCGGGCTGGCAGTAAAACACACACAGCAGAGTTCTTCTTCTTCTCACACAGCGAAAGCTTGTATAGCCGTTGGATAAAAAGCCTCTTAAGAACACACAGAGTCCAAGGTGTTCTAATAACTACTTAAGTTTATTCTAGAGAGAAAATAACAAACAACCTGGTGAGAGCGCAGACATCTTGCGACCGTCTCCCAGGCAGAAACGAAACCAACTGAAACATACAGAAACACTTCTGGTACATTCTGTAACATGATATTCCTCAGTGGTCAGGTGCTATACAGAACACAGTTAACCCCTTCGGTTACTTGTTACTCCTCACAAGGGAGGGATATCGCCCTCTGCATTTCAAAGTATGTTGTAATGCGCTCTGCAGAGATGTTTTTATCCTGTAAAACAGGCCAGAAAGCTTTTAAATAAATATTAGAATTGGGGCCAGTTGAAGGTAGTCTCCCCCACATACCCTGCCCATGTGCTGAATATGCACAAAAATATGACGTGGATGGGCTGGTTATCATTTTGATGGCTAATGATGATTTTGTTTTATTTTGTTTGTTTCCAGGAGAAAGAGTTACTTGAAGTTTCCCCAGCTCCCTTGTCTGTACATGAAGCATCTGTCCAAGGAGACAGGAGAACGTACGCAGTCTATGATCTCCTGAACCCAGGACTTTTCAATGGCTCCCGCAGCCTCAATGTGCAACTAAAATGGAAGCGCCCTCAGGATGGCTGTGAGTTATCAATGGCTTTCCTGTCCCTAATGCGTTGTCCTCTCTTAGATCGGTAGAAAATAGACACCCTTTGAATGCGAGAGACTCGTGCTATGCATCATTTAAGCTTGTTCATTTATGAACCGGGACACATCTAGTGGTAGTCACAGCAGAAAAATAGTACATCTACCAGACTTGTTTTAGTTCAGAACTCACATTATCCCAGGGATAATATTCTTACATTTGGTGGTGCTCCTGTAGTTTGACTCCTAACCTGGTCTCTTTTCCTTCCTGCAGTGGATCTGGCAGTTCCTGTGCTCCATGCCCAGCGCTATGTGAGTGGCTATGGCCTTGAGACAGGAGAAATCAGCACCCTGATCTATAACACACACCCATACCGAGCTTTCCCTGTGCTTCTGCTGGAGACTGTGCCCTGGTATCTGCGACTCTACATCCACACGCTGACCATTATCACCAAGGGCAAGGAAAACAAACCAAGTAAGGAGGAGCCTCCTAGTAATACTCCCTTTCCCAACCTGATGCCCTCCAGATGTTTGAGACGGCAACTTCCACCATCCCCAGAAAACGTTGCAGTGAAGAGCTTCTGTGTGTCAGTGCAGGCAGCTTTCTGTGTTCCATTATATGTACTGGATCATGTTCTAAGTTGATTTGCCAAGGAAATGGAGCAGATTCAGAAAGGGAGGCCTGAGTTCAAAAGCACAAAGTTTTGCCTTCATATACCCCTTAAGGAGCCTCTCTTTAAGTACATCTGGCATTAAATAAGCATTTCCCACAACTGGATATGTAGGCTAGCCATAGTAATTTGCTTTTTCTATGTGTTCAGTGATTTGGCTTGCTGAGCTCCAAAGCCCACCCCCTTTTGATGCAGTTTATCATTAAGCTATGCACAAAGCTTAGCATGATAATAGACCGTGGTAGGGATGTAGTAGCAGAAATGTGTACGGTGGCAACTCGACTTACGAACAACTCGACAACAGAATTTTTCGACTTACGAATTTTTCCGTTTCCAATGCATTCCTATGGGAAATTGCGTTTCCAGTGGCGTTTTTCGACTTACGAATTTTTCAACCTATGAAGGTGCCTTCGGAATGGATTAAATTCATAAGTCGAGGCACCACTGTATTTGGAAGGCTTTCTGTAAGCCATAAATGTTTGACTTCCTCAAAAGGAAATGAGTTTTAGTGGTGGAATTTGCAGTCACTTCTCAAGGAGAAGTGAAGCATGTTACCCTGTTGATGGTTTCTTATATTATTTGTTTATTCCAACACTTTGTCTACTTCACTGTACTGTCCCGAGGTTCTGAGAGCCCCATGCTATGTATATTTATTCAAAAGAAAGTTCCATTTTATACAGTGGGTGTGCATAGGATTGCAGCTCTGTAGTGCAATCTTGTGCATATCTATTCCAAAGTAAGCTCCTTAGAATTCAATGGGGCTTTCGCCCAGGTAAGTGGATATAGGACAAGGGTTCCCTGCATTAGTTGTTAAGCAGGGAGCATCTGACAGAGAAAAGGAGCATTGATGCTGTGCAAAGTTTGCAGCTGCAGCTCCTTTCTCTGCAAAAGCTGCTGCAAAAAAAGGAGAGAGGGAAATGCTTCAGCAAATGTACGAAAAGTGGCCTTGCAGCTTGCAGTTGCACGCTTACAATTTTGAGGATGTAATTGCATTTTAAAACTTAAAGCTGTGAATAGCTGTGCTTGCAGTTGAGCTGCGCATTGAGTAATTTGCATTCTTCTGCTAGGATTCCTGAGTTCTTCCTGCCTTTTTCACAGTCAGAACTAAAAAAGGGAGCTGAAGAGCTGCCTTTTCTTTTTAAAGATACTTTGGTTAAAAAACAACAACAGGAGGAAAATGGAAGGTGAAACTTGAGTGGTTATGAATTATATATGTCTCTGTTCCCATGGGAAATGGCTGCGTGATTGTGAGAGATTGTAGATGGATCTGGCCTCATCCACCACTGGAATGCAGCTTCCTGCAGCTTTTATTGGTAATGCTGCCTTGGCCAAAAAAGGTTCCCCGCCCCTCGGATACGGGACTACAGTCTTAACATACAGCATTCTGACTGATCTCGGTGCGTAAGAGCTCGTGTTCTAGACACAAGAAATAGAGGCAGTTGGAGAAATATTTTGTGATCCGAGTTTGTTTTCCTCCCCAGAGTTGCTGGGGAGATCAGTTGGGCCTAAATAAGAGGGTTCCTCAAGGCATTATGTAAACGTTAAGGAAAGGTTTTACTAATTCATGTTGACCCAAGTGGTGTGCGATGATAGCATGTCTTTGGTGCTAGGTTATATCCACTATCAGCCAGCTCAGGACCGACAGCGGCCCCATCTCCTGGAAATGCTTATTCAGCTGCCGGCAAACTCTGTCACAAAGATCACCATCCAGTTTGAGAGAGCCTTGCTGAAGTGGACAGAATACACTCCTGACCCCAACCACGGGTTTTATGTGAGGTAAGGCTGCAGCTGTCCTTGAGCCACTCGCCATCAGAGTTTGTCGGCCTTGGGTTTGTCTGTATTGCATCCCTTGTGACCAGGTTCATAACCCCCTCTCCTCCAAGAGGGACCCATGAAGGGATGGGGAACCTATATGGCTCTCCAAATGTGGTTGGACTCCAACTCCCATCACCCCCAACCAGCATGATGAGTAGCTGGAGATGATGGAAACTGGGAGCCCAGCAGCATTTAAAGGGCCACACATTCCCCCATCCTTGGGCAGAAGCTCTAAGTAATCTCTGTTTGTTTGGTTTGTAGCCCATCTGTTCTGAGTGCCCTAGTGCCCAGTGTCATTGCGATGAAAGAGGAAGATGAAGATCAAAGTCCACTCTTTGCTTCACTGTGAGTGCATTTGATGAGATGTGTGGGATTGATATTGTAGTTCTGTTGATTATTGGAAACGGCTTCATACCAGATGTTTCAGATGAATCTAGCAAAGGCTGTAGCTAGACCACCATGACAGAAGTCTGTGCAAACGTTGATATCAAAGACTTTTCAGGAACTGTTTTCAGAAATGAAAACCTTGGTTAATCTGAAATTTAGTTCCGAACTGAATGTAAAATTTTGATCAGATCAAGAAGTAAATTATTTATTTGGCTGCTTCTACACTGGCATTTACTGTGAAATAGCCATGTTTTGTTGATCTACATTTTACAGGGCAACCACATGATGTCATGAACAAAACACTCTCTTCACATCTTTCCTTCTTCAGTTTGTTCTCCCACTCCCTACTCAAAAAATTGTATTGCTTTTTTCTTCTTCAAATCAAGCACTCAGCAAAGTAGCTGTGCAATTTCCCCAGGTGTAAATGGGCTATCACGCTCCTAATCTACCCTGTTTCTCATATTTTAAGACATACCCATAAAATAAGCCATAGCAGGATTTTTAAGCATTCAAGGAATATAAGCCATACCCCGAAAATAAAACATAGTGATAGGCACAGCAGCAATGCCGGCCGCGGCAGGAGGAGGAGGAAAAAAATAAGACATCCCTCGAAAATAAGCCATAGTGTGTTTTTTTGAGGAAAAAATAAATATAAGACGTGTCTTATAATATGAGAAACACGGTAGTATGTTTGTTTTGTTTCTTTTTCTCCCCTAAACTGTAGCAGGGGAGGCAATCATGATTTGAAGTGCAGTGAAGGGAGGGAAAGGTAGCATTTAACCCTTTCACAACAAGGGTCTCTATGAAAATCTCCCTTCCTACCCTGGACATTCATTGCTGGGGAAAAGGAGATTGCCCACTGGGTAAACTACAGCAGTACCTCCACTTACGAATAACTCTACTTACGAATGTTTCTACTTACGAATGGAGCTCCATCCGCCATCTTGGATGTGGTTTAGATAGGATTTTTCTACTTACGAATTTTTAGATAGGGTTGCTTCGACTTATGATTTTTTTATCCCAATGCATTCCTATGGGATTCAACTTACGATTTTTTTCAACTTACAAATGTGTGTTCGGAAAGCATTAAATTCGTAAGTAGAGGTACTACTGTACATTAGTCAAAATATAGTGTTATAAATGCATTATAACACCGTGACACCAGATGGCGCTGTAGAGCTGAAATCACAACTCAATGATATTTTCAATTGTGAACTTTGCAACGTTTTTTTGCAGAGCATTTTCAGAGGATTTTTATAGCTCTGTGTAGATCTAGCCTTGGTTTCAAAGTGTCAGAAATCTGGAAACAGAGTTGCCGTTATACTTCCAACTTAAAACCAAATAGCAGTGATCAGTTAGTGCTGATTTTGTAAGCAACTTTTGCATTCAAATAGCATTAACGTTGTGGTAAGTTTAAGGTTGTAAGGTTGCATGAGACAGAGGCATTAGCCGAGGTTGCAAGACTTCTGCATGCTGCCTAACCCTGGTACATTGCAATGAAGGCTTGTCTTCAGACCTCTCCACAAGTATGGGATGCGTGAAAATGTGTGTGTATGCACATGTAGTATTGCATGGGAATCTGCATAGAGGGAATTGCAGAAGACTGAGAACCAGTTGAGTTCTTCATGTGGCGCAGTGTACAAGGGGTGTTGCTTATTTGAAAAGCACTTGCACATCAAAACCTTTCATATGAATATTCCATTTGTGATCTGCAATTTGAGGCTGCCCTCCTTCACTCTTGCCTTATCTCCTGATCTGATATGCTTGGAGGCAAGGGTGGTGACACATCATTATCTGAATCAGCCCTTAGAGCTCTGCTGATCTCCTCCCTTATCCCTAGGTTTCCTTCCTTGGACGGCTCCAGCTACTTTGTGCGCCTCTATACAGAACCGCTGCTGGTGAACCTGCCAACGCCAGACTTCAGCATGCCGTATAATGTCATTTGCTTGACCTGCACAGTCGTAGCTGTTTGCTATGGCTCCTTCTATAACCTGCTGACCAGAACCTTCCATGTAGAAGAACCTAACAGAGGAGGCTTAGCCAAGCGACTGGCGAACGTAATCCGTAAAATGAGAGGCGTCCCACTTCTTTGAGGGCAGGCAATGTAGCCGCTTCTTCAAGGATCTCTACAGCCAAGACTTGCTGGGACAAAGCTGCAAGAGGATAGGTGGGCTTAAGGCAGCTGTAACACCTTTTTTGCCCTCTAGTTCTTTCACAGCCAGTAAATCTGCTGTTTGTGCCTGCCTGCCACCAGCAAGGGAAGCTAATCACTGGGACTGGGATTGCAAGAGCAAAATGCCCAGGGATGAAGCTTGCTAATTTAAGGGGAACTTGCATTTGCTGGAAAAGCACTGGAAATAAACATGACCTGTTTCTGAACTATGACGCCTTGGCCTTGCTCAAACACTAGAGCCTGCACCACTTAACTCGTTTTTCATTTTCTTCCACAGCAACTGATTGCTGTGCTAATTTAATTATCCTTTTTTGAGCTGCCGTGTAATGGATGTAGTTGGAACACTGAACCTTTTTTCAGGTCAGAAAACAAAAAAAAGCTCTCAGAAAAAATGCTTGGGGAAATGGCAAAACTGAAGGCAACTAGAGAGAGTGCAACAGAGAGAATAAATAGCATTTTAGGCCTCAGACTGACCTGCATTGCTATCTAATTTTAGCATGCTGTCTCTTGCTGTTTTGGAGAAGAGAATAAGTGAGGATTTGAGGAGGCAGCTATGATTGGGGAAAGAAAAATGTTAGGGGGGTTCATTTGGGACTGTGGGATTTGGGGTGGTCAGGCTGGGCACAGGGGACACTATGAAATAAAAGAGAAGCCATGCTGTGTGAGTCGATGCCAATTTGATTTGTGTTTGTATCTGCTGGTGATGGGAATAACCACTGTTTGCTGCATAAGAGAGGAAGAAGACAAAAAAACACCTGTCAGAGATGACAGGAATTCAATAAAAAAATGTCGTGTGGTGATTATGTCTTCCGTAACACAGGTTTTAATCAGCTTTGTACTTAACATGTCCCCTGGTAGCTATACGTGGCCAGGTATTCCATGCAGATGAATGCATAAAATTCCATTCAGGTAAGTTAATAGGCCGGCACTGGTGGAGGGAAAACAGAGAGCTTCACACCTCCAATTTGCTTTCTGTCCTTGCTGGCTGTGGAGGATAGTGTCAGATGATGAAGGGGTAACACGGCTTAGTGAATTGGGGGAGTGTGTGTCAGAGAGAAGTCAATAATCGGGGGCAGAAGATAAAGCAGGTGAGTGGGAAGAGGGAGGCCAAGAGACACAGATTAGTCAGGCTGGTGAAGAGTCGCAGGCATCTCCCCCTCCTGCGACACGCTGCCCACCTCGTCTCCCATAACCAGGAGAGGGCTAAAACGGTTTTAGCAGCAATAGGCTACACAGGGCCGTCTTGAGTATATTTGGCGCCGTGGTGCGGCGGATCGCTCCGGCGCCCTGCCGCCGTGGTGCGGTGGGTCACTCCAGCGCCCCGTTTCCCAGCACGGCGGGCGGCCGGAGCTGCGCAGCCAGGCGGGCACAGCGCGGCTGCCGGGGGTGCAGCTCCGCGGCAGGTGGGCAGGCGCAGCTGTGCAGCGCCACCCAGCCTGGCCGTAGGGCCGGCCCTGAGGCTACATGTAGGCACAGTCTGATTGTTGGGGGGAAAACCCTGGAGAGGAGGGGGGGCTTAAACAGCTGTGGGGAGGTAGGAACTTTCAGTTGTATAGTTGTAATTGCACAATCCAGGGATGGTGAATTGAATCTGGTCAGCAGACCAGATTGTTCATCTCTTCCTACCCCTTGCTTGCCAAGTTTGACAGATGGGTGTTGTCACAATGGCAAGTGACCCCCCCCCCCAGGTTCTTGTGAAGCCCCTTTAAAAACTCTGCAAGACCTGACAATCGGCAGATAGCTGGGTCTTGCATATTACTTTTCCAAGTTGCACCGATCAGCTGATTGGCACTGCCCCCAGGCCCCCTTTCGGCTAAGCCCAGTCCTTAATTGTCTTAAACCTGACACCAGCTGTAGGATAGATGGCATTGGCTCAGTTTGCCTGGCCTCCTGGGCCAAATGTAGGGAGGCCCTAATATACATCACAATCTGTTTTCTCCAACTTGGATAAATTGGGGGAGTGGTTTGTGTGCAGTTGGTTAGTTACATGCATGAATGTACATATCAAGAGTCAGGCCATCAGTTTGCCAAATGGGAGAGTGCCTTCCTCCCTAATGCTCAGACATGGTAGTGAAACACAGTTGTACCGTGGTTCTCGAACTTAATCCATTCTAGGAGTCCGTTTGACTCACAAAACGGTTTGAAAACCAAGGCATGGCTTCAGATTGGGTGCAGGAGCTTCCTGCACTCAATCAGAAGCAGCATCGGACATTTGGCTTCCGAAACACGTTCGCAAACTGGAACACTCACGTCTGGGTTTGCGGTGTTCGGGAGCTGAAACGTCCGAGTACTAAGGCATTTGAGAACCAAGGTACGACTGTATCTCTGATTTAATGCCTTTTTCTGATCTTTTTCTAGTTGAGTGCAGTGTCTCCTACTAACCAGCAGGTGTTCCTAAATCACTCTCATAAGTAGCATTTATACAAAGTCTGACTTGCTGCATCTTTCTTGGCATCCACTGGCAACAGTGGATTTCAGAGAAGGATTTTTACCAACCTTACCTGTAGCTGCCTAGGGTTCAACCTGTGTTCTGCATGCAAACCATCTGATCTAGCACTGACCTAGAGCCCTTCCCCATCCCCATTGTATTCCACCATAAATATATATTTATCTTGGGGACTCTTAACATTTTTAGCACATGCATTTTACAGTCCAGCTAGTATTCATGTACAAGGCTGGGTCGTACAATGAAGTGTATGCATACCACATTGAATTCAATGGAACCTAGTTGCAGCGAAGCATGTGTGGGTTTGCAGCATTAGGCTGTGCAGAAATGTTGCAAGACTTGAATGTCCATGTCTCTTGCCATGGTGAAGATCCAGCAGTCTGGAAAAGGCAAATCTGATTGGGTGCTCCTAGTTGGTACAGTAGGGCACAAACTCAAATTGTGAGAAGCCGACAATGACAGAAAGGTACCCTGCTGTGTGTTTTATTATACTGACTGACCTGGAGTGAATATTGCACCATTTTCATCGCCACCTGCTTTCATTGCTGTCGCCCTATTGCAGATCAAGCAGGTGCTGCCTGCGGGTCTCTACTGTGCTGCTCTGGAGCTGCTGAGTAGTCTAAAAAAACCCTATCACCTGAAGGCTTCTCACATTGCATAAACTTGCCCCCACAGCAGGTGTGTTACCTTAGCTGCTGACATTAGCATTCTTGTCTGATAGCAGAGGCAGCAAAAATATTTAGCTCAACTATATGATTAGCAATGATGGTGGCTTTTCTCACATGCTTTTTGCAACCTGACTTGCAAGCATACAATAAAAATAGGTTTTTTAAACATTGGGGGGGGGGAGACATCCGAGGCAGAAAGACCTTAAAAATAAAAATTCAGCCAGTTTGAAAAGTTTACTGAAACCCAAATGCCTTCCAATTGCTTCTGAAAACTATATACTGTAGTATATACAGTACAGCGGGTGCCCATTGCATCTCAAAAGGGGATGCTGTCCCACAAAACCGGGAACAGCATTTCAGACTGCAGGTACCGCGTTTCCCATCGCTTCGCTTCGCTTCCCGCTTCAAAAAGCTTTAGCAACCAGAACAGGAGCGCGCCAGGCAGAGAGAGGGCTTGGTTAGAACCGTGTCGATTCACTTTTTCTTTTCTTTTTTTGCAAGGTGGGGTTTTTTTTTTTGCACAGACAACAGAAGCATTCAAAAGTAGATGGTGCGGCTAAGAGAGGAAATGATCAACACATGTTTGCAACAGGATCAGGAAACCTGATTTTAAGAAATTGTAATAAAGTAATTTGGTTTGATTTGTAATAATTTGGAAGATTAATAAAAAATAATTTGAAAGAAGCATTCAAAAGCACCATCTATGACTGCCTCATGAAGTGGTCGGAATCCATCCTGGGCCCAGCCTCTTGGTAACAAAATTATTTTTCTGGGAGCGCAGGAGCAGAAACTTTGGCTGCTTATTCAGGCTACTGCTTCCGCACCCGTGTAAACACGAGGAACCAACTTCGGCTGCCCGTTTCGCGCACGAGCCGCCCTCCTGCCGGCAACGAAGTCCGGGCCCCGCCCCCTTAATGCATATTTATCATCGTGGAATTGTCGAGCCAGCCGGTACGCCCTCTCCGCACCGTTACGCTGACGGGCTAGAGCCGAACTGAAGGGGCTGTCTACTGCAATGCCTGTTTCGAACACAACGGGACGGTTGAGCCGGCGAACCGGCGCCGCTTCGCCGGATGGAATAAGACCCGCCTTTAAAGCAGGCCGCCCAGCCCTTCGGTAAGGGGGTGAGTGGGTGCATAGCGCTGCTTGCGCCTTGAAAGGAGGCAGCGGCGAGGGCGGCCCGCGTCTGGTCCTGAGTAGGCAGTTGGAGAGGAGGAGGGGTCCTGCGGGGAGTGACAGACGCAGAGACGGAGCCGAGGGCGTCGAGGAGGGAGGGAGAGCGGCCCAGCGGCAAGGCAGCGCTATGGCGAGGAGCGCAGGTAATGCGTCTGAGGGGGACGGAGAAGGGGCGCCTGAGGCGGCAGGGGGCAGCTCCTGCCGGAGCCGTTCTGCTCTCCGCGTCTGATCTGAGGGTGGAACCGTCCCTCGGAGATCACGGGGTGGGGGTGGGGAAGTGCCGTTTTTCCCAAACCCAACAAGGAGCCCGGAAGGGTTCGGTCGTGGGGGGCGGCGAGGAATCCCCGTTGAATGTCTGCCTCCTTTCTATTCGCTTCTCCCCATCCCAACCCCAGCCTCGTCTTTTGTGCCCCAGGGGAGCGCCACCCCCTCATTTCCACCCCCCCCCCGGTGTTTTTGAACCGAGGCCTCCTTTAAGCTCATTGGAAGCTACGCCGTGTTCACAGGTGTGGACTGGACACAGCCCAGGCGCCGATCCTGCCCCCTCTCCGCTCCCTCTGCGCCCAGTGAAAATTGACATGCAGTGTGGGGTGGACCAGATGAATTGCTCCTTTGCCCTCCCCCCCCCGGCTGTTTAAAAGTGATGATCGGCTCGTGTCAGGTGTTGTGGACCCTCCAGGTGTCGTTGCCCTGTGGATTCCTGGGCCCTTGGATGTGCTGACAGAGCCTGGTGGGAATTGGGAGTTCAGCAGCATCTGGAGGGCCACACGCAGGTTAGCAACCTCTGGCATATCGAATTCCCCGCTGTGTGCTTGGATTATTAAGCCCACTCTCTATCTGGTGGGAAATTCGTGGCCTTCCAGGGCATAGCTGCCAAGTTTTCCCTTTTCTCGCGAGGAAGCCTATTCAGCATAAGGGAAAATCCCTTAAAAAAAGCGATAACTTGGCAGCTATGTTCCAGGGGTTGTTGGGACTCCCATCAGCCCCCAGCCACCGTAGGTGATAATCAGTGGTGCTGGGTGTTCCAATAGTATCTGAAGGGGCTGCAAGACATGAAGGACCGAGGCTTAAATGCTGCTTTCCCATTCAAAAGAAATGGCTCAAGTAGCTTGCATGGGGAGTAAGATAAACAGCAGCATGCCAGTATACTACAGCTGCCTAGATTTCATTTAAAACACAAATTAAATTGTAACTTTTAAGGTGTGTGTGTTAGTGCATGTGTATATAAATGGTTTTGGTTTTCTTTTTAAAAAAAGGAATAGACAAACCTGTGGGTCTGTCACTGCCTGTTGGCCATGATAGTTAAATGGAACCTTGATGTACCAGGTGCTGGAGAAGAGCAACATCTTCATATATTGCCTGTGTGCTGTTTAGAGGCATCTGGCAGGGAAATGATAAAATGAGGAGGGTGGACTGTCACTAGATGACCATGGACTGATGTTGTCAAGTAGCAGTACTTTTCTAATCTTAAAATATTACTCATTAAATCAGGGGTGGTGAGACTTTTTTTCAGTTGTCCAAATTCCATTGTGTGTGATCTGTCAGAAACTAAATGCCAGTAGTGGGCGGGCCTGAATGAACAGTGGGTGTGGCACTACTCTTCTCTTTTCCTCTGCCCTGTTTTTTCTCTCCTTTTGCCATCCCTCCTCCCCATTTCCCCCTCTCATGGCCATGCATGCATGGCATTAGGCCAAGGGCTGCAAGTTCTCTCTCTCCCCCTCCCTCCCCAGTCACTGCCAGTAGCAGCTGGTGTGGTGGATCTGCCTGCCGTCCTGACACCAGTGTCACTGCACTGGTCCTGTTAGCTAGGGATGATGGGAGTTATAGTCCCAAAACATTTGGAGGGCCGAGTTTGCCTATTCCTGATGTGGACATAGGGCAGAGTGACAGCTAGTCTGAGTGGGAGCACCAGCGTAGCTTTGTCAATGCATCTGTGTAGCCCCAATCTCATTGCTGTCATGCCCCACCCTAGCACTGTCCAAGTAAACTGCAACAGCACCAGTGCTGAGCTCCATAGCTCACCACACTGGCAGCTGCTACACAACCCCCTCAATAAATTATTGTCCTTATGCATAGTAACTTCCTTTCTGATCACTGTCTATGTTCTGTACAGGGCCCCATGCACAGTTGGCACCAAAAGTATGAATACTTCAAAACTAAATGGATTGTAGAAATGGCAGAATCTGTTTGGTAAAACTTTCCTGTGTTTTCTGGAGTCAAGGCAATACTTGATTTGGGCAGCCTTTGCAATAATGATGACCACAGCGGGTGGTGCTGTGGGTTAAACCACAGAGCCTAGGGCTTGCTGATCAGAAGGTTGGCGGTTCGAATCCCCGCGACAGGGTGAGCTCCCGTTGCTCGGTCCCAGCTCCTGCCAACCTAGCAGTTTGAAAACACGTCAAAGTGCAAGTAGATAAATAGGTACCGCTACAGCGGGAAGGTAAACGGCGTTTCCGTGTGCTGCTCTGGTTCACCAAAAGCGGCTTTGTCATGCTGGCCACATGACCTGGAAGCTGTACGCCGGCTCCCTCGACCAATCACGCGAGATGAGCGCCGCAACCCTTTACCCTAAAGGGGTCCCTTTACCTTTAATTGAAGAGCTCACTGAACATTAGATTTGCTTCTAGCTCATTTTCTGAGTACTTTTTCTTCTCATCAGAGTGTGTTTGTGGCTCAGTAGGTATATAATGGGTTGGGAATGAGAATATATTTTTAGTGCCCCCACCTGTTCAAAAGCACTAAAGTTCTTAAAAGGAAGAAATTTTCCTTTAACTGCAAAATGGCGGCAAACAGCTTTCTGCAACTAGGGTAACGTGGCTTTTAGTTCTTTGGCTGGTAAGTCTTAATGCTTTCTTGAAAACATAAGAAGCATGAAATAACTCTTCTGCTACATCTTCATTCCATATTGGTTCATTTTGTGGTACCTATGTTTTAGCTAGTTACTTGTGAAGCCTCTATGCAAATATGATGGATAAACAGCCTGAAGCCTATACTGTACAAGAGTTGCTGTCTAAAATGTTGCTGCTTGAGATACCAGGAAGAAAATTCTAGAGGCCACACAAGACAGTTTAGTTTGAAGTGGTGGGCTTGAACCTGGGAGATTCAAGTTTGATTCTCTCCATCATAAACATCCTTGGTGATATTTTCTCAGACTTGGCTCTTTAAAATAGGAGGAGAGGGAGGCTTGTCCACCTCACAAGTTGCTGAGGATGAACAAAGTAAATACTGTGGTGCACTTCAGTAGCAATTCTTTATTATTATAGAGTAAAAAAAAATTAAAATCTGGAATGTCACTATTTGCTTTACTTCCTTTCTGAGGAGAAATCTCCTTTC